>NT_187004.1:1101368-1452736 GCF_000001635.26 Mus musculus | reverse complement strand
AGCCAGGGCTACACAGAGAAACCCTGTCTCAAAAACAAACAAATAAAATAAAATAAATAAAATAAAATAAAATAAAATAGAAAAGAAAAGAAGGAAGAAAAAGAAAGGGGATTGAAAGGCCCACCGCCAAGGGAGTTGAACGGTTAAGTTTTTCTCTCTCTGCATTCTTCCCCACTTATTCTTAGATGCCAGTACTGATGAGACTTCCAGTAAGCATTGTATGATGAGACTTTTACATGCTGTCTCACTGTTACCCTGAATTGCCTGGAACTCATAAGGACAATGTTCCCCCCACCACCACCCAGTGCAGGGTTGTGTGTCACTCTAATAGACTATATTTACGTTTTGAATTTTTTTTTTCCAAGATAGGATTTCACTATGTAAGTCTGGATGTCCTGTAACTCACAGAAACCCACCTGCCTCTGCATCCCAGATGCTGGGATAATAGAAGTTAAATATTTTTAAAAATACTTTTCGGGGATGGAGGAGGGGTGTATGGCCTGCGTCTGCAACAGCACAGTGCAAATGTGGAGATCCGAGGGAAATGTGGTGTCCTCTCACTGTGTGGGGACCAGGGGATCTTCAGCTTGGGTTGCCATCTGCCAAGTACCCTCACTGCTGAGCCACTTCCCCAGTCCCACATTTAGTATTTTATTATAAAAATTTCTGCCGGGCGGTGGTGGCGCATGCCTTTAATCCCAGCATGTGGGAGGCAGAGGCAGGCGGATTTCTGAGTTCAAGGCCAGCCTGGTCTACAGAGTGAGTGCTAGGACAGCCAGGGCTACACAGAGAAACTCTGTCTCAAAAAAACAAAAATAAAGCCGGGCGTGGTGGTGCACACCTTTAATCCCAGCACTTGGGAGGCAGAGGCAGGCGGATTTCTGAGTTCGAGGCCAGCCTGGTCTACAGAGTGAGTTCCAGGACAGCCAGGGCTACACAGAGAAACCCTGTCTCAAAAACAAACAAACAAACAAATAAATAAAAATTTCATGGGCTAGAGAGAAGTCCTGAGTTCAATTCCTGGCAGCCATATAGTGGCTCACAACCATCTGTAATTGGATCCGATGCCCTCTTCTGGTGTGTCTGAAGACAGCTACAGTGTACTCATATGAATAAAATAAATTAATAAATCTTTAAAAATCACTACCAGCAATTGCAGTGGGTGCTTTGCAGTTACTGATGATAATGGGTATTTCCTTCAGACTTGATGTATGCATGGTCCCATTTAATCCTGAGACTAATGGGTTGCCCATTCCAGAGATGGGGAAAACAGAGATAGAAATTAGTACAGTTGCCCCAGGAGGCTGGATCGTTGTTACCTCTGAGTCTGCTTGGTATGCATGAGTCCCCACATCTAACAGTCAAGTCAGGGGTTAGACCCACTCTTGTGTTTGGTTGTTTTTTTTTTTTTTTTTTTTTTTGGTTTTTGGAGACAGGGTTTCTCTGTATAGCTCTCTGGCTGTCCTGGAACTCACTTTGTAGACCAGGCTGGCCTCGAACTCAGGCCTGTCTCTGCCTCCCAAGTGCTGGGATTAAAGGCATGTGCCATCACACCCAGCAGACCCACTCTTTTTTTTTTTTTTTTTTTTTTTTTGGTTTTTTCGAGACAGGGTTTCTCTGTGTTGCCTTGGCTGTCCTGGAACTCACTCTGTAGACCAGGCTGGCCTCGAACTCAGAAATCCGCCTGCCTCTGCCTCCCGAGTGCTGGGATTAAAGGCGTGCGCCACCTCGCCCGGCAGCAGACCCACTCTTAATACTAGTGTTACACTTGCGTCTAATAGAATGTCTTCACTACCACCAAAATCTGAATAAACGTGAGCCCATTTGTCAGTGAGCTTTTCCTTCATGTGTTCTTACCAGTTCCCCTACTATACTCTCACAGGAGAAATGCAAGCTGGGCAAAGTGGCACAAGCCTTTAATCACTTGGGAGACAAAGGCAGGCAGATGATCTCTATGAGTCCAGCTGGCTTATGTAGTGAATCCCTGGACAACCAAAGTGACATAGTGAAACCCTATCAGAGAGAGAGAGAGAGAGAAAGAAGGGGTGGGGGGAGAATCCACCATGCCCTAGCGACTGGCTGGTGCCTGTTTTAACATTTATCAGTTTACATTGCAATGGATTGTTTGCAAAGCAAAGCTGTTTTCCGCTTTAAAAAAAAAAAAAAAAAAAAAAAAAAAGTCCTCCAGGATTAGCTAGTTCCTGGCAAACAACTGAAATTCCAGACTTGCCCAGTGAATGAATGAATGAAAGACCTAATCCAGCCACTTCTCATCGCAGCAGGGCTCCCATCAAATGCAGCATGGAAGACTGGGTTTCTACTGTAGGGCTCAGCTTTCCTCCTAAGGCCTCAGAGTCACTGGGTCATGCCCGGGTATATTGTAGAGTGGTTGCATCCGGAAGAGGGGGAGGAAGGCCCCGATGCCATAGTCAATCTAGGCTTGGGTTGGAAAACAAGGTTGAAGTTACTTATTAGCAGGTTAAAGGGTCAAGGGTCGAGGCGAGGGGGCTGGAGGCAGAGTAGACCGAGCGGCCATCAGAGAACAGTTAAGGCGGAGGTCCCCTCAACTGCAGAGCACCAACTCTCATCCCGAGATGTTCCACCAAGTTTGGGCAGCTCTGCTCTCTCTCTATGGCCTTCTCTTTAACTCCATGAATCAGTGCCCTGAGCACAGTCAACTAACTGCGCTGGGAATGGACGACACAGAGGTATGTACTGAGGGAACGCCTATATAGTAGAAGCTGAAAGTCTTGAGTAGGTGGGTCGCTCAAGATGGCCAGAAAGCATGTTGAAAAAGGAAGGGAGGAAGAGGGTGTGTGGGAGGCACTGGTGGCTCCTTGTTGCAAACATTGAAGGCCACCAGAATCGCAAGCCCCAAGTCTTGCTCTGCTGACAGATGGGGATGTTGGATGGATTTTTGTGATGCACCCAGCAACTCATCCTTTTGCTCCCTTCATTGCCTCTCCAGACCCCAGAGCCCCACCTGGGCCTGTGGTACTTTATTGCGGGAGCAGCCTCCACCACGGAAGAGTTGGCAACTTTTGATCCGGTGGACAATATTGTCTTCAACATGGCTGCCGGCTCTGCCCCAAGGCAGCTCCAGCTTCGTGCTACCATCCGCACGTGAGTGTCGAGCAAGGAGGCAGAGACACCACTGGGTGTGTTCTCTGCCCCAACTGTGAACAGTCACCACACCCAGCATCAGGCTCCCACTTTCTGCCCACTCAATTCCACAGCATTACAAGTCACTTTCTGGAGACAGAATGGGGCCTCACTATCTCTTAGTGGCTCAAAACCCAAAGAGCTAGGGTGTGGGGAAGAGAACGGTGGAATAAAGGATGTTACTGTGTGGTGGGAATGACACTCCATCTTCCTATCTTAACACTGCCACCTCTGCAGGAAAAGTGGGGTCTGTGTGCCCCGGAAGTGGACATACCGATTGACTGAAGGGAAAGGAAACATGGAACTCAGAACTGAAGGTTGGTTCCCACCAGCCCTCCCCTTGTCTCGTCTCCCTTAGCCGTTTCCCCTCGGGATTGAGGCTTGGACCTAGGACCTCCTGCATTCTTAGGAGGCAGGCATGCTATCACTGGGCCGTAGCCCTAGACCCTTTCTAGTTTGAGGCGGTTTCACTAAGTTGCCCTGATGGTTGTTGAGCTCACCCTGTAGCACAGGGTGTTGAACATGGATAGGCCTTGAATGTGAAACCCTCCTGTCTCAGTTTCCTGGGCAGCTGGGATCATGGTCCTCACTAGTAGGCCTGGTTCAGTGAGTCTGCATCTGTCCTCCTTTTCTCTCCTGATCCCAACAGGGCGCCCAGACATGAAAACAGACCTGTTCTCCAGCTCGTGCCCAGGAGGAATCATGCTGAAAGAGACGGGCCAGGGCTACCAGCGCTTTCTCCTCTACAGTGAGTGGGGATACAAGGCAGCAAATGTCCGAGGGAAACTGGAAGGCTAAAGAGCCCCCCTAGTTGGGGCTAAAAAGCCCACCTAGCTGGGGCCAAAAAGGCTCCCTAGTTGGGGCCCTTTA
The DNA here is from genome assembly GCF_000001635.26 of Mus musculus. Lineage (NCBI taxonomy): Eukaryota > Metazoa > Chordata > Mammalia > Rodentia > Muridae > Mus > Mus musculus. The sequence goes on along the minus strand of NT_187004.1, from coordinate 1,448,704 downwards.
ACATTCTTTCAGAACAGGTGGGCACTTCAGCAGGCCTTTAGGGAGCTGGGAAGCCAGGGCTGAGAAGCAGGAACACTGACTGGCCTGAATTTTCCCCGTCCTTCCAGATCGGTCACCACACCCTCCAGAGAAGTGTGTGGAGGAATTCCAGTCTCTGACCTCTTGCTTGGACTTCAAAGCCTTCTTAGTGACTCCCAGGAATCAAGGTGAGGGGTTGAAGTCACCAAGTCTCCTGTGGGTAAAGAGCTCTGTGCAATGTCAGCAGGGGCCGTGGCCAAAGGCAGACATTATCAGAATGGGTACACTGACCCCTCTAATTCTTATGGGCTAGAATGGTACCAGAAGGACTCATGTGCAGTTAGGAATAGTGACACACACTGTAACCTCTGCCACACAGCTGGCAGAGGCAGAAGAATTGCCACAGATTTAAAGCCAGTCTGGTATACAAGTGAGTTTCAGGACAGCCAGGACTATATATATAGTGAGGCTGTCTTTCAAAAATAAAAACGAGGGGCTGGAGAGATAGCTCAGCAGTTAAGAGCACTGACTGCTCTTCCAACAGTCCTGAGTTCAAATCCCAGCCACCACATGGTGGCTCAACCATCTGTAATGAGATCTGATGCCCTCTTCTGGGGTGTCTGAAGACAGCTAGTGTACTTACATAAATAAAGAAATCTTTGGGCAGGAGAGAGCGGGGCCAGACAGGCGGGGCCAGAGAGAGAAGAAAAAAATGTCTGAAGTGTACTTACATATAATAAATAAATCTTAAAAAAAATTTAAAAAAAGAGGTGAAAGATAGGTTTCTTAGAATTTAGAGCAGTGGTCTTCAACCTTCCAAACGCCCTTTAACACGGTTCTTCATGTTGTGGTGACACCCCACCCCACCCCCCAACCGTAAAACTATTTTGTTGCTCTTTTGCTACTTTTATGAATCATTTAAGTATCTCACATGCAGGGTATCTGTACGAAACCCCTGTGAAAGGGTGGTTTGTCGTCCCCCCCCAAGGGGTCATGACCCACAGCTGGAGAACCACCGCTTTAGATAAAGGGAGGAGAGGGCCAGATGTAGAGTCTCCTACCTTACTCCAGTGCCAACGGCACTCCTCCCCTGGACGACCACCCTCTTACTCTCTCCCTCCTCCCCCCACAGAGGCCTGCCCGCTGTCCAGCAAGTGACCAGTGACTTCACCCGTGTCCTAGACAGACAAGATAGGAGCCCAGCTTCGAGTGGAGAAGCCAGCGACTCCTGCCCCCTCTCGTGGATAATAAAGATGATTTGTCAGTCCTCATCTCCTGGGTTTTGTCTGCAGACATCAAAGATATCATTTCTCCACTTTGACCCTCCCCTCCCACCCCACCCCCTGACGGACACCTCCACCACCTCACACCCCCGGCTGTCAGGCATCAGGAAGGACACTGAGTGGAACCTCTCACATTAGACTGGTGTATTTAGGATGTAGTGTGGCACATTTATTGCTGAGTGAGCAATGCCTGAGTGGAGAGGCAGTCACGGTGCTTCCCCCACTGCCCTTCAGAGCTGCCAGCTCTTCTGTACTGGTCCTCATGCCAATCCAGCCCACAGCAGCTCTGTTTCTTCTGGCTCCCACCGACCTGCAGACCCTCACTGCAGGTACTGCGGCACCTGAAGCCCCTTCTCCCTCAAAGCCTCACTCTCCTCTAAACGGTTCTAGTCCTAGGATCCAAGGGACACTACGGGTCTCCCCATCAACTCTTAATGCAGAGATCTCTGTCCTGCCTCTGGCCCCATCCACCCCTGCGCTTGGAAAGGGCCCTGTGGTGTCCGTTCTCCACGGTTGCTTTTATTCTATTTTGCTTTTAAAAAGTGGAGGTGGAAATTTAAAAAAAAAAAAAAGTGAGTAAATGTAAAAGCAAGAAATAACAAAAGCTGGTGACTTTGCTGGGCATGGTGGCACATGCCTTTAATCCCAGCACTCGGGAGGCAGAGGCAGGCGGATTTCTGAGTTCGAGGCCAGCCTGGTCTACAGAGTGAGTTCCAGGACAGCTAGGGCTATACAGAGAAACCCTGTCTCAAAAAAACCAAAAAAAAAAAAAAAAAAAAAAAAAAAAAAAGCTGGTGACTTCAATGGTGATGTCCCATTGTCCATTACTGGCCATCCTAGCCAGCCCTGTCTGTCAAGTGTGACAGGAGCTCCTGTGCCTGAGTTTCCTCCCCATCCCTGAGGTCTCTGTGCTTACAATCTGGGTTTCCCCACCTTCCTCCTAAAGGCCACCCCACTATCTTTACCCTTTGCTCCCACCCTCTCCCAGTCACAACATCCTTCCGGGACCTTCCCTCTGCTCCTTGGCCTCCCTCTCCTGCCCCTCACTCTCCCAATCAGCGGTCTCCTCATCTTCAACAGGTTCCCGGAGGCTGACAGCCAGCACCAGGGCCTGCAACAAGCCAAAGAGGCAGGCAAAATGCAGGGGGTGGGCAGTAAGTAAGCTCAGCACAGCGTGGAGCCCATGTAGGGCGGCCAGGAAACATAGCAGCCCATGAAGCCAGAGGCCCACAGGTCCTCGAAGGCCCAAAGCATCCAAGATGGCTCGGAGTGGCCTGGAGCACAGAGCCAGCAGGGCTGTGGCAAGCAGCTCCAGCAGGTGCAGGGTCAAGTTGGTAGAGATCTGCAGGTACTCCTCTGGGTCCTGCAGGTAATGTGAAGGAGCCCCTGGTTCCCCCCGTAACCAACGCAGCAGCTTCTGACGGCGACCAGGTTTCTCCAACAGGGCTTCTGGCCCAATGGTGCCTAGTCTCCCTTGAGCGGACACTCCAAGGTTCTTCACGCCACCTGAATCCACAGGATCCCAGTCTAGTTTGGGAATGGCCCCTCCAGACTCCAGTCTTGCAGGCTCTTGAATGGTAGAGGCAGTCTTGTCCCGCTTGAGGGAATCCATTCTTTTGCTCCCCAGTTGATCCACTTTGAGGTCCCTGCTAGACTCTGGAGCAGCCCCGGGGGGTCTCCGTGTTCCTGAATCCTTGGTCTTAAGGGGCCCCACATCTCCCATGGTCTCTGGAGCACTGTCCCAGTCACTCCCCGAATTCTCCGGGGAGCTGTCCACCCATCTGGGTTCTGGGGCAGGCAAATCAGCCTTTGTTGATTTCTTTCGACCCCAAGGTCGAGGTAGCCAGCCACCAAGCCGTCGAAGGAACATGACTGAGCTGTGCAATGCGCTTCCCAAATCTGTGACCACTTCCTGACTCTGCGTAAGATTCTCAGGATCTCCTCCGAAGCCAGAATCAGTTCCGGTTCAGAAGAGGTGTCTGCTTGGTGATATTGTCCTACTCTGAATTCAGAAAGGACTCACACAGCCCCAAGTGTGGTAAATGGCCTGCTTCCGTGTCAGTCTAAGGGAAAAGAAATCCATTTGCCACCCCACACACTAACAAGACTTCTAGAGCCCGATAAGGCCAGGGTCACCCCCACAATGTTCTGTGCTTTCAGATTTCCTTCCCAGCAGTCAGCACCCCAAGTTTCACTCACCAAGACCACATCCCAAGGTGCCCCAGAAAGGGGAGAGGTGGTGTTCCATTGAAGGAAAGAAGGTGGTGGCCCAGGGTCCTTCGGTCCTGAAACTGAGGAACCTTCAAATCGCTGCCCAAGGGAGCTCAAGGAACAGGAAGTCTCTGTTGAGAGGAAGACGGGATGGAAGTGTCTAGCGAACTCCAGTCAGTTAAGTGCATCCCTTAACTTAGGAAGCTATCATTCCAAAAAGTGGCCCTACTGTCCCGCGAGGGCGCAGCTGAGACGCGGCCTCCGCAAGGTCAGAACAGAGATGTCCTTGGAGATCGCAGACGCAAGACACAGTACAGGCCTACCTGGGGACCCAGGCGTCTGGGTGCTCGCGCAGCGAGTAGCTGTGGGGCCCAGCGTCCGGGGAGCGGCCTCCGGGAGCCGTGCGAGCCCGGAAGCAGCTGTACCGGGTCGGGAGGGACCAGCGGGGGCGGAGCTCCGCAACCCGTGAGGCGGACTCGACAGAGCGACCTCCTCCGAAGCCCCCGCGATTCACTAGCGCAGGCGTAGAGAGAGGACCACCTAAGACCAGACCCTGAGCACGAACCCGGGTTCGGCTGCTCACCTCCCAGACCTTCCCGCCGCTGACACTGGTTAGGTATTCTAGCCCTTAGTTTGGGATTTTTTTGTTTTGTTTTTCAATGTAACTTTAGCTATCTTGAATTAGCTCGGTAGACCAGACTGGCCTTGAACTCAAAAGAGATCTGCCCGCCTCTTGTCTCCTTGATTAAAGGCACGCTGCACCACTGCCCAGCTTTGTTTTTAAGGACAGGTCCCCTATATATGTAGCTTAGATCCATATATATATATATATATATATATATAGCTCAGGATATATATAGCTCAGGAAAGGCTTGGACATATGTTGCCCAGACTGCCTTTGAGTCGATCCTCTTGCCACTGCTTCCCTGTGTGACGATTCCAGCCTCTCTGTGGTTCTTTCTCACAACCCCCGCCATTCCTCCATTTCTCACCTGAGATATCTTGTAATGCTGGTCCAGAAAGGTAAATAACAGGAGCCACGTGATTTAAGCAGCCGCCCTTTGGCCTTCCAGACTGGGATTTGAAAGCTTTCATGTTCCTAGCACTCTGTATAAGCATCTCAAGGGATTGGGGGTGCCAAGTACGTAAGAGAAGTGTAGAAAAGCATATTGCCTGGTTTTCAGGGAGTGAAATGATCTCTTAGGACTGCCTTAAGCCTTGGAATCCTAACTCAGTAAGCAGGTATGAAGCCCTAGGTTAAGCCCCATGTAGCACTCCAGAACCAGTTTTAGCTGAGTTTGATGCCAGCCTGGTCTACACATAGTGAGAGACTGTGTCTCAAAAAACAAAAAGAAAAAAAGTTCATCTTGAACTTTTTATCTGGGAGGTCAGAGCTCTGGTCACAGCTAGAATGTCACACAGGTTGGATGACATTAGTTGTATTGGCCAATCCTGCAGGACTCTACTTCCTCTCTGGGGACTTTTAACTTCCCTACCACAAGGTATTACACTTCATCACAGCTGGCTTCCTCAAGTTCAAGGTTTGTATCAGGCAGAGCAGAGCAAAGTATCTTTGGCTTTTCTCCCAATGTCAGCAGCATCTTTTGGATGCATCTTGTCTTGGAGAGGGGCCCCACCCAGGGTCTTCCCAGTGTTAGGCAGGTGCTCTAACCAAGCTATGCCCGCCCCTCTCCAACACATAGCACACTTGGTTTGTGATACTTGTCACTGACTTGACTGGCCTAGACACATACTCAGAGGGGTGTTTTACAAAGTGGGGCAATTCCTAATGTGTGTGTGGGGGCGGGGATTCAAGGAGCAGGTAGAATGCAGCCAGCAGGACTGGGGACTCTCTTTTGTCACCCGGAGAGCTTGTCCTTTTGGCTCAGGTGAGACTTCTATGTGACTCTCAGATTTGTTCCAATTCCCTACTATATCATTCAAGAAAGTAAACAAACCACAAGGAAGGAAGTTTATTTATCTCCCAACTCTCCGCCCTTCTCTCTAAAATCAGAGCCCAACAGCTAAGGCCTAAGGGTTCGGAAGTCCAAGTGTCCAAGTCAGAGGCCCAAGTCCAGCGAGTGACAGACCAGGGCCAGTCCATATCAGTCAGAACTCGAGGTTCATGTACAGTCTTAGATCTCGCTCCCAGGCTCTGCCCTTTTCTTCTTGCCTTCTGTTCTCCCTCTGACTCAGTGTGGCAACTCGAGGGACTCTCTCTCTCCCAGACACAGCCCGGGTATCCCGCGCTGCAAAGTGTGTGACTCGGGGTTGGGGTGGGGATCTATAACCCAATCCTTCCTGGTCCCTCTTGAGGATAGTGGGGATAGGGTTGGCACGGCCTTCACCCCGGGGTCCTAGCCCCATTCCTGGTTCCCAGCCACCTCTCAGCAGTAGCCTGAAGCCAGGACTGGAAGTGGGCACCCCAAGGGGAAGGTTGGAGGGCTGGGGTCTCCTGGACAGTGACAGCAGGTGAGCAGTAGATGTGTGGTGGTTGGAGTCTTCAAAGTGGGCACCACAGTCCTCACAGAACTGGGACGAGGAGGGGGTAGATCTGCAGAGAAAGAAATATGTTATAGGGGAGGAAAAAAAAAGATGAACAGAGCCTCAAGTTGTTCAGGCACCAGGCAGAGCAGAGCAAAGTACTTTTTGCCTTTCTCCCAATGTCAGCAGCATCTTTTGGTTGTATCTTGTCTTGGAAAGGGGCCCCAGGGTCTTCCCAGTAGGGAATATTTGGAATACTGTCAGGTAGGCCTCAAGCTCTCAGGAATAATGAGTAGTGCTGGCATTTATAAAGTGCAAACTGTGTGACAAGCACCATCCCATCCTACCCCATCTCTTTCCACATTAACCTACTGTATCTTAACACCCCTTTGAGGAAAAAGTCTTAGCCCCAATTCTCAGACAAGGACTGAGATTTGCAGACTTTAGGCTGGCACTGCAAATAAATGGAACCAAGATTCAAATGCACAAAGACCACGCCCATTGTTACTCTATGACTGAATATGCCAGAGGATGAATAGCCCCCTTTAGCTGCTGTGGGCCCTTAGTATGAGGTGCCCAGGAAAGGAAGAACACAATAAAGATGGGTGTAAGTGAAGGCTCCCTCCTCACCGGTTCTGGTTCTCAGGGCTCCTTGTCTCTCCATGACTCTCTCTGACCATACGGGCTACCTCAGGGAAGCCTGCTTCTTCAGCCAGCTGGGCAGCATCTCTGCCTCCCAGGTCACAGACTCCAACCCAGGCAGCTCCTCGGCCCAGGAGATAGCGCACAGCGGCGCCCTGGCCTGCTCGGGCAGCACACATCAAGGGAGTCCACCAGAAGGCATCACGAGCATTGATATTCCCTCCAGCTCCCCCTGCCTCTTGGGGTTCTAGCAGCCTCCGGAGTTCTGTCAGATCCCCATTCTGGGCTGCCAGCAGGATCCACTGGGCCATCCTGTCTTCATCCTCAAGTGCTCTTCCTTGTCTGGGGACTCCTGCTGCTGCAGGCTCCCTAGTCACTCTTCTTCTCTTCTTCTTCCTCTCCCTCATAGGTTCAGCTCTCTGGGGCTTAGAGGAACTACTGTCATCTGCGATTAGAGCCTCATAGAAAGCCCGGGCAGCAGCCCCGTCCAGGACAGGCTCTGCTTTCTCCTGCTGTGGTTGCTGCTGCCCATCCTTCCAGAGGTCACTGGAGTCAGCCGCTGGGGTAAATTCGATGAAGGATGGCCTAGACATGCCTGTGAGAGAAACAAGAAAATGAAGACTGGGCAAGGCAAGGATGTGACAAGCAAGCGATCCAACCATTCAGGTAGCTATTGTGAAGATGACCAGCACCACCTCTGGGGGCCCGCTGAGATGGGAAAGCAGCCTAGAACTAAAATGGGCCTCCCATCCCAAAACTGACTTCATAGTTAGGATTCTGTGGAGCCCGGGCCTCATGGGTAAAAGGGACCCCAGGAATAACAACAGATCCTGTCACGATGGGATGGGTAAAACAGACCCCAGGAACAACAGATCCTGTCATGATGTTAATAAAATTTCATGAGGGCATAGTAGATATGAATCTGTGTAGAATGCTTGTTTCAAATTTGAGAATTCTAGATTCTATCAATAACACAGAAAAGAAAAAGGGTAACAGGAAAAAAATATTCTACAAGACAGTTGTTAATGGGTTCTGTATTCAACTCCCATCTTCCTACAAACAAAAATGCCAGGCTCTCTCTGAAAACATTCCGCTAACACATACAGGAAATATAAGGTCGACACCCCCCCCCCTTTTTTTTTCGAGACAGGGTTTCTCTGTATAGCCCTGGCTGTCCTGGAACTCACTCTGTAGACCAGACTGGCCTCGATCTCAGAAATCTGCCAGCTTCTGCCTCCCAAGTGCTGGGATTAAAGGCGTGCGCCACCACTGGCCCGCACAGGTCGACCTTTTAAATCTTGCTCGATCTTATCTAGGGGTCCCCTTTTCCCAGATTAAAAACAGGCATGACATTACTCCGGGAGGTTTCTGGGGAAGCTGCATTGTCACTTCTGTACCGCAAAATGTCGCTCTTGTAATCTGTAAGATTGGATACAATCAAATAGCCACAGGGCAGAACGAGGCATGCGCAGGAGCAACAACAACAAAACATCCATAAGGTTCAAGTTTCCCGCGCTAGAACCTTTTCTAGCATCCTCGTAGTAAAGCATCGCGTGCCCAGTAGCGCGAGGACCCAAGGGGGAGCCTGTCGGTTGGGGTCCTGCTTTTACATAACGCCCCCACAATGCCCTTCGCCACCCTCCGCGTTCAGAAAGACTCTGAGGACACAGTGGGGAGACCTGTGGGATGCCGAGGAGCTGTGAGATGAAGTAACATCACGGTTACCCCTCACCACTGCTCTGAGCAGGGTTTGAAGAACAGTCAGGGTCATCAGCACAACTCTCTACCCCAGCTCTGAGGAGATGGAGAAGTACAAAGGGACAAGCGGCGGCAGAATGGCTGGCCCCACCTCAGGTTAGCTCGCAGGGCGGTCCAGGTTCTCACGCAGCGTGCACAGCTCAGCGCATCCCAAGCACACCCGACCTAAGTCCCTCACCACAACTCTGCGCATGCCGGAGCCCGAGCGCACTCTGTCGCGGGCCTGGCGAGAGAACCAGGATCCCGTGGGTTGGCCTGGCACAGGGAAGAGGGAGAAAAAAAAGCAAAGCGGAACGCTGAGGGAGCACCGCAGGGATGACAATCAGCCCGAGGACCTACCCGGCAGCTTAGCGAGCCTAACAAGACTATATTTCCCAGGCTTCCTGGTCGGGAAGACCCCCTGCTCCGCTTCCGCTTCCGGTGGCGCCTCGGTTCGCCCCGCCCCCAGGCGGCTTCCTCTAGGGCCTCGCGGCCCTTAGAGAGTCATGCGCGGGTCCTCTTGGGATTGGTAGTTTGTCTTCCCCTCATTTCGTCAGTTTCTCTCTGCCGACGGGACTACATCTCCCGGCGTCCACGGAGGTAGGGGGCGGTTCTTAGCGCCTGCGCGTTGCCCTTTTCTCACCCAAATCCTCACCAGTTTCCAGTGGCCCCCCCCCTCCCTACTTCGTCTGCTGCGGCCGGGTCGGCTTTTTGCGCTGTAGTGGTCTCTGCGGTTCCTTGGAAGCACAGCTCCCCTTCCCCGCCCCAGTCCCAGTCCCCGTCCGGCCGGTGAGTGTGGGGTTGTCCCCGCGTCGAGTCGCCCGTCCCTGGGCGCGGCACTCTGGTTGGAGCTCCTCGATGTGGGGGCGACGAAGGAAGTGACCGGGTCGGTAGCCGAAGGAGGTCGGGGGCCCTGGGCGAGAGGAGGCGGCTTTTGGGGACGCTCGTGAGACCCACAGAAGTGTGGTGCCTTCGCCAACCCTGCGAGTGCAGGAGAGGCCGGCTCTGTTGGGGAAAATGAACTTCGGAAGCCTTGGGACAGGCGCCAGGAACATGCAGGCACCTGCGGTGGTGGGGAGCCGGAGCCGAGGGCCCTGTCGCGGCTGACATGGAGGGGAGAGGGGCCTGGCTTTGAGGAGCGCCAGGGACGAGGGTCACACTAACAGATCAGGACCTGTCATTTTCTGGAAAGTAGCGAAACTTATTGCCAGCACACTGCAAGGGGGCTGAGGTGAAGGAGAGAAGCTTGGAGATGCTTCAGAGGCCGGGATCCTTCAAGCCTGGCTGGACTCAGATTCTTCCGTTGTTGTGGAGAATGTGTGGGAGGAGGGAAGAGACAAGAAACAGCTTGGTCTCCACTTACTTAACGCTCTTCTTTCACAGCGGACATAAAGATGAGTAGCTCTGAGGAGGTGTCCTGGATTTCCTGGTTCTGTGGGCTCCGTGGTAATGAATTCTTCTGTGAGGTGAGTTTAGGTCGGCCAACTCCACATGCCCTCGATGTTTTATTTTATGTTGTTTGAGAGCAGATTTCGACGGAACTCACTATGCAGCCTAGACTGGCCTTGAACTCCTGGCAGTCCTACTTCCTCAGTCTCCTGAGTGCTAGGATTTCAAGGTTTTGTCAATATGCATGGCTAACAGAGGTACCTCTGGGTGACCACTAGGATAATTAAAATATTTCATGTTAAAGTTGGGTAATGTGCAAAGCCCGGTGGCTTCAGTAGAAAATTACAAATGCCTTTCAGAAACTAAACTGTTTAGCCTTCATGATTCCCAAGTCTTCAACTCAGAGAGTTTGCTATCCCCAAGAAGATGGCAAGTGCGGTTTCTAAAATAAGCTTGTGTCGAAGCTGAATAATGTCTATGTCTTTGCTGGAGATGGTTAGCCTTAAAGAAAGGGCCTGCAGTTTTTATGAGACTTCAGTACCTCTGCAGAATTGGGAATAGGACACGAGAGGTGACTTGGCTGAGGATAAGACATCTCTTGGGCCCAGGTGGAAGATGGGCCTTCCTATATTATTTTCAACCCCTTGGCTTCCCTGTGCCCGTAGGTGGATGAAGACTACATCCAGGACAAATTTAATCTTACTGGACTCAATGAGCAGGTGCCTCACTATCGACAAGCTCTGGACATGATCTTAGACCTGGAACCTGGTAATGTGCCCTTAGGGTTGTTGCTGACTGTGGGGTTGGTGATAAAGTGTGCACTCCCCTCCATAGGTGCTTTGTTTTCATTTTCTTCTAGTCTCTGCTCACTGGCCTCTTGAGGTGGTTGTTGTGGGAGGTGGAAACTGGGTTTTCTTTTTTCTTTTTCATATATATATATTTTATGTATATAAGCACACTAAAGCTGTACAGGTGGTTGTGAGCCTTCATGTGGTTGCTGGGAATTGAATTTAGGAACTCTGCTCTCGAGTCAAACCCGCTCACTCAGTCCCTGCTCACTCTGGCCCAAAGATTTATTTATTATTATAAATAAATACACTGTAACTGTTTTCAGACACACCAGAAGAGGGCATCAGATCCCATTACAGATGGTTGTGAGCCACCATGTGGTTGCTGGGATTTGAACTCAGGACCTTAGGAAGAGCAGTCAGTGCTCTTAACCGCTGAGCCATCTCTCTGGCCCGAGACAGGTTTTCTTGGGTAGCCTTGTCTGTTCTAGAACTCATTCTGTAGACCAGCCTGTCCTTGAACTCACAGAGATCTGCTTGTCTCTGCCTCCTGAGTACTGGATCACAGACTGGCTTGCTTCTTGAATTTCTAAATTTCCTTTTAATAATCCAGCTCTCTCTCCTATCCCCAGATCCCTTGCTCCTGTCTTTTCTCCCCCACCTCAAGGCCCAAGCATTCATAACCCAAACTGGACTTTACCCCTTGGTCTTTCTGCCCTGCTTTCGATGGCTGAGTCGTGGCACACACAGCAGTGCTTGGCTTCTTCACTGTTTTGATTCCTTATGACTCTTGCTTTGTCTCCAAGCTCTCTGAAAGTAGCTCAGTTCTGGTTCGTAACGATAGTTTCCTCTCGGGTTTGGTGTGCTGCTGCCTCTTCCCCTCTGCTGCTCTAGAGGGCCTCCTCTGCGTTTGTGTGTTTACATTTACTTACTGTGAAAAGAGAGGCAGGCAGAGACTAAAGAGGAACACAGAGAAGGCCCTGCCGAGCAGTCTTGCTTTGTAGAAGAATCAAAAGCCCAGGTTTCTGGGTCAGATGTATAGATGATGGGTAGGGCAAGGCTCAGAAACAGGTACTAGAGAAACTGGAGGCGCCACCTTGCAGGTAAGGTGGGGTTACCCTGGAAAACTAAACAAGCGGCCACCCCACCCACGTTTCAGATGAAGAGCTGGAAGACAACCCCAACCAGAGCGACTTGATCGAACAGGCAGCTGAGATGCTTTATGGGTTGATCCACGCCCGCTACATCCTCACCAACCGAGGCATCGCACAAATGGTGAGGCTCTGCTCCTTCTGCAGGAAGGGAAACAGGTGCATGGGTCCGAGGCCTGGTTCCTACCTGGCAAGGAGCGTGGCAGAGGAGAGAGGGAGAGACCCAGAGCTGGGCTGAGGAGTGAATCCTCACTCAGGGTCCCATTGAAGGTGTTTTAAGGAAGGGAGATGAAACCGGAAAACGAAGGAGTTTGCAGGGAACAAATAGCAAATGGCCCCTGGGCTCTGCAGACTGCCCCACAAAGGAAAGGCACTTGAGTTTGAGGACCTATCTCGACAGAGAGGGGGCTTCTAGTCAGAAGTGGGAGACATGGGGGGGGGGGACCATGAAATGAGTTGAGATTGCCTCTTCATGCTCACCCACCAGTCCCTTCTGTTTTACACACCTTAGTTGGAAAAGTACCAGCAGGGAGACTTTGGCTACTGTCCTCGTGTATACTGTGAGAACCAGCCAATGCTTCCTATCGGTGAGTGTTGAAAGCCAGAAGCTGCCTTCCTGTACTCAGTGCCCGAGTCCTTTGGGAGGTTGGGGAGCGCTAGGGATACCTGGTCTGCAGTCTGGCTGTCTATCTCCCAGGCCTTTCAGACATCCCAGGCGAGGCCATGGTGAAACTCTACTGCCCCAAGTGCATGGACGTGTACACACCCAAGTCCTCCAGACACCACCACACGGACGGCGCATACTTCGGCACTGGTTTCCCTCACATGCTCTTCATGGTGCATCCAGAGTACCGGCCCAAGCGACCTGCCAACCAGTTTGTACCCAGGTAGGGAGCAAAGACAGTCACAAAGGATCAAAGAGCCAAGGTCTAGAGAGAATTGAGGACAAGCATAGCCCTTTCTTGAGGCTTGCCTATCCCAAAGTCAGGGCTTTTTCCTGCTGAGTGGCTGGGGAAGTTACTTGCTTGTGAGTCCATTTTCTTATCTATGAAGCAGGGATGCCAACAGTACCTGCCTAGCAACAGTTTTAAATGTATGGCACTTGACTATTTAAACAGTGACTGTTGCTGTTCCCATTTTGGATGCTTAGCTTTGTGATTTAGTGAGACTTATCATCCTGGTATCTTTTTTTTTACTGTATACCAGGGGAGAAAGATTCTATTTTGAACAGGTACTAAATCTTCTTTTTTTTTTTTTTTTTTTTTTTTTTTTCCGAGACAGGGTTTCTCTGTGTAGCTCTGGCTGTCCTGGAACTCACTTTGTAGATCAGGCTGGCCTCGAACTCAGAAATCCGCCTGCCTCTGCCTCCCAAGTGCTGGGATTAAAGGCATGTGCCACCATGCCCGGCAGTACTAAATCTTAATAAAATTGAAATTTCCTGTGTGGGTTGGAAGTTTCCCCTGGCCTCATGCCTGCCGAACCATCCTCTCTCTCTGAGCTATACTTTCACTGTGAGTTTTTGGTTGGTTGGTTGGTTTGGCACAGGTGTTGTGAGAGGCACAGGGAATGTTTTTTTTTTTTTTAAGATTTATTTATTTATTTATTTATTATATGTAAGTACACTGTAGCTGTCCTCAGACACTCCAGAAGAGGGAGTCAGATCTTGTTACGGATGGTTGTGAGCCACCATGTGGTTGCTGGGATTTGAACTTCCGACCTTTGGAAGAGCAGTCGGGTGCTCTTACCCGCTGAGCCATCTCACCAGCCCCCACAGGGAATGTTTGACAGGGTCGTTGTTGGCTAAGTTGATCTCAAGCTATAAATAAGACTATAAATGAGGCAGGCCATTACCTGGCCTGGAATTTTAATTTTAGTGGATGTTTATGGTACATTTTTTTAAGCTGGGGATGGTTACACAAGGGGAGGCAGAGGTAAGCAGATCTCTTTATTTTGAGGCCAAGGCCCTGTTAGACACAGAAGCCCTGTCTTGAAAAACTAGCCCTTCCCCAAATAAGAGAAAGAGAGAGACATGTTTCATGTATTCATGTGCAAGGAGATTGGGGTCCTGTGGAGTCGATGTGAGGAGGCTGGGATGGCCGCCACTGGCAGAGCTAGCAGAGAGCTTACCGTGCTGCCTCTCTGACCTCCTTCACCCAGGCTCTATGGTTTCAAGATCCATCCAATGGCTTACCAGCTGCAGCTCCAAGCCGCCAGCAACTTCAAGAGCCCAGTCAAGACTATTCGCTGATTGCCCACCCACCTCTCCCTCTGTCTGTGACACCACCATTCCTCTGCTGCCACCCTTTCAGGAAGTCTATGGTTTTTAGTTTAAATTAAAGGAATTGTTACTGTGGTGGGAATATGAAATAAAGGAAGAAAAGGCCATGAGCTGTCTCCTACTGTGTGTTGCTGGGGTCGGGAAGGGGTGGGCTACTGCACTCCAGGGACCCTCTTGCTCTAGCCCATCTTCCCTAGGTTGGAAGCAGCCCAGATTGCGGCTTCATGAATCTGTACCATGTACAGATAGTGTGTCAGAGCAGCACTCTAGGTTGGGTGAGCGCAAGTGCAGGATTGAAGGGAAAGGTTTCAGAGGTTGGAGAACACCTGCTCTCTTGGGGCTGTGGCTGTGGCTGCTGTAGGGACTTCATGGGAAGTCCCCTCAGTCTTGCTGTTAAAGGGAATGTAACCCTACAATAAATAAAACTGGAGAGGAGGCAGAGAGCCCCAACTGTTGCTCAGTGGTGTCTGTGTGCCCCCTGCTGGGAGACCTGAGAGCCGTCTGGAAAAGGTTGGAAGGCTTGTCTCTGGCCAACCTCTCCCAGCATAATGGGGGCCAAGCCTACTGTGTGGGTGGACAGCAGGTAGTGGCAGAGACAGGTCCCTGAAGTGGGGGTACAGGCCTTTCAAGGCATGTCTAGGATGAAGACACCTGATAAAGAGCCAGCTGGTGCTCTTCTGTGGCCTACACAGGAACCAGACAATGTGGGTGAGGACAGGCCTTCTTCCTGCCAATAGATGACTTCCTCCTCTGGTCAGGATCTTGCCTCAGGCAGGAGTGCACCTCTGCACCCACATCAGTTTCTGCTCAGACTGCCTGTCAAACCCATTCTGCCTCTGAAGATCAAGAAAGGTGGGGCTTGGGGGTACTTTGTGGGAGTTGCTCCTCTCCCCCAAATTCCATAATGAGGGCCCGCGTGCTTGTAGGTATGCTGACCATGGTGGGCTTTGCGATGGGGAAGGGTAAGTAAGACCAGGGTCTGGGAGGAGTGGGGACAGCTGGTCCTGGGTGTGCTTGAAAGAGCTCCTGGCTCCATCTCCTTTATCCTCTGTGCCAAGCTCCAGTTGCCAGAGTCCGTACCTGCCACCTGTGCCTCTTAGAAGACCCTTCGCTAGGCTGCATTTCTGGCTCAGAAAAGTGCACCATCAGCCTTCCATCGCCGTGTATGGTGATCACCATCTATAAAAGTGAGCCAAGTTCTAGGCAAGGACTGATGGGTGGTAGAGCAGTGTAGCTTGGTCTCTTTAGCATGAGGGTTGTTTGGGCCACACGAGGAAGAGAGTGGCATCTCTGAAGGGGAGGCGGGGTATGCAGACAAATGAATTGATTTATTTTTTTTCTGCCCCCCCCTTTGTGTTTTTGTTTTTGTTTTTTTAATTTGTCTTTGAGAATTCATGGACTAAAGTCAGGTCTGCGTGAATGCCAGGAAGATAGAGGTTCGGGAACAGTGGGAAGCTATTAACCAGGGTTATAACTGTCCCCTCTCCTCTAGATACTACTGTTCGCTTCCACGTACGGGGCTGTGGACAGCATCATTCCTACCGATGTCAAGAAAGGCATGTGATCTACCAATCAGACTACTTGTATAAGGCTGATTGCTGCCAGTACGATTACTGCAACTCCTGGTCCAGTGCTCAGCACCAGAGCACCCTGCGTGGGTCCCCAGGAAGCCATCTGGGCATGCCCCTGTCAGCGTCTCAGATAAAACAGTTTTACCAGGCCCTGAACCTCTCTCTGCCTCAGCCTGGCTTCCATGCTCATAAGGTGTCTGAGGGCCTGGAGTCTCTCATTCTGCCCCCGGAGCTGGGCTTGTCCATTGCCGACCTTCGCCAAATATACTTGTTCCTCAACAGTTCAGGACTTCTGGTCCTTCCCTGGGATAGACCCTGATGTGTTCCCCTTCCTAGATTCTGCTCTGTCTGAGAGACTCTTCCTTTGAGGGGCCCAGCATCCTGCTCTGCGGTCTGTGAACACTCAGATCCTCTGAGCCCTCTGATCTCTTAAGCTTTCTGCTCTACATGGCCAAATTCTGTATGGCCCCTGGATCTGGGGCTGGTTTGTCCTCCTCCTTTTCAGGAAACTTAAGGACGGTTCTCACCAAGGCTGACTTGACAATGAATCCCATTTTGAGTGTCACTGTCTCCGTGTACCCTCAGTCTGGTCATATGCCATATCCGAGCCTCAGCAGCCAGGCCCAAGGGTGGACTTGCATACCTTTACATCTGGCACAGCGACCTATCTCACTATCTCCACCATCCTGGTCCGCTGTCCTTGGTCTCATCATTTCACCTGACTGCCTGCCTTGTGAGGGGTTGTAGGGGCTCCCATGTCTCCTCCGTAATAAATCAAAACTTGGCAAAATCTGTGTCACATTTTTCGGCAGGGTGTGTGTGTGTGTGTGTGTGTGTGTGTGTGTGTGTGTGTATGTCTGTCTGTCAGGTTCAGATGTAGGCAGGTGTAGCCAGGTCAAAGAGTTAAGTGTGGGATTCAAACGGGATTACCAAACCCCACCCACTCGATTTTATGGCTTCCTCTCAAATTACCCAAAAAGGCCACATCCTTCCCCTCTGCTTAGCTAAAGACCAAAGTTTGAAGATAGATGCCCTACTTCAACTATAACCTCCAAAGCCTGGAATATTAAACTCACGTCCTGTGCCAGGTTTTCACCTAAGAAGAAACTCAAGTCCATGTCCTTGTGTAGTGAGCAACCTGGATCACTTCAAGGGTCCTGGCACCTTGCATTATATCTCGAATGCTAGAGGTGATAGCTGTTGAATCTTTGTTTTAGTATTTAGGGGATTTTTTTTGAGACAAGGTCTCAAGTATCCTCAGCTGGCCTTGAACTCTTGATCCTCCTGCCCCTACCCCTCAAGAGCTAGAATTACAGGTGTATGCTACCAGACCCTAAATACTGGAAGTTCCTGATCAGGCATGGTGGTGTACGCCTTTGATCCCTGTGCTTGGGAAACAAAACAAGTGGATCTCTTGAGTTTGAGGCTAGCCTGGTCTATATAGTGAATTCCAGGACAGTCAATTACAAATTCATCTCAAATAATAAATTGAAAATTTTCAAGCACGGAGAAAGCACTCATGGATGCTTTGCATTACTCTATTATTCAACAGAGGACACTAATGTCATCCAGGGGTCACCAGCACTTCCAGGTGAGTGTGATCAAGCTCACCCCCTCTCAGCCCAGTGCTAGAGTCACTCTGCAGCAAGAGGTCCACTCCCCTTTGCTCCAATGCCTGAGTAAGTCAGCCCTGTAGTTTGAAGTGGTCACCTGCGCTGGAGGTCACGGATGTCCAGATCATGCATGCGCAGGTATGTGTGCTTAGGGACACATACATACATAGAGCTTTGGGGCTTGTTTTGGCCTTTTGCGATTTGGTCTCACGCTGATGCAAGCTGGCCTTGATCTCCAGGCCATCCTGCCTCAGCCTTCTGAATAGATCAGGTGCACGAGCCTCCAGGAACAGCAGCCTGTTTTGTAAACGTTCCCAGCAGAGCACAAGCTTGTCACAAACACACCAGAGGAAGCTATTCAGTCAGCAGACGCCTTGGCCAGCACCCAGTGTGCCCTCATGCCCTTCCTGAGCACTCCTAACTCAGGTAGACGCTGCTCACAGCAGCTTGTGTGGTACAGGCTGTAATGTTAACACTCGGGAAATTGAGGAGGGACAATCTGGAGTTGGAGGCCAGTAAGGGGTCTACAGTAAAATCCACACTCCCTCCCCAGATGGACCCTGGTCAGATTTAATTGGTCAAACTGGGAGCCAGGTTTAGGAAGGGACACTAAACTTGGAAGTCAGAGAGTTCCTTGGTTTTCTTGAGCCTACTGTCCCCTCCCCAGTGTCCTCCTCGAGCATCCCTCCTCCCTGGGATTGCTTATATTGCTTATATATCCTTATTGCTCATATTCTGTATCTTGCCAATATAGCCCCCGAGCCCTCTCAGTTCTCCCCCACGCAGCTCTGGTCTGACAGTACCTCTCAGGATACCTATTAATCTAACCAACCCAACCTTCACCATAGAAGGGCATCCAGTCCCTCTTCAATTTTATATGTCTAGGGCTGGGCAGTAGAGGAGCCCTATGACAGGCTAGCTTCACCTCCATCAGAGGAGACGACAAACACTTTGCATACTATTTTATTTGGGGGGAACTTTGGACCAAAGAGGGGGCTGAACAAAATAGAGGTAGGAGAGCATTGTGGGTATGGATGGAGAGGGGAGGCCAACGTGGGGTCAACGATGTAGGCTGTAGTGAGTGAGGGCTTTGGAGTTGTCCTGATGGACTCAGATGGAAATCCAGTCTGGAGGTTAGCTGGCAGGACGTGGCGGGTTCCTGCTGTTCTAGTGCATGCTATTCTTTCTGTTGTCCGGATTGTTGCAGAAATCCAGGAAGCAACACTGATAGAATATCCAAAAGCCAAACACCGGGGAAGCACGGGTATATGAACAATGGACCATCTGCTCCTTGCTGTAGCAGTCGCTCACCATGACATTAAAACCGCTGCCTAGGGAGGGAGCACAGGCACAGAGCCCCCAAACTCACCCTCAGTCCACACGGATACCACTACCACCCTTACACCCTTCCCTGAACCGAGAGAAAGCCATAGAGAACCGGACGGGACGGCCGGTGAGCCTGGGCAACGGAAGCTTTGCGTGGGAAGCTTGGGGGATTTGAAGTTGTGACCATGCAAGGAGACCAAGCGTCATGGACCATGAGGAGGAAGACATGGAGGTATACTGAAGGGTGGGCTGCAGACAGGGTGTGGTTTTCTACAGCAGAAGAGGATAGAACGGGGCCGTGCAGCTCAGCGGTAGAACGCAGGCACAAGTCCTGAGTCTGAGTTCTAGCATCACAGGCGAAAGAGACTGGGGAAATGGCTCAGTGGTCAAGAGTGCTTAATGCTCTTACAGAGCTCAGGTGCGCCTCCACGTTGTCCACACTGAGCAGCTATTAATTTAGTAAAGGTAGGGGGTGGGTAGAAGAAGAGAACGGGGGTGGGGGGAGGATGCGATCAGTCCTCCAAGCAGGAAATGATGGGGACACCCGAATGGGGATCAGGGGACGAGAAGAAGCCTTCTAAGCTAGGAAGAAGTCTGAGGCTGCTAGTTAAGGCCAGGGGCCTCTGTGATGTGTATGTCAGAACAAAGGACCAAGCCGCCTGAGCATGAGCCCCAAAGCGTCTGCAAGGCCAGGAGAAGAGTCTCTGACAGCAGGGGATGCTGACCACTCGGGACAGCCCAGTGCCTCTGGAGAGCGAGGGCCCTTCAAGGCTGGACACCGTAGGAAAGTGGGAGGCCGTGGCTCTGAGCTGAGGAGGAAACAGGAGTAAAGACTGGTGTGGATCTGACTGAAAGTGCTGGAACATCTAAGGGCGGTGGAAACAAGACTTGGTGTATCGCAAAGGACACTGGGAGGAGGCCTGGTGGGGAGCTGGCCCAAGGTGGGAGGAGGGGTCCCCTTACTGTTCTTTATGTGCAGGGTGACACAGCTGCTGCCCAGAGGTGTCAGGCAGGTGTCAGACCCCAGGAGGCACCCCAGCTCTTCGGTCTCCAGCAGACATCGGTAGCAATTCAGGTACTTGTTTAGTGGGAGGGACTGAGGGTGAAGGTCCTCGAGCTTGGTATCACCTAGAACGAAGAGGAATTCCATGGCTCAGATGTCCCTGCCCCATTCCAACGGAACTGTGGCTCTGCAACTATAAGATCTCTGCTTCTTGAAAGCCGTCTGCCTTAACAGACCTCTTGTTAGATGTCACCACGCTGCCTGGGCTTTAATCCAAGCACTTGGGAGGCAGAGGCAGGCTGATTTCTGAGCTTGAGGCCAGCCTGGTCTACAGAGTGAGTTCCAGGGCAGCCAGAGCTACACAGAGAAACCCTGTCTCAAAAAAAAAAAAAAAAAAAAAAAAAAAGTCACCACCCTTGCCTGTTTGGCGGGTGCTTCCTCCTCTTTAAACCCCATACTCAAGGGCAGGGTTGGGCAGATCTATGAGTTGGAGGCCACCCTGGTTTACAAAGTAGGAGGCCACAGCCAGGGCTCCATAGTGTGAGATCTGTCGATCTGTCTCAAAAAAAGCTATCAAAACAACAACAACAACAACAACAAAAAACCAAACCTCCATTCTATGTTATACCCCCAAAGAAATGTATCCATTTGGCATATATTTGAAGGGCTAACCTATACCCAGCATTCCATAAGCCTAATTTACATTTACAGGGGAAGAAGCTGAAGCTGTCATCCAGCCCTGTTAGAACAGCCTTTCCTCTACGACCTAGTCATTTGGTATCTCATCTGATCTAAGTGCTATGCTAGGATTGAAGTCATGGGTTAGAATTGAAGAAATGTAGTAGTTCATTCTCTCTCTCTCTCTCTCTCTCTCTCTCTCTCTCTCTCTCTCTCTCTCTCTCTCTGTGTATGTGTGTGTGTGTGTGTGTGTGTGTGTGTGTGTGTGTGTCTGAGTGCTCTATCTGCATGTATACCTACATGCCAGAAGAGAGAACAGATCCCTTTATAGATGGTTGGGAGCCACCATGTGGTTGTGGTTGGTGGGAATTGAACTCAGGTCCTCAGCCCTCTGTATTCTCTTTTAAACATCACACACACACACACACACACACACACACACACACACACACACACACACACACACACCTGGCTTTCAACCTTCTTGCCTGAGTACTAGAATTGCCACCAGTGGGCACTCTTTCTTTTCTTCTTTTTCCTTTTTAATTTAGTTTTTCAAGAGTTTATCTGTGTAGCGCTGGCTGTCCTGGAATTCACTCTATACACCAGGATAGCGCTAAACTAAGAGATCCTCCTGCCTCTACCTCCTGGGCACTTGCCACCCCTGTCTAGTTCCAACATGCTTTTTTTACAATGTGGTCTTCAGAGGTGAGAACAAGGTCCGTGAGAAGACAGAGAGAGTCTGTGTCCTGTAGACAGGAGACCTCAATAGCCCCATGCTACCTGCCTTATTCTGCTGTCTGGTCCCTGGACAGGCTCATGTTGGAGGTTAGCTACCAAAGGCCCTGTTCTGTCTCCCGATGAACTGCCTGCATATGCAGCCCCCTCTTCCCTGGCCCTTGGTCCAGTCCACATGTTAAGAGCCCAGGACTAACGGATAGCTTAGTGTAGTGCAAAGGCTTCTGCCTTGTGAATTCTGGTTGAGGAGAATCTGACACAACCCCAGTCCTCCCTATTCTGTGTTGCCCTTAGAGCTGGAAACGATCCCTTTAGTATCTCCAGAACACTGTTGTTGCTACAGCAACAAGGCCGTCCCGAGAACTCTCCTTTGCAGTGACTGACTATCAGGCCATCACAGTTCCTGGACATCCCCACACATCTGCCCATGGTATCATGCCTACCGCTGGTTTCACCTGTACATCATGGACAGAAGTGTCGAGACCCTTGGAGAAACCAGAGTTTTTCCACCTAGCTGGCCTGGTGACCCTTCTGACTCTTTGGAGCAGTGTCTCTCAACCTGTGGGACACGACCCCTTTGGAGGTCAGATGACGTTTTCACAAGGGCCCCATATCAGATATTTACCTTACAATTCATAACAGTAGCAAAATTACAGTTATGAAGTAGCAAAAAAAAAAAGTGTTATGTTATGGTTGGGGGGTCACTGCAACATGAGGAAACTGTATTAAAGGGTTGCATCATCAAGAAGGTAGAACCCCGCCAGGCGTGGTGGCGCACGCCTTTAATCCCAGCACTCGGGAGGCAGAGGCAGGTGGATTTCTGAGTTCGAAGCCTCTAGGATTGGTCTACAGAGTGAGTTCCAGGACAGCCAAGGCTACACAGAAAAAACACTGTCTCGAAAAAACAAAAGAAAAGAAAAAAAGAAGGTGGAACCACTGCTCCGGAGCCACTTACCGAGAACCAAGGTCTTCATGACCAGCACTGTTAAGAGGACAGCACACAAGGCTTGGGGGACGCCATGGAGTCCCAGGGGCCTCAGGGACCAGCTGGCTGCAGGGCCTGCCATAAAAAGCATGGCTTCTCTCCAGCCTCCAGCCTGGGCTTATATTGGTTGGAGAGAGGCTGGCCAAGAGGAGGGAGTGGGGCACCAGTCTGAGGTGGAGAACGGCACCAGAACAGGGCGTGCAGAGTGTCCTCAACCCACAGCTCCTTGGGCCTAATATCCTGGCTGGAGGCAGGAACTCAGAAGGACTTGTCCTGTCTGTTTCCCTTCCTGGTGCTCCGTAAAATGCTCTGACAAAAGCAACCGGGGGGGGGGGGAGTGTTTATTTTTATTTATATGTTTTGATGTTAATATCATTGTCATCATCATTTATTATTTATTTATTTATCTATTTATCTATCTATCTATCTATCTATTTATTTATTTATTTATTGGTTTTTCGAGACAGGGTTTCTCTGTGTAGCCTTGGCTGTCTTGGAACTCACTCTGGAGACCAGGCTGGCCTCGAACTCAGAAATCTGCCTGCTTCTGCCTCCCAAGTGCTGGGATTAAAGGTGTTCACCACCATGCCCAGTTTATTATTATTATTATTACTTTTTGAGACAAGGTTTCTCTGTGTAGCCCTGGCTGTCCTAGAACTTACTCCATGGGCCAGGCTGGCCTCAAACTCAGAGATCCACCTGCCTCTGTTTCCTGAGTACTGGGATTAAAGGCGTGTGCCACCATGATCGGCAAAGGGGGCTATTTTATTTTAGCTTGTTATTCCAGGTCACAGTCCATCCTGTTAGGGAAGTCACAGCCACAGACACTTTTGAGAACCGGCCATATGGCAACCAGAGTCAAGGACAGTGAGTGGTCATGCTGGGTCTCACTCTCTCTGACCCCCTTCAGTTGGTGTGTTTGTGTGTCTGTCTGTATGTATGCACATACATGTTGTAGTAGCTATTCCTGGTTGTCAACTTGACTATATCTGGAATGAACTACAATCCAGAATTGGAAGGATCACGTGTGATCCTAATCTGGAGGCTGGGAGAGACAAGTTTCTGACCTGGATCCTGGCATGGAGATCTTGAGACATAGCGGCTATGAATCCCATAAGGTTAAGACAGAGAGGTAATGTGGCCAGATGTTTTGTAAAGTTCTGCCTTTGTTGCATCCTGGATAATAAAGGGGTTAAGAGCAGAAGCCAGTCTGCCTACTGGCACTGGCCTGTCTTTCCAGCTACTCGGATGCTCAGGAGGACTGCAGGTTTTAAGACTTGACTGATGGTGGTGCACGCCTTTAATCCCAGCACTTGGGAGGCAGAGGCAGGCAGACTTTTGAGCTCGAGGCCAGCCTGGTCTCCAGAGTGAGTTCCAGGACAACCAGGGCTACACAGAGAAACCCTGTCTCGAAAAAAGAAAAAAAAAAAAAAAAAAAGGACTTGACTGAGCTACAAGTCCAAAAGGAGCCTGGATAATTTCGTGTAAACTTGTCTCAAAATAAAAGTAAAATAAGCTGGGTGTGTGGGGACACACCTTTAATTCTGTCATCACTGTGAATCTGAGGCCAGCCTGGTTAGTTGTGTTGCTTGCTTAGCCTAGCATACATCACAGACCTAGGTTAAATCCATAGTATAGGGTGTGAAACCAGACCAGAGTGCAATTCCCAAGTTTAGTCATAAGATGGTGACATAGGTTTTTGGAAGCGAGGTGATGTCGGAGTTGTTATGAATGGATAGAAGTAAATATTGTGGTTTTTTGTTTATTTGTTTTGTTTTTTAAAACTTGTAGACAAGATCTGACTCTGTAACAGATCTGGCCTGAGTAACCCAGGCTCCCCTTGGACTGACCCTCCTGCCATAGTCTCCCTAAACTGGGATGACAGGAACCATAACCCTGAGCTTTACGGTAGATTCAGGGTTAAAACTGATGGACAGGTTTGGTGTCAGGCAGAACCAGAAGTTGGGATGAAAGAGGCGGAGCAGACTTGCACAAAGAAGTGACCAGGACCTTTCTTTGTGTGCAGCGAAGCTGGGCTGCAGGTCAGACATCCAGTCTCCACGCCCACAGACTCAGTGCTCAGAGTCCCCACTCCACGGCTCACAGAGCATCTGCTCTGGCTGGCCCCCCTACAAACGCAGCCCCGTAGGTGATTGGCAGGCATGGACACCCGTTTTTTTTTTGGAGCCAGTGCACCAGTGGGTGCTCAGCGATTAATGCTGCGTCCACAGAAGGTGGCGCTGCAAACATGTCCTTCTCTAGGCCCCGGCTAGATGGCTTGCTTGCTTCTTTCCTTCTCCCCAGGTAGGTTGTAGGCTTGAGACTTGTTTGTTTTTTCTTTAAGCCACATTGCATTACAGGAGACACTTCCTGCTCTAGTGCCCCCACCCCACCCCCATACTGTAAGAACTTTCCAGGAATCATCACATCTCAGGACTAAGGGGGAAACCAATGGAGGACAAACCGAAGCCCTGAAAGATGGGTGGGGAGTGGGGGAGCAGTGGGAAGGGGAGGAGCTGGGGTTTATGTTTCTGAGAACCAGAATGAAACTTTTTTGGTTTTTTGAGACAGGGTTTAAAGGTGTGCAGCCACCACTGCCCGGCCGGAATGAAACCTAAAATGTTGGAGGACTGGGGAGATATCTGGCACCCTCTGATACAAGATGCAAATGTCTGTTGAGTGAATGAGCACTTAGTGCCAGAGATCAGCACAGGACACACTCTGAAGCTGCAAAGGTTCAGTCCCTGTTGCAAAGGGAGAAAAGGAGTCACTCTGGAGCTCAGGGCCATGAGACGAGCCAGGGATGGCCACAGCCCTGAAGTGTTTCAGGGGACAGTGGGCCTTTCTTTGTAGTGTGCCTAGAGCCCTCGTTTCTTTTTCTATTAATGTTTTTAAAAAGTTTACACACATGGATGTGTCTGTACACAGTGTACACAGAGCCTGTAAAAGACAGAAGATGGAGCCGGGCGTGGTGGAGCACGCCTTTAATCCCAGCACTCGGGAGGCAGGGGCAGGCAGATTTCTGAGTTCGAGGCCAGCCTGGTCTACAAAGTGAGTTCCAGGACAGCCAGGGCTATACAGAAAAACCCTGTCTCAGGGAAGAAGAAGAAGAAAAAAAAAGACAGAAGATGGTGTGGGGTTACAGACAGTTGTGAGCCACCATGAGAGTGCTGAGACTCCAACTCCAGGTGGGCTAGAGGCACCGAGTCATCTCCTGACCACCCCAGCCCCTTGTTTCTTTTCTGTCAGCTGTTGGAGACGGCTAGTGAGGACCCAGGGCCCAGACCCATTGTTTCTAGGACAACAGCTTTGCTGCAACAGTCATCACAGGACAGTAGCAGATGACCACATCCATGCTGAGTGCCCAGCCTTGTGACAAGGCATATCAGAAGGTGAACAGCCAAGCGATGAAGTAGGCAGGATCTGAGGGCAGAATGTGCGCCATCACAGATAACAAGAGATACACACACGAGGGGCAGGCTGTGGTGACGGCCTTGGAGAGCCAGCTTCTGTGAGAGAAGTCACTCAGAGAAACAGAGCCTTTAGCTGAATGTTAATGACGATGGTAATAAGGAGGTAGGGTGGATGGATGGATGGATGCATGCATGCATGGATGGATAGTCAGACAAGTGGAGACCCGGCTTTCTGAAATAGCTGGGCCCCCTCCCTCAGGGTCCTTGCTCAGTTTTGACAGCTTTAGAGGAAACATTTTCTCTTCATGGGGCTTGGAGTAAATCTTCAACCTACCCCGGGAACAGTGCAGGCCTAGATGCTGGTCAGCAACAGTAAGATAAGGCGTGTTCTTGTCCAGGGTTTAGAGACCACCCCTTTTATTAAGATTTTTTTTTTTAAACAGCTATCTTTCTAGAGACCTCCCCTCCATTGGCCTAGCTTCCCAGGTGCCTGGGTATCAGGGAGGCCCAACCTGGTGTCTAGAGCAGCAGGGCCCAGAGCCCTAGTAGCTGAGGTAGGGGCACGTCAGCTGACTTTGCCTCAGCTTGCTGAGCCTTAGGGAGAAAGGGGCAGACAGCCAGTCCCCACCCTGAGGTTACGGGATACGGAGAGCGATCTGTAGTAGACTACAGCCCCGGTGAGGGAGTCCACAAGGCACATGGTGAGCAACTACCTCTCACTTCCGCTTAAGATACCTAAGGTCTCCATCTGATCTCTCTTAGAAGGTGGCTAGGTGACATTCCCTGATGGCTGTCCAAGAAGGGGGCGATCTTGTGTTCCAAGGTATGGGAGATAAGATTAGAGGGTCCCTGGGCTGAACAGACATAGTTCCAGGAATCTGTCCTGGGATGGAAGGGTAAGGTCCGTGAGCATGCTCACGTTGGCTTTGGGGGCAGGGTCTCACTCACTATGTAGCCCTGTCTGACCTGGAACTTGCTATGTAGAACAGACTGGCTTTGAACTCAGAACTGCCTCTGCCTGACTGTATGCTGCTACCATGCTCTACCCAGAGTAGGTTCTTCCTATACACATCCCAGCCTGTCTGCCTCCTGGGTGGCTAGCTCTCTGCCTGCTGTTTGCCAAAGGCAGAACATTCAGAAACTATGGCTGTCTCCCCTCTTCTAACCCCAGACCTTAGTCATATCACCTGTCTGTCTCGGCCCTCCTCCTCTTTAAGATTCAGCACACTGTCACCAAGCTGCTGAGCTGACAGACACACAGCCCCACGGTTAGAGGGTCACATATGGGGGTCAGAGGGCACACAGAAACCAGGGGCTGTAGCCAGCAGAAAGCACTGATGTCTTTGTTCAGCACCATGGTCGGGGCAGTGGCCCAGGAGGCGGAGCTGGGGTGATTTCACCTGACACAAGTTTCCAAGGGAAGGAGGCCAGCCTGTCATTCCATCCCACGGGTCCAAAGATCAGAGTAAGAGTTGTGAGGATCCCATTTCCTCAGGCTCTGCGCTGGGAGGACAGGAGTGCTTGGGGCCTGGCCCTTGGTCCCCACTGGCTGTGTGCTGACTTGCAAACATGGTATATGGACAGACTTGGTGTCATGCCAAGGACAGGCATGGGGTCGGTTTGCTGTGGAGATAAGCAGAGCTAAGCAAGGAAAATGGGGGTGGGGATGGGGAAGCACCTTCAGGAGAGAAGCTGAGGAGGCAGAACCGTACACCACAAAGTACAGTTATAAAGGAGGGGCATTCTGACCACCACCCAGGCAGCCGCCCGCAGGAAGGCCCGGGTGGGCAGTGAGAGCCATGGTGGCTGTGTGAACACTGGGCACAGCACACGAAGGGTCTGGACTGTGGGCCCAAAGTGCACGATAGCTGAGGCAGGGAAGTTAAGCTGGCCTGAGCAGGGTCTCCCAAGCTCACCCTCCAGGGCTTCTGCTCTCCCCGCCCAAGCCACTAGCTGTCTGGACATCTGGAACATCTCATAAGCAGCCAGATTGTAGAAAAAATACCTTTTTATTAATTATTAGGAATAAATCATTCATTTAATGCAGGTGTGTATGAGGGGAGCTAAGTGCTTCCACATAGATGAGGGAAACGTGCAGGAGGACTGTTGGCCAGAGGGGATGTCCCCACGGGCCAGACTATAAACAGCAACATGAAGAGAGTCACAAAAGTATCCCCTCGTGTCTCCTCCTATCTTGTCCTTCCAGAAGAGTCTACACGTGGTTCTAGAGGTGCCAGGGCATCTGGAAGTGCTGGGCCGGGAGTGGAGTGCAGTGTGTGGCCTCAAAGTTGTGTAGATGCTTCCGGGCCTGAGAAAGGCAGGTCAGGTCAGAACAGGGCAGCTTCCCCTCAGAAGCCACGCATCCACCCACTCTAGGATCCCTGCATGAGCTCTGTATGAGCCCCGCTGTGCAGGCCCTGCCCCTGCCCTGCCCCTCACCCAGCTCCTGAGCTCACCAGGAACAGCGCCAGCTGCCTCCGTCCATCTGCACTCATGTCCTCCCCTGCACAGGGAGAAGAGGCCCTCAAATCCCTGCCTGGGACGTCCTTCCTCTCCTCCCAGCCCTCCACACCATCCTTACCCACACTCCAGGGGAAATCAGGCCCATGCTCTGCCTGGTAGGAGCGAAGCACAGACACACACCAGTCCTCCTCCACCTCCCAGCGACTGTAAATGGAGGCTGATGGGAACAGAGGAGTGTCCTCAGCAAGCTCTCCTTGCCAGGCCCCTGCCCACCAGCCTCTAGATACCTCACCTTCCTCTAGCTGGGAAGAGGCCTCCAGCCACTGCCTCACAGCTCTGAGCCCCTCCTCCACCATCACTCGAGGGTACCTTGGGAGGAGCACAGGGTGGGACAGAATGGAACCAGTTCACGCCTCAGCCCCCACCTCATCCTTCCGCCTCACTGGTGTGAGCACTGAGGTGTGTATTCCCACAGAGCTCACCGGAACTGCAGGAGCTTCAGCAGGAGGTCATTGCCTCTGTTGGACATGATGTCCTCAGGGACCCTGGGGGCGACAAGAGTTAACCCTGGTTGGGAAGCTGTGTCCATGGTGACAAAGGTGGGAGAGAAGGCAGAGCCCGGGTACTCACGTGGTGGTGATGATCTCGTCCTTGGTTCTCCGGACCAGCAGCACGGGGCCCTGGAACCTTCAGAACAGAGCAGCAGGGAGGGAGAGCTCAGAGAGCCAGGCCACAGCTGAGGCAGGAGTAACAGATTTAAGGGCACGGGCTCAGTCTGGCCCTGGGAGCCAGGCTTAACCCTTCACTGCCACATCATGAGTGAGCCAATTCAGGGTCTCCTAGCCCCGGGAAGGGTTGGGCCAGCTCGGGTAGTGGCCGCTTGCTGACGGGCACGGTGGCCACCCTCACCTGCACAGCTGCTCCGAGTTGTTGAGGTTGAGATGCTGCCTCACCGTCCTGGTGACCAGGGCTCCTAGAGTGGGACACCGTGAAGGACGCAGAGATGAAGAGCTTGCCTAACCTAAAGGTCCCACTGTCCACTGGGCAGGGAAGCCCTGTTTCTCGGCAACGGGGTGGCCTATCTCCACCCACACAGTGACAGCACCCAGTCAGAAGAGGCCTGTGCTGCCACCCTGACGGGAAGGACCGGCAAGGGAGCTGCACTCACGCCAGCTGTCCGGCATGACCTTCAAGGCCAGGGGCACCAAGTCATCGAAGGAGGCGTCCAGGATAACAGCACTGATGTCTGGGTAGGACATGGCTGCCCACGTGGCTAGAAGCAGAACAAGAAATAGGATTGGGTCCCTTCATGTAGGTCTTATCAACTTCCAACCTCTCTCTCTAAAAGCCTCCATCCACCCCCTCCTTGGGAGCCACCCGTGCCTGTGCCCATCTCTACTGCGCAGGGACGAGTAGGGGAGGCAGATACCAGTGAAGCCTCCAATGGACCAGGCGTAGATGACAATGTCCTGGGGCTGGAAGCCCAGGCGGTGGATGGCAAACTGAACCACCACATCCATGGCATTGGCCTCGTTCTGTGGGAATGGTACCCCCTGCAGGGAGACGGGCAGAAGCAGGAGGGGTCAGCCAGAAGACAGCTCACCTAGTGTGGACCCTTCTTGCAGCCACCCTGTAACACACAGAGATCATGTGACCCATTGTGTCCCTGACTGCCATGGGAGGAGGGGCTGCAGCTCCCCAGCACCCAGGTCACAGGCATGTGGAAGGCCCTGCAGAAATGGGCACCAGGTTCCTTCTTCCCATGGCTGAGCAGAGGAAGATGCACAGGATTCTGGAAAAGGACAGGTCTTCAGAGAGGGTCTCACCGTGCTTCCTGCAAAGCCTGGATGATTCCAGCCCAGGACAGAATAGCCAGCTGTAACACATGGAGGAGGGAGGGAGTCAGGGAGGAGTGGGGGGGAATCATGCGACCGTGCAGCGGGGCAGGAGGACAAGCAGCCCAGGAATGAATGCAAGGTTAACAGGGCGGGAGTGGACCTTCCCTCACAAGGGAGAGACCTGGACCTCACCCTGATGAACGGGAGGGAGGTCAGCATGGGAGGAGACACATTCCGGTCCAAAGGATAGAGATAAGAGGTGTGAACCACGAGCCTACCTTCTAGGGGTGTGGAGACACAGCCCACCTCATAGAATCCTGCATTCCCCTCACAGCAGATGACCTGGGGAGCAGAGAGAGGAGGGGTGGGAGAGTGCTGGGCGGGACAAAGGGACTGCAGGTGCTATGCACAGGGCCTCAGGAGACTATGGAGGCTGAGTCTAAGTCACCAGCACGGAGGCCACTTCCCCTGAGATGCCACCAGGAGAGCTCTGATAGGATGTGTCTGGGACTCTCCTAGGTGTGCAAACATTTTTCTCCTCACCGCCCTCCATGGTGTTCAAGCCAAAGCATGGGGATGGTGGCAAGTGGGCGGGCGGGCAGGCAGGCGGGCGGCAGAACCCAGCCCCCTGGCCGCCTGTGCAGTGCTTTCCCAGGCCAGTGCTGCCTTAAGAGCTGGGCTCCTCAGCTCAGGCTGCAGCGCTGCTCCTCACAGCTGTGAGAGCACCTGAGATAACCCACAGGCTGGTCCTGCATGTGTCAATGCTATTTCTGTTTCCTTGAGGCAGGGTCTCACTAGGTAGTTCAGGGTGGACTGGAACTCAGAATCTTGCCTGGGCCTCCTTCATCACCATCCCATCTACTCTTTGTTACTGTAGGACAGGGTCCTGTTTATCCTGGTCAGGCCTTGAACTCAGCCCAGGGATGACAGAGTGCACCATGCCTGGCTTTAGGTGAGCTTCCCGAACACTAGGCAACTCTCTATACCTGACTTCACTTTGGTGATGAACTGCCATCAGGCTGCATACGCTAGCTACAGTGACATCCCCAGTCGGCTATGATATTCTCATCTTTAAACTGCAAACTCACCATGTAGCCAAGACCTTAAACGTGATCCACAGCACGTGTGTGGCGGTGAGAAGGACTCCTCCCCTGTGTCCCCTTGCCTCCGACTTCAAGGCGGGGTCTTTGTTGCCTGTGGCAGTGCTGTATACGCCAGCTGGCAGGGGGTGCCCAAGGCGTCTCCCGCCTCCCTCCCACAGGAGAGCTAGGACTACAGCTCTCATGGTCACCATGCCAGGCTCTATACAGGTTCTCAAGATCAGAACTCAGGTCCTCTCGCTTGCATGGCCAATACTGCACCCGCTGAACCATCTCCCTGGCCCTGGCCTTGACCTTCTGATCCTCTTCTCTCCACTCCTGGGTGCTGGGATTATAGGTACACAATCCAATTCTCAGTGTATATGGGACAGGGGATGAACCCAGGGCTTCGTGCACGACCTGAGCTACATCCCCCTACCTACTTCCCTCTCAGAGCTTTCTGATGAAGAGGTCCTTGGGTGAAGCTGGAAAATAACATTTTTAACTGTGGTTCCACAGGAAAGGTTCTGTAGCACTGGGGACCCCAGAGTCTCTACTGCCACCTACCACCCCCTTCGGCTCCCTGGCCCCTCTCACCAGCTTCTGCCCCTGGGGCTCAGCTGTCCCCCGTCGGTCCACAAACATGGTGTCTATCTCATTACCATCACAGGCGAGCAGTTTTGCACGGCGCCCATTACACTAAGCAAGAGAGATGCAAAGACCTGGTCACAAGGGGCAGGGGGCCACACCCCTCAGAAGACAGGGCCAGCAGCAGGTAGGGGGCCTCACCTCTTCCACCAGTCGGGCCTGGCCCTGCAGCAGCACAGGCATGAGGGCCTTCTGGAGCAGGTACACGGAGCCTGGGTACAGCATCCGGCGCCCCAAGGTGTGTGCCACCAGATAGCTGTGGGGAACATGGGTTGGTGAACCCCAACCTCAGCAGGGCCCAGGGATTCATCTTGGCCCTTGCATTCAGAGCTCAGTGAGCAAGGCGAGCCTGGCATCTCCTAAGCTTTTCCATAACTATGACTGGAAAATGTCCACTTAGCGATGGGGTCACAGCTGAGTGGCAGCGTGTTTACCTGGCATGTGTGAGCCCCTCGTTTTGAGCCCAGCACTGGAAAAACCAACTCAAACCATTTTCTCCTGTGCAATACAATTACACAGATCCTCCTGGACTTACAAAGGGTCATGTCCCAAAATAACATCAGAAGGTGGAAATGACAGGCTGCAAGTGCACTTGACCCCATAACCTAAGGGACGAGCCCTCCTGCTGGTGGGGGCCGGGGTTCACAACCCCTGCCTGGCACCATGGAGCACGCTGGCCCTCGCTAGGCTAGGCAAACAATCCAAAATGAGCTGTAGCAAATTTGGGACTGCTTGGATATAATTCTGAGAGTTTTATGAGATAATTTCTAGGTACAATAAATAAATACAGCTGTTAAATATCATTCAGTTAATGCATAAAAATACAACTTATAAAAAGTTTTCAAGGGTCAACAAGATGACTTGTTGGGTAAGGGCATTTGCTTCCAGGCAGGTTGGGCTATGAGCACATGGCCAAGAGAAGCTGGTCCTCAGGACACATACGGAACAGAACAAGCGGGCGAGACTCACTTGGCAAGGAATGGGGCATTTATGTGGTCATTAATAGCCTAGCCAGGTTATAATAGCTCAGAACCTGCCCAGTCGATATAAAAATGCTAGATTTCTGTGTCTTCTATTCAGGACCAATACAGGAAGAGTGGGGCAAAAACAAAAACCCACCCACAAAAATACTTCTCTAAAGATCTGTAGTCTGAAAGATACCAAACTGGGTCACACTCTTGTCAGGGCAGAGACCTGGCTGTTATGTTCACGGTGATAATGCCTACCACATAAGAGCTATCCAAGGAGCTCAACAGATACTAAGTGTAACTCACACAGATAGGTTAGGTGAGGTAGGCACTGCTATGGACAACAGCTTGGCCACTAGGCTGTGTTCCTGCACCGCCCTGCACCGCCTGCCAGCACGGCCACAAAAACCTGGTCTGCTTTCCCCTGGACCGATTCAGGACATCAGCAGCCAAAGCTAAGTCAGACCCCTTCCCTGGTGCTCGGCCACAGCATGGGCTGTGACGCATGGGTGAGCGCTCAGCAGGGTGGGTGGTGTCTGTGAGTCTAAGGCCGGCCTGACACCATCAGCACCCACGACTGAGTTTGCTGGCAGGCTGGTAAACGGCAGCTGTGGTTGCTTGAGTAGGAATGAGCCACTCAGGGAATGGCACTATTAGAAAGTGTGGCCTTGTAGGAGGAAGTGTATCACTGTGGGGGTGGCTTTAGGTCTCCTATGCTCAAGCTGTGCCCAGTGTGGCTCTCGGTCACCTCCTGCTGCCTGTGGATTGAGATGCAGAGCTCTCGGCTCCTTCTCCAGCCCCATGCCTGCCTGCATGCTGCTGCCATGCTTCCCGCCATTGGACTGAAGCTCTGAACCTGAGAGCCTCTGAGCCTGTTGTCCTGGGTCCGAGCTGCTGCTGCAGTCACGGCGTCTCTTCCCAGAAATGAAACCCTACAACACAGCCGTCCCCGGTGCTGCCAGCTCATCTCAACAATCCCAGTGAGGCAGGCTAAGCAGAGGGAGGAACTGAGGCACGGTGGGGGCCGAGGGGGATATCAGGGAGCAGAGGGACCAGGACAATTCCACACAGCCGTGAGCACAGGACTAGAACCTGCACAGTGACAGCCACGGCCTTCTCCCTGCTGCGGCACCTCTGCTCCCGTTAGAGGCCGAGCAGAAGATGCTGAGAGGTTGGCAGCAGCAGGCCCACTGGCGGTCTGCCTCTCCAAGCACTCCTGAGGCCTGGGCCTCGCAAAGCCGTCCCCACAGGCAACACAGGGCACAAACAGCACTAGGCCCTACAAGCGACAGCTACTCTGCATCCAAGTTGACAGTCCAGAGGCCCTGGTCTGTGTCCCCTCACCCCAGCTGGCCTCCCACACCCCCCGTTTCCTACCTGGTGATCTGACAGGGCAGCTTCTTGACCCTGTTGAGAAACGTGTCTGCTGTTCCCCGGTGCAGAGGCTCTGGACGAAGCAGGGCCACACCCCTGCGGGAAGGGCCACCTCGGGACCCCTTCCTGAGGGGAAGGGAAACAGAGTCAGGAGCAGTAGGCCTGGGACTCCACTCGGAGGGGTAAAGCGATGGCAAGGAAGGGGAAGAGCTAAGCAGCTGGGGCCTCACCGGCTGCTGGGCTCCTCCCAGTGGAAGTCGACTGGCCAGCTCCTGAAGTCGAAGTTATAGTTGGCCAGCTGCCTCTGTGGACAGGGAAACAAAGGAAGGGAGGACAGAGAGCTGAGGGAAGTCCTAGCCATCCACCCTCAACACCTTCACTGTACAGGATGGCCCCTCGTCACAGGGAGACCAAAGGGAGGTCAGCGCCCTCTCCTCTGAATGGAAAGGTCTACTATGACCACGACTTGGGACAAGGCAGCCGCCTCCACCACTAGCTCATTGACCCACGTCCAGAACTCTTAACCCTGCCGTCCTGCTTGTCCTGTACGCACAGTGCCCCGGCTTCAATTCCCAATGCCACCAAGAAAGTGTTAAAAAGTTGGGCCTAGCTGGGAGTGGTGGCACCTGCCTTTAATCCCAGCACTCGGGAGGTAGAGGCAGGCAGATTTCTGAGTTCGAGGCCAGCCTGGTCTACAAAGTGAGTTCCAGGACAGCCAGGGCTACACAGAGAAACCCTGTCTCAAAAAAACAAAAAAAAAAAAGTTGGGCCTAGCAGCACACGCCTACCAATCCCACCACTCAGCAGCAGAGGCAGGACTACAAGTGAGGGCCAGCCTGGGATACACAGTGAAATTTAAGGCTGGCCTGGGACGTGGAGTGAGATCCTATTTCCAGGACAGGTCGTGGTAGCAAATACTGTGACCTCACCCAGGAGGCAAGCAGATCACCAGAAATACCAGGCAAGCTTGGGCTGCACAGCATGACCCTGTCTTGGAAAACAACAAAGAAAACAAAAGGAAAAACCCCAAAATCCCAAAACACAGAAACATCTAAGGCTGACCCACCCCACGGGCGGTGCTTCTGTGTAAAGATGGGGGCAGAGGGTGGGCTGCTGGCTGGTTATATTATCCTCCACACCTGGTCTACAGAGAGAGTTTCAGGACAGACAGGGCTATACCATGTCTTCGGGGAAAAAAATTAATGAGAGAGATCCCTCCCCCCCCCAGCAAACCAAATGACGGTCCCATAACCAAGAGGCAGGCGTTCATGCCCACAGTAGGTTCTTTTCCTCTCTTACAGCCCTGTGTGCATAGCCACCTCCCTCCCCTCATCATGACACCCAGGCCCAGGGCTACCCTGTAAACCATCCGACTCCACACCGCACTGGGCACATGCTGCAGGCAGTAGGGCTGCGTCTTCATAATCCACTGTCCTCCCCCACACCCAGAGCTCCAAGATCTCTATTTTGAGGATTATTTTTTATTTTTTGCCAGAGAAATGCTTTTGACATTTTCAAAAATAACTTGCCTAAGAAAGAGCAACAGAAAAAAAAAACAAAAACCCTAGAAATGTAAATGATAAAACGAAAGCCAGGCTCGCCTCGAGCCTAGGTCCAGGTCTGTCCTTGGTCACTTCCTCACTCTGAGGCAGGCCACTTAGCTTCCTCTTTCCACAGATGTAAAATTGGTGGTCACTGTGCCACCTCATGTGGTGGTGAGGGGCTGGAGAGGGTGTGCAGCCTACAAGGTGCTCCACAGATGTGATAACAAAGCTGTAAATGGTCGGCTGTGCAGCATGAGCACAGTGCGGCCATGGTGACCAGGTCTGTTTGATCCCCTCACGGCCCCATTTCAGAGATAACCACTCTCCAGTAACAGCAGCCCTGGCTCAGCTTAAAGGACACTGTGCCCTGCTGGCACCCTCTGCTGCCGGGCACGGAAGGGGCTACACCTGCCCGTTTTGTTCCATCCCCAAACAAAGCCAGTGTGGTGTTGGAGGCGTGCAAAGAAGCGAGGACAGACACTTCTCAAGGCTGCAGATGCTTCTGTGCCTGTGTAACTCTTGAGCATGGCAGTGGGGAAGGAGAGCAATGTCCTGCCAAGTATCCACTAGAAGTAGGAAGGACAGTTCACTTCGAGAGGCCATGGCAGTGCACAGCACACACACACACACACACACACACACACACACACACACACACAGAAGCCGGTACCTGGAGCTCTGGGCAGCAGGGCTCGCACAGGTGCCCGCCCTCTCTAGAACCTCTCACCTTGTTTTCTGCAGACTGGTTCCTATGTGTGGCTTCCAAGATGGTGATGAACTGTCGGTACTGGGGGTTGGTCCAGCGGCCAATGCCTGGGGAGAGAAAACTATCAGGTAAGCTGGGGAGCCAGATGCCTAGGAAGTAAGAGGAGAGTAGGAGGCCCTGGGAGGAGGAAGAGGAGGAGGAGGAGGAGGCGGCGGCGGCAGCAGCAGGGCCTCTTAGGTGGGAAACAGAACTTTTCTTTCCTGCACAGAGCAACTGGCTGCTGAGTCTTCTTCTGAGTCTCAGGTTTATTGTTTTTATTTTTATTTATTTTTGTTTTTTTGAGACAGGGTTTCTCTATGTAGCCCTGGCTGTTCTGGAACTCACTCTGTAGACCAGGCTGGCCTCGAACTCAGAAATCTGCCTGTCTCTGCCTCCCAAGTGCTGGGTGGGATTAAAGGCGTGCGCTACCACTACCCGGCTTTATTGTTTTAACTACCATTATTGTTGTTGTTATTACATTGTGTATGTGTGTGTGTGAGTGGGGGCAGACAAGTGCCACAGCGGAGATCGGGGACAACTTCAAGAGTCAGCTCTCTATTCTGCCTGTGGGATCTTGGAGGGACGGAACTCAGTCACCGGGTTTGTGCAACAAGCGCGTTCACCTGCTCAGCCATGTCACCAGCCCTTTCCGTTTGCTTGGGTTTGCTGTGCTGCTGCTGCTTTTGTCTGAAACTTGGTCTCGCTATGGAACTCAGGCTGGCCTGGAGCTCATTAAGTCGTAAGTCTGGTCCCAGAGTCACCTGCTTTAATCTCCCACATCATAGATTCCAGGCATGCACTACCACACCACACCCAACACCGCTTCAGTTATTTGTTTAGTCTTTGTTTTTTTTTTGTTTTGTTTTGTTTTCCAAGACAGGGTTTCTCTGTGTAACCCTGGCTGTCCTGGAACTCACTCTGTAGACCAGGCTGGCTTCAAACTCAGAAATCCGCCTGCCTCTGCCTCCCGAGTGCTGGGATTATAGGCATGCACCACCACTGCCTGGTGTTTGTTTAGTCTTTGAAACGGGGTTTTACTCTGTGCCCCAGGCTGGCCTGCAGTTTATTATACAGGCTAGGATGGCCCAGAAGTCTCGACAATTCTCCCGGCTTCAGCCTCCCAAGGGCTGGGTGGCCTGGCAGTTTCTTTCTTTGTGAACTAGCAAGTCTCTTATCTTGCAGATCATCTTCACCCATGTTAAAACAGTCTGCAACCTTACCACCCGCCTGCTAACAGTGGCCTTCCTTCCTGTCTGCCTCAGGCGTTCCCAAGCTGGCTTTCTGCAGGCTCCTAACCTCTGGCTCTGGTGCCAACTCTGGCATCAGGACTGACGCCTCTCTTCTCGTCACTCCCCTCACAAACCAGCAAACACCAGATGAAGGTAAGGGCTGCCAGGGAAACAATCGGAACGTCCAGAGCATACTGAGAGAAGGAAGCGAGCGGGACGAGAGTGTTTCACATGGGTGCTCACATCTATGGCACAATGTAATGCAGCAGGGTGTGGTGGGTACACCTACAGTCTTGGTGTCCACAGATGACATACAGTTAGAAACACAAACAAGGAGCTGGGCAGATGGCTCTTGCGGAGGACACAGGTTCAGTTCCTAGTGTCTACACCTGTTGCCTGACAACTCAGCTTCCAGGCTATGATGTCCACCGGCCTCTGAGGCAATCTGCACATGTGATACACATAAGCAAATTCAGGGACCGCCCCCGGGGTGGGCCTGGCCCCTCTGCACATATGTTACAGTTGTGCAGCTTGGTCTTCATGTGAGACTCCTAAAGTGTGAGCAGGGGCTGTCTCTGACTACACTGTCCCCCTTGGGATCTCTCTCCCCTAACTGGGCTGCCCTGTCTAGCCTCAGAAGGAGAGGATGCGCCTAGTCTTACTGCAACTTGATATGCCAAGGCTGGTTGATATCCATGGGAAACGGAGGAGGAGTGGATGGGGATGGGGAGGGGAGAGGAAAATACTGGGAGGAGAAGAGGGAGGGAAAGTGCGGTCACGAACCACACCCCTCTGTGTCCTGGGTCTCACCACGCACACACACACACACCACACACCACACACACACACACACACACACACACACACACACACACACCACACACACACACCACACACACACCACACACACACACCACACACACACGCGCACACCACACACACACACACACGCACACGCACACGCACACGCACACACCCCTCTGTTTTGACCTTCACTTACACACTTATTCACTGATTGAGACAGAGTCCCACTATGTGGCCCAGGTTGGCCTGGAACGTGAGACTTTCTACCTCCCTCTTACCCAAGCGCTGGGATAGAGGACACATTGCTCGAATGTCTTCCACTAACAGTGCACCTCTGATCTGTACTCCGGTGCAGGGCCCACAGTGTGGTTACACTGTGTGAGGTCTCTGTGCATGTTAAAGTCTGCTGCTGTCTCCAGCTGAGACTCAGGCGGTGTGTGCTGTATTCTTCTTGTTCCTGTACACTGCTGATGAACACATGCAATGTAGGATGTAAGACACTTGAGGAAGAGCTACACCTTGGACTGTCCTCAGTTACTCCCTACAGGGCCCAGCCCCAAACTACGTCTGCAAAAAGTGCTTAACGCTTATCCAGTCACAGATACAAACCAGGCTCCTCTCTACCTACCTCGGAGGCAGGCCACCCCTGCAAGTAGCAGCAGCAATGTCCCGGCATAGTGAGAAAATGGCACCACTTTGGACAAACTCAAGTAACCTGGGAGGGAAGAGGGACAGTTATGAGACGCTCTCACAGGACCTCTGAGTGGTTCTCCCAGCTTGCCCACAACCTCTACCCACACTCTGTCTTTGGGTTAGCCATTCTATCAGACCAGCAATTCTCAACCTGTGCATTGGGAACCCTTTGGCAAACCTGTATCTCCAAAAAATATTTATATCATGAACCATAACAGTAGCAAAATCACAGTTATCCAGTAGCAACGACATGATGTTATGGTTTTGCGGGGGGGGGGGGGGTGTCACCACGACATGTGGAACTGTGTTAAAGGGTCGCAGCACTGGGAAGGTTGAGAACCACCAGCTTATAGGGCAAGACTCCTGGTAGAAGAGGGAAGTCAAATATGCCGTTCTCACAGGATCACCCCCTTTCTCTTCGGGGAGTAGATTCACTGGCCAATGACCTGCCCGGTTTGTCCCCACCCACACACGCCCCACCACCACCTTTGGAACCACACTGACCTTTCCTGTATAAGTAGAAGAAGGCGAAGGGAGAGGAGTAATAAGAGATGGACCAGAAGACTGAAGCCTGCAGCAGAGACACAGACAGGCGATCAATACGCCTGTGCACACACACGCTGTTCTGCCCTCTCCGGGCCTGGCTCTGACACCGTGCACACAGTAGGGACCCAAATATTTGTTGCCTCATAGTGTGTCAGAGTACAGTAACGGAGACTGACACAGATTCATGGCGTTGAAAACACCAGCCTCTCTGTCTACTCAAGTTAATCAAGCCTTCCCAGTTGGCCCCACTCAAGAGAGTCCCAGGTTTTGTCCCCAAGAGATGTGAGAACATCACCATAGGAACTCTGCCAGGGAGAACAGCTGTCTCTGCAGCCACAGAAGTTAGTTGCCAGGGAGGATAGGTCACTAGGGACTGCAAGACTCAGAGACCTGCAGCCGATCCCAAAGGTAAATTTGTTATCCTTAGGGCTCAAACTGCTCTGGAAAAAGCTTATGGTACACAAAGGGGACTTCCTAAGGGAGAATGCCAACGGTAGGCACTTGGGATACGCTGGTCCTCTGTGCAAGCTCTGCTGTACAGGGCCCAGAGCACCCCTCACCTCCTGGGGTGTTGCCTTCTCCAGGGCTGGGTTTGACTGGCAGATGCTGGGACTGACTTACCAGTGCCAGGATGCTGTCTGCATGTTTCTCCAGGGCCCGAGGCTGATAATACGTATCCTGCCAAAACAGATGGCCTGTTAAGGACCTTGCCAGCTGACAGGCCCTTCCTCCCTTCCAGAAGCCCTAACCTGTGTCACCTGGTTCTAGCCTCTGTGGCCATTTCTCCTGGGATACTCCTGTTTCTGCTGAAGCTTCAACTCCCCCCCCCTGACATTTCACCCCTCACCCTGAAAGCAATCACGGGGTGCTAGGCTTGGAAGCAAAAGTGAAAGCAGCATTTGGAAAACCGGTCCTTTTTTTCCCCTGAAACTCCATACAGATATGATTGTGTCACTATGGGGAGAGGAGTAAAATTGAAAATGAGAGACTCCATGACAATTCTAAGAGGGAAGGAATAGCATTTGATGTAAGTCGATTCCGGGAAAAATGTCGCTAAGTGTGGGCACTTCGGAAAGCCTCCTAAACATAATTTGCAACCAATAAAAACAAAAACATTTTGGAGAGCAAACTACCACCCTGAATGCAAGACCCTGGTTTTCAGGCTAGGTTTGGGGGCACAAGGCGCACAAGTAAATACATGACATGAAGTCATTTTTGAAACTGAAAAGTCAGGTTAAAGAGAAAGTCAACAGATCCTGGGAGAAATTGGGAGTAGGTGGGCAAAAGCCAGTGCGCGCAGGGGACTCCAAACTCAACTGGGACCAGCCATTCGGGGGACGCGGAGGGGGAAAAAAAAAAGCAAGCGTGGTGGTGGGTGTGAGGAAGAGTTCCTCCAAAGCCGTAAAGAGAGGCGGCGGCTGGGCCCTGCGTGACTGGGAGGGGGCCGGGAAGCGCCCGCAGGCGGACTGCGTGCGCGACCGCCACTTGACAAGCGGGCTCCCCCGTTTCCCACAGTGGGCGCGCCGGGCGAGCGCAGCGCAGCGCGGTCTGGACCATACCATGCTCTCCGCCGGGGGGAACCCGACTCACCCAGGAGCTGGACGAGGCGGCGGGGACGGCAGTGGGAGTCTCGGGGACGCTGGACGCGGCCCGGTCCGTGTCCCTCTCCCGGTAGATCTTGTAGAGCCGGGGGCCGAGGACGCAGCTCAGGAGCTTCGCCATAGCCCCGGCTCGGGCCGCTGTCCCTCGGCCTCAGGTCCCCGCCGGCCCCGCCCGTAGTCTCCTGGGCGCTGCGTGCGTGCCTGTGTGCGTGCGTGACGTCAGCACGTATCCGCTCGCCCCGTGGCAGGGTCCAGCCTGACGTTCTCGCCACGAGAGGAGTGTTCAGCGCAGTGGGCGACGGTCTACAGTTAGTTAGAGCTGTTCTGAATAGAGAAACTTAAGAAAATGAATGCCCCAGGTGGTTACTTTTTTTTTTTTAAAGATTTCTTTATTTATTATGTGAGTACACTGTTACTGTCTAGAGACACACCAGAAGAGGGCATCAGATCTCATTACAGATGGTTGTGAACCACCATGTGGTTGCTGGGATTTGAACTCATGATCTTCGGAAGCGCAGTCAATGCTCTTAACCGCTGAGCATTTCTCCAGCCCCCACATTTTTTTTTTGGTTTTTCGAGACAGGGTTTCTCTGTGTAGCCCTGGCTGTCCTGGAACTCACTCTGTAGACCAGGCTGGCCTCGAACTCAGAAATCTACCTGCCTCTGCCTCCCCAGTGCTGGGATTAAAGGCGTGCACTACCACGCCTGGCTTCACTTTTTTTTTTTTTTTAAACCCTATCCCTTAATGTCAGCATGTTCTGGAACGATCACTGGGTGAGAGTAGGAGCATTTGACAAGAACTTCAAGAAAAGAGGCTAGTGTCTGGATTTGTAGCTCAAGTATAGAAAACTTTGCTTAACATGCTGAAAGCCCTGGGTTACACACACACACACACACACACACACACACACAGATCTAGGGATGTATCCATTAGAAGAAATAGCAGGATTCTTCTGAAGAATTCTATTTAAATTTTTTTTTATTTTATGTATATGAATACACTGTAGCTGTTTTCAGACACACCAGAAGAGGGCGTCTGATCTCATTACAGATGGTTGTGAGCCACCATGTGGTTGCTGCTGGGACTTGAACTTAGGATCTCTGGAAGAGCAGTCAGTGCTCTTAACCACTGAGCCATCTCTCTAACCCAAGAATCTTTTTTTTTTTTTTTTAAGTTTTTGAAAGAAGTAATCTGCCCGATGTAGTGCCACATGCTTTTAATCCCAGCACTTGAGAGACAGAGAGAGATGGGTGTGTTGACAGATTGGCCTCTTGAGTTCCAGGCCACCCTAGTCTACGTATGTAGTGAGTTCCAGGCCACTCAGGGCTATATAGAGAAACCTTGTTCAAAGTGCTAGGATTGGTGGTAAAGGGCTCTGGCTGCTTTTCGAGATGTCCTACATACAATTCTCAGCAACCACATGGTGGCTTACGATCTGATCCCCTCTTCTGGCATGCAGATATACAAGCAGATGGAGTACTTATATATGTAGAAATAAATCTTAAAGTGCTAGGAGTAAAGGCATGCATCACTACCACACCGAATCCCTTCCCCTTTTGTAAAGTTACATTTGTGTGTGTATCCATATATGTACACAGCCTGCATGTCTGAGAGTTTTGGATTAATGCCATTGGCAGAGGAGATTTTAAGGCAGCCTCGTATTGATTCTGTCATGTGCTTGTCAGTGGTCACTCTTTTTTTTTTAATTAATTATTTATTTATTTATTACATGTAAGTACACTGTAGCTGTCTTCAGACACACCAGAGGAGGGCGCCAGATCTCATTACGGATGGTTGTGAGCCACCATGTGGTTGCTGGGATTTGAACTCAGGACCTTCGGAAGAGCAGTCAGTGCTCTTAACCGCTGAGCCATCTCTCCAGCCCGTCAGTGGTCACTCTTAATGCAGACCTACAATGAAAAGGGGCAAGCCATTAAGCAGCACCCTTCCATGGCCTCTGTAGCAGCTTCTGCCTCCAGGTTCCTGATCTGTGTGAGCTCCCATCTTGTGTTTACTGGTGATCCATGATATGAAAGTGTAAGCCCAATAAACTATTTCCTCCCCAAGTTGCTTTGGTCATGGTGTTTCATCAAAGCAATATTAACCCGAACTTAGACACTTTATTAGGACTCTTGGTTTTTGTTTGTTTGTTTTCCAAGATGGAATCTCACTTTGTAGCCCCGGCTGTCCTGGAACTCACTATACATAGATGTGCCCAGGGGTGCCACCAGGCTGGCCTCAAACTCATAGAGGTCCGCCTGCCTGTGCCTCTCGAGGGCTGGGATTAAAGGTGCATGCACCTCACCTGCCTTAGTGAGGGTTTCTATTGCCGTGATGAAACACCATGACGTGAAGCAACTCGAGGAAAAGCTTAACTCCATCTTCCACCGCCACATCACAGTCTGTCACTGAAGGGAGTCAAGGCAGGAGCGCAGGTAAGGCAGGATCCTGGAGGCAGGAGCTGATGCAGAGACCATGGAGGAGTGCTGCTCAGGGGCTTGAGTAAGCACTCTGTGCTTTCTTATACCATTCAGGACGATGTGCCCAGGGGTGCCACCATCCACAGTGAGCCGAACCCTCCTGCATCACCAACCAAGAAAATTCCCTGCAGACTTGCCACAGGCTGATCCTACGGAGGCATTTTCTGGATTAAGATTTGCTCTTCCCTCGGTGTCTTTCTGTGTAAAGTTAACATTGAAAACTAGCCAGCGCATCATATGTGGAGGTCAGAGGACAGTTTGGGGAGCCAGTTCTTTCTTCCCGCCACGTGGATTCTGAGGATTGAGCTCTGGTTGCTAAGCTTGTTGGCAAAGGCAAAAACCCTTGGAGCCATCTCACCAGCCCAAAAGAAAATAGTTTAATGGCTGGGAATATAACTCCCTCCGCGGCCAATAACTTGCTTTATGTTTAAAATAAGTAGCTATCTGTTCATAATGATGCACACCCATCATCTCATACCTTGAGAGGCAGATGATCAAGAATTCAAGGTCATCTCTAACTACACGGTGGGTTTGAAGCCGACCTGGACAATTTGAAACCTCAACTTGAAAACCTGTCTCTGGCTGGTGAGATGGCTCAGTGGGTAAGAGCACCCGACTGCTCTTCCGAAGGTCCGAAGTTCAAATCCCA
The DNA here is from genome assembly GCF_000001635.26 of Mus musculus. NCBI lineage: Eukaryota > Metazoa > Chordata > Mammalia > Rodentia > Muridae > Mus > Mus musculus. The sequence continues at coordinate 1,404,734 of NT_187004.1, read as the reverse complement.
GCAACCACATGGTGGCTCACAACCATTCGGAATGAGATCTGACTCCCTCTTCTGGAGTGTCTGAAGACAGCTACAGTGTACTTATATATAATAAAAATAAATAAATCTTTAAAAAAAAAAGAGGCATTTAACTATTAAAAAAAAAAAAGAAAGAAAACCTGTCTCAAAAAAAAAAAAAAGCCAAAAAGCTACTAACTACCTAAATAACACACATTATAAACAATCAGAAGGAGTGTATAAAAATTTGCTTCTGAGCCCAGGCACCCATGAATAATCGAGGTCCCCTCTGTGCTTCTCCTTGAGTGACAGCTAAGGATGCTCCTGGGGGCTCTGGAACAGCCTCTGATATGTCAGGTAACCACAGCAACAGTTGTTTGAGATCACTTATGGCCTGGATGTACAGTTTTGTGCCAGGTGCCAAAGATCAGGCAGAGTCATTTGGCTCTTGGCTGATGTCTCAGGGATAGATGAGAAGCTACAAGAGGCTTCTCCGTGAAGAAGAGGAAGGCATCTGGGATTCCTTGCACACGAGAGCAGCCTGCGCTGGGACCTGACTCCAAGAACACAAAGATGGAAGCTCCCCTTCCTCCAGATGACATGCAACTGAGTTTTATCTCTCTGCAGTCTCATGCTTCCAGAGGCCAAGTGGTTCAGCCCAGGAACTGTGGGCCTTTATCTGTGTTCTTCCTCCTCTCTGGAAACACCAGATCTTTGGAGCAGGGGAACTTGGCAGGCTCTTCCATGGCAGTTGTAGTATTCCTCCTGTTCTTATGTGGGCACTCCCAGGCTGTTGCAGGTAAGGGGCAGGAGGTGGGGGATTCTGCAGCTACTTAGGCTGGGAGGAACCAATGCTGCTTCTCTGAGTGCTTCTCAAAATGCACGTGACTCAAGAAGACAGACTGACCTTGCTTGAACCCTCTCTGCGTTTAGTCCTAGGGAGACCCAGAGGTACCAAGGGCCTAGATTATATACAGTTTCCTGTATATAATCCTGTTTATCTCTTTTAAAAGAGATAAACATCGAGTCTGGGATCTAGCTCAGAGTGCTTGCCCAGCACGTGTAGAGTTCTCAGCTCATCTCCAGGCAAGAGTTTGATCCTTGTGACCACAGCGTGCTATGCCTGTAACCCCAGCACCTCGGAGGAGATAGCCCCAGGATCAGGCAGGCGGTCCAGGTGATCCTCAACTACGTGGTCAATTTGAGGACACAAGATGAGGGTCCTGCTATGAGGCTATGGGGGTGTCATCCGCATAGCTTCTAGTGCACATAGCTTTAGGCATGTCTGTGAGGGCATCTCCAGAGTTTTCACTGAGGAGGGAAAAGCAACCTTGAATGTGGGTGGCACCACCCAGGGGGCTGGGGTGATAAGTTAAATACAAACGGGGAAAAGGCAAAGTCAGTCAGGTATAGGCATTTCCCCTTCTCTGCTCGGAAGTCCATCCAAATGCAAGCCTGTTTCAACCACCGTAAATTTCCTGCTATGATGGCCTTAAACCATGAGCCAAAAGAGATCTTACTTCCAGTAGGGCAGTGGTGATGCAGACCTTTGATCCCAGCATTTAGGAGGCAGAGGCAGGTGGATCTTTTAGTTCAAGGACAGCCTGGTCTACATAAGGAGTGAGTTCCAGGATGGCCAGTGCTGCACAGAGAGATGATGGTGATGGTGATGGCGATGATGGTGATGGCGATGATGGTGATGGTGATGGTGGTGATGATGGTGATGGTGGTGATGATGGTGATGGTGGTGATGATGGTGGTGGTGGTGATGGTGGTGATGGTGGTGATGTTGATGGTGATGGTGATGGTGGTGATGATGGTGGTGGTGGTGATAGAGATGATATTCATCTAACTCTCTTAAGTTGCTTTAGCCTGGCATTTTTGTCAAATCAATGAGAAAAGTCACAGTAGCCCAGCTGGTCTTGAACTCTCAGGTCAAGTATTCCTTCCTCCATCTGTCTTTGAACTCTGTGACTGCAGGTGTGCAACCACACCCAGCTTCCAGCTTCCCTTTTTTTTTTTTTTTTTTTTTTTTATTTGTTTGTTTTGAGACAGGGTATTGCTTTATAGCAGCCTTGGCTGTTATATATTTTATTATAGAGATATGAAATATGTTTATTATATGATGCAACCCCTCCTCCTCAGCTTCCCAAGTGCTCATATCACTTGTGTGCTACCTGGCTTTGTTCCCCTTAGGAAATAAAAACAGATGAGGAAATGTGGGATGAGATAAGGGATGTCACCAACGATTGCAGCCTGACCAAGACAGAGCTTCTCACTGGCAAGGAAAGACAGAAAGCCTTTCCACTCTTGGCCTCCCCTCCCCAACTCTTTCTGGTAGTTGTGTATCCCAGGGTCTCCTTGAGCAGCCGAGGGATGACGCCAAACTTCTGATCTTCCAGTCTCTGGGTGCTAGGATCACAGGTCTGCACCCCCACATTCAGTTTATGGGTTTAAGCCACGCTGGGGACCCAAGTCACGCCCAAAAGGCAAGCGCTCTGCCACCTACCCAAAGCCTCGGGCAAGCACTTTACCGACTGAACTACATTCTCAGCCCACCTCCCTTTCTTCATAACAGTCACTTGAGAAATGTGTGCTCACCAGTGCTTGAAGACCCCAGAAGGGAGTTCGAGGCCAGCCTGGTCTACAGAGTGAGTTCCAGGACAGCCAGGGCTACACAGAGAAACCCTATCTCAAAAACAAAAAACAAACAAACAAAGACCCCAGAAGGAAAGGAAGACAGGAGTTGGAGCTAATGTAGGGGCTTGCTGAAGGCCTGGACAGCTCTGCTCTGACACTGCTCTTTCCCCACAGACAGCATCCAGACCATCTACGTAGCCTCCGGGGAGTCAGTGGAGATGCCGTGTCCCTCACCTCCCTCCCTACTTGGGGGCCAGCTTTTAACCTGGTTCCGCAGCCCTGTAGCAGGCTCCTCCACCATCTTGGTGGCTCAGGTCCAAGTAGACAAGCCAGTCTCAGACCTTCGGAAACCCGAACCCGATTCCAGGTACAAACTCTTCGGAAATTATTCCTTATGGCTGGAGGGGTCCAGAGATGAAGACGCTGGACGGTACTGGTGTACTGTGATGGATCAGAACCACAAGTACCAGAACTGGAGGGTGTATGACGTCTCTGTGCTTAAAGGTGAGGTGGGTCTGAAGACCTCTCTGGATACTGGAGATCAGGAAAAACACACAAGAGACTGAGGAGCCTCTCTCTCCTGCCAGGATCCCAGTTCTCTGTGAAGTCTCCAGATGGCCCCTCTTGCGCTGCCCTCCTGTGCTCTGTGGTCCCTGCCAGGCGTCTGGACTCTGTGACCTGGCTAGAGGGAAGGAATACCGTGAGAGGACATGCTCAGTACTTCTGGGGAGAAGGGGCTGCCCTGCTCTTGGTGTGTCCCACAGAGGGGCTTCCTGAGACCAGGGCCCGTAGGCCAAGGAATATCCGCTGCCTTTTGCCTCAGAACAAAAGATTCAGCTTTAGCCTGGCAGGTAAAATCAGGGAGGGAATGGGGAAAGGAATTCTCTCCAACCCCTCTCTCAAAGTTGGGAAAGAGGACAAATAATCACACCAGTAACTAGGGGGTAACTTTCCTAGAGGGGAAGGCTTCCCCATCTCCCTCATTGACCACATCTATCACAAAGAATAGTCGCTTAAACCAACTTCCTAGTTTTCCAAACCAGAAAGGTGTGGTGGCACATGCCTTTAATCCCAGCACTTGGGAGGCAGAGGTAGGTGGATTTCTGAGTTCGAGGCCAGCCTGGTCTACAGAGTGAGTTCCTGGACAGCCAGGACTATACAGAGAAACCCTGTTTCAAAAAACCAAAAAAAAAAAAAAAAAAAAAAAAAAAGGAAGGAAAGAAAAAAGAAAGAGGTTAATCTAGGGGTGAAGAGAGAGCTCAGCCAAGTAAAAATGCTTGTAATACAAACATGAGAATCCGAGTTTGAACTCAGGAGACACGACACACACACACACACACACACACACACACACACACACACACACACACACACACAAAGCGCCAATCATGATGATGCAGACTTATAGTCCCAACACTAGAGAGTCGAGGCGGACGGGCCCCAGGGCTCTCGAGCCAGCCAGCCTGGCCTGCTTTATGAACTCCAGGCCAGTATCTACCTCCAAAAATAAGGTGGATATCTCCTGAGGAAAAACACTGGCAGTTGTCTGCTAGCCACCACGCTCACGTGAACACACACACACACATACACACACACACACACACACAGGCACATGCTCGCACACACACAAGAAAGAAATAGGCTGGGCACGGTGGCACATCCCTGTTAGCACATGGGAATTAGAAGGAGGATAAAAAGTTTGAGGACAGCCTTGGCTATATAGTGCGTTCAAAGCCAGCCTGCATTACATGTGACCCTGCTTCTCTAAAAATAAGTAAAATCACCAAAAGAAAAGAAATAGGCCTGTGCCTATAATCCTAGCTCTCAGGAGACAGAGGCAGTCAATAGTGTGAGTTCAAGGCCAGCCTGGTCTACATAGCCAATTTTAGGCCAACCAGGGATATAGAGAGAGGTCTAGTCCCCTCACTCTCCCTACCTCCACCAAAAAAAGACAAGAAATAGACCAGAATACGAGCCAAGCATAGTGGTACACACCTTCAGTCCCAGAACTTGGAAGGCTGACACAGAAGTTCAAGGCCAGTCTGGACTCCAGGAGACCCTGTCTCAAGAACAAATGGAGGAAAGACACAGACAGATCTATTCTATGTGGATTTTTCTATGGCAGAGAGGAAATACATAGGGATTTCTGGGGTGCTGACTTCCAAAGAAGGGGTCACATATACTGCGGTATAATGGCCTATTGATAGGGAAGGTTGAAGCAGAAAGCTTATAATTGTTAGACAAAATAAAAGGCCATTATATTGAGAATGAACGCTACCAGATGGAGAATAACCCATTTATCAGTCAGAGAGAGGAGCAAACGGCCATTGTTCTCCGCAAGGCCTAGGGGATGAGGAATGCATAAGGAACTGGAGAAATGCAAACTCATTTTCCATGTGTGTGATTTGCATGTGTGCATGCATATTTGCATGTGTGGGGGCACTGCCTGTCATTCTTCTGCTGTTACAGCAGCTTCCGCGGAACCCTCCCCTACTGTTTGTGCCACTCTCCCGAGCTGGGACGTGCCCTGGATACTGGTGCTGTTGTTCACAGCAGGCCAAGGGGTCACCATCATAGCCCTCAGCATAGTGCTCTGGAGGCGGCGGAGGGCCCAGGGGTCTCGGGACAGAGGTGAGTCTTTTCCCAGAGAGGTAACTTGGGTGTGAAGTAAAGGGTTAGGCTCACATCTAGACCCTGTCTGCTCTAGGGGAGGGGAGGCAGGGAATAGACCCCTGAATTATCTGGTGACTTCACATCACATGGCTCCCTTTCCCCAGAACCCTCAGTTCCTCATTTCAAGCCTGAAGTCCAGGTCTATGAGAACATCCACTTGGCCCGCCTTAGGTAAGTAGCCTTAAATCCCAGAGGGGCTGAGCATGGGAGATTGTTGCCTGGAACCTGGGGTTGGATTGCAGATGGGGATCCTGGTTCCTGAGAAAGTCCAGGAGCTTTAACACAGCCTTTTGCTTTTGCAAACTCTATAGCCCACCTAACCACAAGACCAGGTGATCCTGGAGATATCTGCGTGGAAAAGCCTGACCCACAGTCCTGTGTCTCTAGCCACTGGCACCTGAAGGATTCCCTGGAACTTTGGCCAAGGGGTGGCTGAGGGTGTGACTCGTACTGGGCTTCCAAGAGCCACCAAGCTGGAGGGGCCAGGGACAACATAAGGAAGCAGTAACATCGTTCTGTGATGTCACCTACAAAAAAAGGTGTGGTCTCCTGTCTCAAAGCAGCCAGCACATCAGTGTGACTCCGAGTGAGGAGGGAGGATTATGGGGTCTGGATCTGTTGGCAGGAGGGACAGGCGAGCCCAGAGACATGAGAAGTGGTGGGGCATCTGTCATCTGTGTGTGGGGTGGAATGAGGGAGAGAGATGTCGACAGACCCAGATGCAGAGTCTGGAAAAAAGCAGCCGTAAATGGCAGATGTGGGAGACAGAGAAAACAGAAGACTTAACAGGCTTCCGAGTAAATCTGACGTCCCCTCCCCGTGTTCTTCGCACAAAGAGAAGCTGAGAGGGAACAAGACCTCTTTAGTCAGGCCCCAGTCTTCTTCCTCTTATGGAAAGGCAGAAACCAAGCCCAAATGGGAATGCCTGTCCTCAGCCCCACTGGGGCGCTGTCCTTATCCAGCACACACGCTCCTCTGACATGATCCTCTGTGGTTCTCTATCAGCACGAGCGAGCGGCTTATCATTTCTGACTCACTGTGAGCTCTGACCCTCGAACCAACCAGTCTCTTGCTATCTCCCTGGGTAGCGGAAGCATACCCAAGGGTTGGCAGATACATCCCAAGTGGAGTGAGTACCTCCAGGCTGTCCGAACAGAGGAAGTGAAAGAGGGTGTCGATGCTCCCAACAAAACCAATCTCTAGCCTCCAGAAAGAAACCCAGCTGGGATCCAGACCACACCCCCTCACCACACACACACACACACACACACACACACACACACACACACACACACACACGCACGCACACCCGTCACAAGCCGCTTGGCCAGGTGCCCCTTTTGACTCTTCCTTCAAGCTTGGCTCTCAAAGGAGAGAGCAGGCTTCTTGGATCTTGCCTGCAGCCTTCAACCTGCAGCAGTTGAAGCCCAGGTGTTGGCAGGGAAGAGGATGACAGCCACACAGGTGGAAACCGGGGTTGGGGAGCACCATGAGGGTCAAGTGTGGCAGCAGCGCAACCAGCCAAGCAGCTATAGTCCATTCGTGTGTGTGTGTGTGTGTGTGTGTGTGTGTGTGTGTGTGTGTGTGTGTGTGTGCGTGTGTACATGTGTGTATGTGTGCATATGTGTGTGTGTGTTGTATACATACAAGTGCACACATGTACATACCAGTGCACATAGAGAAGATATCTGATGTCCTTATTCCTTTGAGACAGGGTCACTAAATATGGAACTACCCTGGTGGCCAGCAATCCCCACAGATCCATGGTCTCTGCCCCTCATTTGGCCCTAGAGTTACAAGCACTGGTGTGTGGCTATACCTGGCTTTTTAATTTTATTTTTTAAAATTTTTATGTGTACTGGTGTTTTGCCCCCATGTACATCTGTGGACTACACTGTGTTCAGTGCCTGAGGAGGCCAGAAAGGGCCTGGGATTTTCTGGGACTGGAATTACAGATCTGTGTGAATCATGTGGGTGCTGAGAACTGAACCTCAGGGTCTCTGCAGGAACAACCAGTGCTCTTAATCACCGAGCTCTTAAAATGGGTGCCTACATCCGAAACAAGGCTCTTGTGCGTAGACAGCACATACTGGGGCTCGGGGAGACACCTGTTCTGCCCGCCCACCGTAGTTCATTCTCAAAGTGCACCCTTGTGTGTTTCACCACCACCACCACGTGCACTGTTACCAGGCTCACAGACAGCTCTCTTAACTACTTTTACAGCTTATTTATTTATTTATTTATTTATTTATTTATGGTGTAGGGGATTGAACCCAGGGCCTTATGTATGGTAGGTAAGCACTCTATCATTGAGCTATATCTCTACCCAATAGCCCTTTTATTAAATACACTCTTTATGGTTCCCCAAGGTAGCCCTCTGTTCTTGAGACCCTCGGGTACCAAGCTACATGCCCCCTAGCAGAACTCTATTTCTCACCAGCCCCAGTGACACTTCTGTCCCTTTGCCTGGGACCCCACAGCTCATGCAGGGTAGCTGACCTGGGACATCTAGGTTTAAATATGGGGGTCTCTTATGAGGTGAGGTTGCGGCCACTTGCATGCAGGGAACAGAACTCTGGCTGTAGGAACCGGGTCTGTAGAGGTACTGGGATCGGTGACTGAGGTTTTTATACAAAGTCACGCTCCTGAGCGTGTCTCCACAGCATCTGTGCAGGTGTTTTCATGTCCACGGTGACACTGGAATCCTGGGTTGACAGCCGTGGACGCATGGGCTAGAGGAAGTCATGTACTCCCCAGCCGATCATGGCTGCAAGGGGTAGCAGAGTCATGAGGGGAAGGTTGGGGGGTGGCTGTGAGGCGGCAGCATTGCATAGGTCCTGCTCACAGCACTGGTGCCGGAGAGAGTAGGACCGTGACCAGTAGGTCGCATGGCCCAGCAGAGGGCACTGGGCTCTGGGGAGGCAGCCTTTCCGCTCAATGACTTCCTCCTCCTTTTGCTCTGTGGGACAAAAGAGGAATGCTGAGGTTGCGGCGGCAGCCATGGGCAGGAAAGAGAGGAGCCACCTCGAGAAGGGCCATCGCACCAGAGTCCTACCTGAGGTGCCAACACTGACACCACACACCTCGTCCTCTCGACACTCCCTGGGAACAGGGTCGCAGGGCTTGGCAAAGCTGCAGGTGTAACAGCGGAGCCGTCCTCTGGCTGGGGAAGTGGTGAGACCTGTTGGGTCAGCAGAGATCAAGGCAGGAAGGAAAAGAAGGTAAAGAGGCAAAGCCCAGACCTCTGGGACTCACTGAGGGCTGACACACAAAGGAGGGAGAGAGCCATAAAACAGAAGGAGCAGACAGGAATATAAAATAGCCACGAAAGGAAAGACGATGCAGAGAATCAGGCAGAAACAAGAGGGACACAGTGACCAGGACAGACAGACAGGAGCAGAAAGTGCCAAGAGAAACAAGTCAGCAAAAAGCCACATGAGCAGGACAGGGAGACCCAAAAGTGAAGTAGATGGTGCCAAAGACAGGAGGAAACAGGGGTTGGCGTTGACTGAGGCACTGAGCACAGAGCTGGATGTGAGAGACAAGTGGTGGGAACAGAGAGCTCTTCTCAAATGCTCCCCCTCCCTCTGGCCTTCTGAGACATAGCTCTACATAGCCCAGACTAGCCTGGGAGTCCAGATCCTCCTGCCTCAGACTCCCAATGTCCTCAAATCTCCCCATTTCTCTTCACCTCTGTCAGCTTCCTTTCCATTCTCAGCCCTTGCACAAGCCCCCACCCCCCACCCCACCCGTCCCAGCCCTTCCCGCCTCCCCACCCCCACTCCCTGTGGATTCCCCAGTCTACCCTTACCCAGTGTCCCCGAGAGGAACAGGACGCCAAGGAAGGCGCTGGACGGGCCCATGGCAGGTACAGCTCAGCAGTCTGGGAGAGCACAAACCAGTACCCCGAGTCAGACACACCTGCCCAAGACAGGGAGGAACCAGCAAACAGACAGAGGGAGAGAATCTGGGGTGTGGAGAAGCGAGAGATTGGCCTGCCTCATGCAACAGCCCTATGTTCCCACACCTGAGGCGCTCTCACTCCTGCCCATGCTTGCCTTGAGGGTCTTCTGTTTTCTCCCTGTTTGTTAACTCAGCCCAGCTGTCTGTCTCTCTAGAGTTGTGTCTGCCGCCTTCCCTCCTGCCTCCTCCCTCCCTCCCGCTCAAGCTGTTCCCGGTTCTAGTTGGGGTTTTTGTTTTTTGTTTTTTTTCTTCTTCTTCTTTTCTTGTTTTGTTTTGTTTTGCTTTTTGTTTTGTCTGTTTCCCGTCAGAGCCTCTCAAGGTCACACTCTGAACCCTCCCCTGCCCTAGAGGTCAGAGTCCTGTTTGAGTGTGGTATCAACAAAGCCCACCCACCCATTCCCACACCCCACCCCACCCACCAAGCCCAGCTGCTGGGGGCCCTACCCCGCCTGGCTCACATGCCTTTGATTCACTCCCCTAACCCCAAGCTTCAACAGTGCTACCCCATAATTATCCCTCCTGGCTTTACTACCTTGCAGGAAAGAATTAATCAGGGGCTGGGCTGGAAGGATGTATGTCCTTCCTCTAAGAAGGAATTGGTTTCCAGGATGGAACTGTGGCTGTAAAGGAGGTTAGGGATTAAGAGACTGGGTGGGGACAGGGAGTCTTAGAGGGTTTATCGAACTCCTGGGTAGCCCTGGGTTCCAGTCCCAGTACCAACAAAAGAAACATTTCACCGAGAGGGTCACAGCAAGGAAGAGGGTAGTGGGCATCTGAGCACCTGTACCCTGAAAATGACTGGAGGCCCCACAGAGCTTTCCTTTGTATGAATTCTATCAATATTTACCATATCAGCAATTAAAGCGAGCTCCTGAGATAGTACAGTAGGTAAAGGTGCCTGTGGTATAAGCTGAGGGCCCGAGTTTGAGCCCTGGGACCCACATAAAGGTGGAAGAGAGAGCCAGCTGCACAGAGCCATCCTCTGGTCCCCACAAGTGCGCGACAGCATGCATGCATTTACCTGCACTCGCAAGGAAACAAATAATACATTTTTATCAACTTATTTTTTGGGCCTTCTTGACTGGCCGGGAACTCACTATGTAAACCAGGTTGGCCTTGAATTCACAAAGATCCACCTGCCTCTGGACAGGGCTATTTTAAAAGACTTTTTATTTTTAGTTCTCTCTCTCTAATGTGTGTGTGTGTGTGTGTGTGTGAGAGAGAGAGAGAGAGAGTGAGAGAGAGAGGGAGAGAGAGAGAGAGAGAAAGAAAGAGAGAGAGAGATTGGATCCTCTGGAGCCATGGTAACTACTGTTCAACATGGATATTAGGAAGGGAAGCTGTTCTTCCAAAAAAGCAGCAAGTATTCTTATCTACTGAGATATCTATCTTTTTAGCCCTAAATAAATTCTACTGTAAAAGAGAGTAAGGGGGATGGAAAGATGGCTCAACAGTTTAGAGCACTTGTTGTTCTTGCATAGGACCTTAGTTTGATTCCCAGCACCCACATGTTGGTTTACAACCAACTGTTAACTCCAGTCCCAGGGCATTGGGTGGGCATTGGGTGCTGCTGCTTCTGGCTTCCACTGGCACCAGCAACACACGTGAGGCACATTACATATAGGCAAAATGTTCATTCACATACAATAAATCATTTTAAGAAAAAAATTAAAATAAGAAGCCAGGTGTGATGGCATGTGCCCTATAATCCCAGCACATAGGAGACTGAGACAGGAGGATTGTCAGAAATTTGAGGCTAGCCTGAACTACATGCTAAGCAGCAGGCTAGCCTAGGCTATGCCTCAACAAGCAAACACACACACATACACACACACACACTATATGTGTGTGTATATATATATGTGTATACACACACACACACACAATAAAATAAAATAAACAGGACATTTAAACTTGGTATCGAAGCCAGGCGTGGTGGTGATTCATGCATGTAATCCCATCACTTGAGACTCTGAGGCAGGCAGATCAGGAGTTCAAAGCCAGCCTCATCTCAAAACCAGCAACACTCAGCTAGCTAAATAAATAATTAAGTATGGTTACATTCATTTAACAAATAAAAATAATATTTATGTTAGGAAGACATAGCTTAGTGAAAAATAATAATTACCCTCAATGACCCAGACGGGAGAATGGCATTGTTTTACATTTCTGAGAATCCGTTTAATGTTGGTTATAATCAAAGGTGGCTGGGTTTTCATAACCTACTTCTGCATTGCATCTGGAATGTGGATGAACAAGAACAACCCTCAGATGGAGAACTGAAAAAGGAAGACCCTTTGGATTTCTGGAGGGCTTTAGGGCCCCCTGGGGGGGGGGTCTTGGGCCACTATTCTGGAACTACTGCTGCGAAGGGGGAGTTTGGGGCTTAGGGCTTCAGAGGATGCTCAGAGCCACCCATGGGGGCCCCCTCCCTATCCCCATTGGGGCCCTGGTGCTTGTTGGGGGAGACTCTTTCCTCGCTTTTTATTGCCCCATAAAGCTCAAGGCAAGGGAGATATAAGGCTGGTGGAGTAGAGCCTGAGAGGGGGGTGGGCGGGAGGGAGAGGCACTACAGGCATAAACGAACGTGATGAACTCCCAGTTGGTCGGGATCCTGCTCAGCGCCCTGCTAGGGGTTGCCCTGGGTAAGGAGGAAGCTAGATTGCCTCTGGCACAGGCCTGTCCTTCCCTCTGCCAGGACTCCTCCAAGGGCCGGATCCAGTACCTCTTCTTTCCTGCCAGGACACCGCACGCGGTGCTATGACTGCGGTGGAGGCCCCAGCAACTCCTGCAAGCAGACAGTGATCACTTGTGGTGAGGGCGAGCGCTGCGGCTTCCTGGACCGCAAACCTCAACCCAGCTCGGAGCAAGCCAAGCAACGTGAGTCCTTGGTCGCCCACCTGCCCCTTCCCACTGCTTCCAACCAGCCTGCGGGTTTCCCCTCTTCCCAGTTCAATCTGGCTCTAGGCAGATGGCACCACTGTTGAAGCAGGGCACTGGCTCCTGGTGCTGTACCTTGAGAAGCCCAAGGCTCCTCAGGCTCTCGCATCCCTGTCTTTGCTCTCCACACAGACCCTCACTAAGGAAGAAGCTGTCTCCTAAGATCAGAGGCAAAATAAAATGTTAAGCCAAACTCCAAACTTCAACTGTCAGGGACTGACTAAGTTCTGGAAAGGGTATGCTCTGTGTGTGTGTGTGTGTGTGTGTGTGTGTGTGTGTGTGTGTGTGTAATATTTTTATTTGAAATGATTTGGTTTGACAGGAAAATTACAAAAGGAATGTACAGAGTTCCCATTTGTGCCCAGCTTCAAGGTTGTAACATTCCCATGTCATTACCAAGATCAGAAAATGAAAGTTCCATACTAATTAACCTCGACTTAGATTCTGTGGAACACACATCTTTTTTTTCTGGCCTAGGCTCAAAGCAGACACCCCACTGACTATGTATTTATTTGTAGTAATTATTTTGTTTATTTGGCTTGTATTTTTGGTTGATTTGGTTGGTTGGTTGGTTGGTTGGAAACAGGACATCGTTATACTTTTTTTTTTTTCTGATATAGGGTTTCTCTGTGTAGCCCTGGCTGTCCTGGAACTCACTCTGTAGTCCAGGCTGGCCTCAAACTCAGAAATCTGCCTGCCTCTGCCTCCCAAGTGCTGGGATTAAAGGCGTGCGCCACTACTGCCTGGCTTATTATATTCTTGGCTGGCCTGGAACTCACTACATAGACCAGGCTGGACTTGAACTCACAAAGATCTGCTCACTTCTACTTTCTGAATGCTAAGATTAAAGGCAGATATGAGCCACCATGCTTAAAATAATCTTATTACATTTTAAAATTTATTTTATGTGCATGAACATTCTCCTGTGTGTAGATTTGTGTACCACAGGCCTACCTGCTGCCTGTGGAGGTCAGGAGAGAGGATCAAAGCCCTCAGAACTGGAATTATGGGCGATTAAGGATGCTGGGAGCTGAACCACGTCCTCTGGGAGAGCATTGGGTGCTCTGTACCACTGAGCTGTCTCCCCAGCCCCAATTTACTATTATTTTTGAAAGATTTATTTTTACATATGAGTATGTACGTATGTATGTCTGAGTGTATGTCTGAGTGTATGTCTGTCTGAGTGTATGCTACATGCATGAGTGTATCAGATCCTCTGGAGCTTGAGTTAGACGGGTGAACCTGCTGTGAGAACTCAGGTCCCTGGAAGAGCAGCAAGCACTCTTAACCACTGAGCTTCTCTTCAGCTCTATATTGTTTACTTATTTTTAAGACATGGTCTCACATCTCACATCTCCCAGGCTGACCTCCAACTTGCTAGAAATCCAAGGATGACCTAAACCTTGGGATTCTCCTTTTCTCCCATGGCGTGTGTTACCACGTCCTGTTTGTTTGTTTATTTAATGTAAGTACACTGTAGCTGTCTTCAGACACCCCAGAATAGAGCGTCAGATCTCATTAATAATGTGAGCCATCATGTGGTTGCTGGGATTTGAACTCACGACCTTCTGAAGAGTAGTTGGAGCTCTTAACCACTGAGCCATCTCTCCAGCCCGGTTTTATTTATTTATTTCATGTATGTGAACACTGTGGCTGTCTTCAAACACACCAGAAGAGGGCTTCGGGTCCCCATTGCAGATGGTTGTGAGCCACCATATGGTGACTGGGAATTGAACCCATGACCTCTGGAAGAGCAGTCAATGCTCTTAACCACTGAGCCATCTCTCTAGCTCCCCATGTCCTGTTTATTTTGGTGTGTTTTGGTGGTGTGGGTTGAATCCAGGACTTGTGCACACTAGGCAAGCATTTTACTAAGTGAGTTTCACTCCCAGCTCTATCCACTGTTGCATTGAGACAGGGTGTCGTTTTATAGCCCAGGGTCGCCTTTAACTCAATGGGTTGGTCAGACTGACCTTGAACTCCTGGCAATCCTGATGATTGCTGTTACAGCCTCCTGAATAGCTGTTACTGGCATGCACCAGTATGCCCATCTTTGGTTTCATTTAGGTAACAGTGCTGGGCTATCTTACAAACTGTCCCTTTTGTATTTAGCTGTGATTTCCCCGTGTTGAGGCTGAGACATGAATGGTCCAGGGCTCCTGGAACATCCTAGCATCCCTGTTTAGGTCCGCCTGTTGGCCCTGGTCCCTTGGTTTCAGAGAGGTGGGTTTTGTTTGTTTGTTTTGAGAGGACAGAGTATCCTTTCTGAGCCCCTAGACTTTGTAACTGCTCTCTCTCAGGGAAGGCAAGTCCTGCAGTCAGGAGTTTAACACCCCAGTGCCTTCTTTCTCCCAGCCTCCGCGACCTTGAGCCATCACTACCCAGCCTGCGTGGCCACGCATCATTGCAATCAAGTGGCCATAGAGTCAGTGGGAGACGTGACTTTCACAACCCAGAAAAACTGCTGTTTTGGAGATCTGTGCAACAGCGCCGTGGCAAGCTCCGTGACCCCCTTGTGCATCTTGGCTGCAGCTGTTACCACCCTGGCCTGGCTCTTGCCAGGACTGTAGAGCTGGAGGGTGGGACCGAGGGCAGGGTAAGGACTGAAGGACCAAGGGAGTGAGGGAGCTGGACATCTAAGGTAAGAAGACAAACACTCCCTTGTGTGCCGTTAAAATTGATGAACTATTCTAGAGAGGACTGTAAAAATATTTGTTTTTCATTCTTTGAGGCAAGGTGCTGGGATTAAAGGTGTGAGCCACCACTACCGAAATGTTCGTTTGGTTTTTTTTTTTTTTTTTTTTTTTTTTTTTTGAGACAAGTTTTCTCTAGGTAGCCCTGGCCATCCTGGAAGTCACTCTGTAGACCAGGCTGGCCTTGAACTCAAAGATCCACCTGCCTCTGTCTCCAGCTCCAAAAGGCATGTGTCATTGCTCCTAGCTTCTGAGTGCCTTCTGTTGAGAAGACTGAAGGGATAACGCACTTATCTGGCTTCTAGTTCAGTTAACAACAGTCCATCAGTGGACCTGATCCAACGACACTCCTCAAAACAATGGTGACTCTGTCCTCAGTGGCTCCCGGGACCTGCTGCTAGGCAGACTCCTTCACAGTGAGGGTCCCTGGAGGGAAGGCTGGGTGGAGGGTTATCCAGAGTCCATGGTTTCCCTTCTGTATTTCATAACTTGGCTCTCAATAGGAAGGAGTATTTCGAACTGAGAAAGGAAAGTTGCTTGAATAACCCAGTTAGAAAGGCACCTCAGAGGTGGAGACAAGAGCCAGCTCTGTCTGTACACACATTTCCTTTCTGGGGCACCCTCTAGCTAGGCTGCACCTGCTTCTTGGCGGGTGTCGTCTAAATTTAGGATAAGGGCTGTTTCTCCAAACACTGGTGCCAGTGTGCCACCCTCAGGTGTGGGAAGGGAGAAAGGCTTGCAAAACCTGCTCTTCCATTTGGTCAGTGAAACTCCCCCCCCCCAGGAGGCCTCTTAGGCAAGCATAAGGGTGAGGTGCAGGGAGTGAGATTTCCATGGAGAGAGTCCCTCCCCCACCTCCTGCTCCTCCCCTCCCCATCCTCCTCCCCTACCACCTATCTGTCTCCCAAGTGCTAGGATTAAAAGGGCATAGAGCCATGCCCACCTCTTCCTTCTTTCCTTCCATTCTTCCTCCCTTCTCTTTCTTTCTTTCCTTTTCTTTTCTTGTTTCTTTTGTTTTGTTTTGTTTTGTTTTGTTTTGTTTTGTTTTGTTTTGTTTTGTTGAAACAAAGTTTCTCTATATAGCTTGGCTGTCCTGAAACTCTCTCTGTAGACCAGGATGGCCTAGAACTCAGAGATCTGTCTGCCTTTGCCTCCCCAGGTGCTGGGATTAAAGACTTGCGCTGCCTGGCCATACCAGCCTCTTTCTTTCTGAGACAGGATCTTATTGTGGTTCATGCTGACCTTGAATTTGCTATGGAGTCAAGGATGGTCTTGAACTATTACTGCCTCTGCCCCCCAGTTGTTGAGATTACAGAGGAAAGCCACCGTACCCAGATTAGCACTTATATCTTCTAACAATAAACACAACGCTTATTAGACACTGATGTTTATTTCTCAAGATAGAAGGGGACAAGCAGAGGGTCTGGTAAGCCAGGCCCATGCAATGAGGCCAGCGCCTTTTGGAATCACTCCCTGGAGACAAGACAGGAGTTCTTCCAGACTTAGATCCCAGAGGCACAGCAGTGTGCGTCCAAGGAGGGGAGCCTTTCAGTGGCCAGTGGAGGAGGTAGAGTGTTCTAGAAGGAAATGGGAAAGGACTGGGTGTGTGTGTGTGTGTGTGTGTGTGTGTGTGTCTTTGTGTCTGTGTGTCTGTGTGTCTGTGTGTGGGTGGAATGGAGTGGAAGGTGACAAGTGAGGGAGAGGAGCGGTGGCTAGAAAGGCCACTCCAGGTACAGTCCCATGAAATAAATGGTATAGGACTAGGGACATGATCTTCAGAAGAAGGGGGTGGGAGGAGAGAAGATTCTGGAAAGCTGGAGCTCTGAGGACACAGGGAGAAAGGCTCAGGCTATAGCAGGTGGTAAGATTGTAGCCATGGAGCTAGTCTCAATGCAATAACCAGAGGCCGAGGCCAGCCAAGGAGGTGAGGGAGATGAGGGCCAGTGCGGGTGTGGGCCGTGGAGCCGGGCTGTTACAGTTATCCTTGTCACAGCAGGTGGTGTTGTAGTTCAGGCCCAGCTTATGGTTGGTTTCGTTGAAGACCTCCCGACAAGGCTCTTCTGGTGTGCCGCAGCGCAGGTTAGAGAAAACCCACATCTTCCCTAGAGGCAGGAGCCAATGGAGAAAGGATCAGCAGTGGGCACTGGCTTGCCTGTGTCCATTGGCTACTCTCCCTTCCCCAAACTGCTTGGTTTCTCCCTTCTCTCCTCAAAGTCTCATCATCCTTCCCGAGCATGAGCCATGCCCCTTCTCCTAAGACCAATTCCTGGGGTCAACACAAGCATCCACTAACACAGTAGAGACACAGGTCAGCGCCTGGCACATAATCATCTTTGGCCATCCGACATCACTGTTGTAACTCTCTGAACTATCCCTGGATGGGCTTCAGACAAAGAGATCATCTCCCACCCGGCCTTCCCTTCCCAGAGAAGAGGGGGTGTTACCAAGGTACACGTTTGTTGTCAGGCATTTGTGGCCCGGCTCCAGGCGGCAGGACTGGCGATCCACACAGCCCAGCACAGGGACTTTGTAGCAGGAGTGACATCGAGTATCAGCTGGGGAGGCAACAAGTTGGGTTGAGGTAATGGGACATCTGAGTCACCCGAGGATGAGTTGAGTTAGGGGTTAGGATGGAGAACTGCCGCATTGCGCAGTCAGTGCCTCACACCTGCTCTGTTCAGAGACAGAACAGGTGAGCAATCCGGCGAAAGTGCAAAGTGGTGTGGGCACTGGGCGGAGGTGTTTGTTCTATGTGGAAACCTAAATACCTTCCTCCACCCAAGCCTGCCTGAGATGAGTCAAGAATTGTACTAACAAAAACCCGGAGCTGAGGATGGCTGAGATGTGTGGAAAGAGGGATGGAGCAGAGGTTGGGGTCCAGGGTGAGACTTGAAATAGGGAGAAAGAAGTTAAAGGAGTCCACAGAGCCTTCAGAGATGGCATGAAACCACGGCTGCAAGAAAGTCACCGGTGACTAGCTTTAGAAGTGGACTGGACCTCTGCCAACAGATTGGGGAGATTACTGAATGAATCATCTCTACTCTTCTGGCGTTTGCTCTATGGAAAAAAGGAAAACTAACACCTGGTAGACGTATCACTGGCATCTAACAGAAATGGAGAGGGTGGGTGCAGCGGATGACACGCCAGGATTCCCGGGTTGGCTAACTCCAGATGTAAGCACACAAAGTGCGGCGCAGGAATGGTCAGCCCAGGGGTAGAGGAGCCTAGAGAGCCTCCCGGAAACGCATCTCACTTTAGGGTAAGTGCTGCAGCATCTTCTCTGTAGAAGGCTCAGGGAAAGTTTCTGATTCTTGGGAAGGCTGTAGCAGTCGCTGGGTCCACCCAGAAGGCTTTGCATCCCCGGTAGGGATATAGGTGTGTAACTCAGGAAGGAGCAGGGAACGAGCCAGGAAGGGCCATCGCTGAGGCTCTGAGAGGAGTGGCATGGAATCCTTTCTATGAGGACCCTCAGCTCAGGGCAGTAGGTGAGTGAAGGCAGGTATGCTAATCTTGGAGAAGTGCATTTGGAACTGGCTAGACAGACATCTGGGTGTTATAGAGTGCAGGAAAGGTGTATAGAGACCTAGTGCCATAATGCCAGGTAAGAAGAGTAGGCTAGGCCAATACAGGGCTAGGAGAAAATGACAATGGAGACCTGGGTCCTTGATAATGGACCAAAGAGCCTAGGTGTGATACACATGTGTAATCCCAGCATTAGAAGGTAGAGGCAGGAGGATCAGGAGTTCAAAGCAGGAGACTCTGACCCACCCCCCCCAAAAAAGAATACAAGAAATGGAAGGAGGAAGGAAAAGAAGGAGAGGAGTAAGAAAACTAGAGCCCATCATGCTCAGAGATATCTGATCCTGGAGGCATTGGCGAGACTAAGCCATGTAGGGTTGGGACTTCTTGGGATCCTGAGTAGAGGGAAATATGAAGTATTGGATTGGGATGGGGCCTGGGGCCCCTCAGCACTCACCTGAGACCCAGCAGTAGAGTAGGGCAGACAGGGTGAGCAACAGGAGGTGTTTCATGGTGAGGGTCCTGAGAATGTCCACAGCCCCAGCAGTTGACAGCAGATTCCCAGGTCTCCAGCTCTGAGAGTTGAGCGGTCTTTTCAGAATTTATAATCCCAATGGCTCCTCCCTTCCGGGCCTGTGCCCTCTGTGGGCACCTCCCTCCCAATTTATTCCCAGCTGACTAAAGAGAAAGACTAGAGGTGGAAAGGGTCCAAGAGGGCCTGGGTAGGAAGGGGAGACAGGAGAGGGAGATAGGAGGGGGAAAGTGTCACTAGTGGGCAACTCCATTTTGGATCTTGGATTCAGGACCCCCAGCTGAGGGCCCCCTGCCCTGGAGAGAGCATCAGAAAAGCCTCTGTGACTTAGACAGCCACAACACTAGTTTCTGCTAGTTCCCAGGAAACAGACAGTAACTGAGTTGTTTCAGCAACTTTGGGTGCCTAGGGATGGGAGGACATTGATCAGACATTCCAGCAGAAATTGACGAAACAGGTGAATTAATGTAGATCCATTCCCCAGCCAGTCTTCCAACTGATGCTCAGCCACAAGATAAAGAAGGGCTTATGGCATCATGGAGGGTTTCTGTGATGTCAGAGAGGCGGGGCTGAGGCTGTATAACATGCCAAGGAAGCCCTCACCCCACTTGGACTTGGGTTTGGGAGGAGTCCCTTGGGTAGGGAGGAGCCCATTGGGTAGGGAGGAGCCCATTGGGTAGGGAGGAACATCATGGGCACACAGAGGTGAGATAGGAACTAAGATAGAGATAATAATGACCATGTCATACACTGAGTACTCCCATATGTCATCTATTGCTTTAGACTCTCTCAATGTATTGATTTGGTTCTCACATGCTTTTAGCTCCATTTTCCTGATGAGGGAACAGGCAGGGATTAAGTGGCTTGCTCACATCACCCAGCTACTGTGTGGCTGGATGAACTCAGGATTCGAACTCAGGAAGCTGAGCTTCAGTATTTGTGGTACTTTGGGGCCATGGTAGTTGTTCGCAAAAAAGCATAGCGCCTTTGCAAAAGGTTTCAAGCACAAAATTTAAAATCATTTCAAAGTTCGAAGACTGCATGTTGGCTTGAGGATTCCTAGAGGGATCCAGAAATTGGTGGCCTCACACTCGCTCTTATCTGAGCCCCCAGTCCGGCAGGATCCCCATCCCTGCCCCTCTGCTTCCCTCCGGTCTCCCTGCTGATTCACTCCCGCCTCTGACCACCACATCCCAACCATGGCCTTGGTCCTGCCGCTGCTGCCTTTGTTGCTCTCAAAGGTCCAGGGGAATCCCGAGGGTAGGCCATCCCTGGGAAGTTGTGATGGGCAAAGAAAGACTGAGACAACTAGGATCACCTTGTGTGTGTGTGTGTGTGTGTGTGTGTGTGCGCGCGCGCGCGCGCACGCGGCGGGGCGGGGGGGTGGGAGAGAGACAGAGACAGAGAGACAGAGAGAGCGCCTGATAAACTAGCCCTAACTATCTCCCTCCCCCACCTTTCCTAGTTTCTTTGGAGGGCAGCCCTGGGGACCGGGTGAATCTCTCCTGCATAGGGGTCTCCGACCCCACCCGCTGGGCTTGGGCGCCTAGTTTCCCAGCATGCAAGGGCTTGTCTAAAGGGCGCCGTCCGATCTTGTGGGCCTCGACGAGAGGGACCCCAACTGTGCTCCAGCATTTCTCTGGCCGCCTGCGTTCCCTGGACAATGGTATCAAGCGGCTAGAGCTGCTGCTGAGCGCCGGGGATTCTGGAACCTTTTTCTGCAAAGGACGCCACGAGAATGAGAGTCGCACAGTGCTTCAAGTGTTAGGGGACAAGGCAGGTTGCCGGCCTGCAGGATCTACCCACGGTAGGTCGAGGCCCAGATGCACAGGGGCACTTAATTTGGACACACACGCGGGACAAAAAGCGGGGCGGAATCTTACAGAGCGGTAAAGTTAGTAGAACCCTATTGTCTGTACCCCTGACCACGGCATCTCTCCCTGCCTCGCGGTCTCCCTAGGGTACGAGTATCCCAAGGTCCTGATTCCGCTCCTGGGCGTTGGGCTTGTGCTGGGACTGGGAGTCGCGGGCGTGGTCTGGCGGCGGCGCAGGTGAGCACTGGAGGCGGAGCCTGGCTTGAAACAGGGTGTGACCAGTCAGGGCGTGGGGAAAGAGGTGGGGCAGAGCCCTAACCTTTACAAAGAAAAAGAAGTGTCTGGAGGCCTGGCGTTTGTTAAAAGAATGTGAGAGGTCAGCCCTTGGGTGCTAGGCTACAGGCTGGAGTAGGGAACCGAGGCTGCAGAAACCAAACTGAAAGGTCAGAAAGCCCAGAGAGTGGGCGGGACCTGGTTCCAGAGGAGCCTAAGTTGTTTTGCTGGTCGGAGACTGCAGTTTGCACAGTTCTTATTGGCGCCGCCTGCGGCCGAGGAACCAGTAAGACGAGATTGGTGACTCTTCAAGGACTTCCTTACAGACTCTCGCCTCCGCCCCCACCCCCGCCCCCGCCTGGACCACTACCCACATTTGGTGAGATTAACTGCACTCAATTTCCCTATCCTACCCGCACAATCCCTAACCCTGAGTTCTTGAGTCTGAGTCCTTGCGAGGAGCAGACAAAGTTGGTCATTTTCTCTTCACCCTTCAGTTCTGTCCCTCCCTCCCACATAGCTCCAGTCATAAATGCTGAGCCACAGAGGCCTTTAGAACAGGAGTCCAAGATCTCAGGCCACCTGGACCAGGAGCCGGTAAGGGCCTGGGGATGGGAAAAAGGCCAGAATCCCGGAGGAAAGAGGGCCAAGAAAGCAGCCTAGCTAGGTTGCTGTGGAGCAGCAGTGTAATCCCAGCACTCTGGAGGTTTAAGCAGGAAGATGAAAGCCAGGCTTTGCTACATAGTCGCCTTTACCCACAGTGGGGAAAAGAAAAAAAGCTTTGATTCCAAGCTAAGGGGTCAGATTGATGAGACCATACTACCGTCCTCTCTCTACCTCCTCCAGAGCCTGCACTACGCTGATCTGGACCACTCTGTCCTCGGGAGGCACCGCCGGATGTCCACAGTGGTTTCTGGTGATGCCTCCACTGTCTATGCGGTTGTAGTATAAAGGGAAGCCCTTGTTCTGCCAACCCTTTCTATCTGGGGCTCCCCTGTATAACCTCAGCTAGAAGGGGCAGGCACCATGGACAGAGGCACTGATAGAGGCGACTGACTACCTGGTTTGCGTTCTGCCAATGGTCAACTTTTTTTCTGTCACTTCCATCTTCTGTAACATCTTTCCTTCTCCACTGCTGCCCTCTCTAAAGATGATCAAGCTGCCTGTTAAGCTTTTTCTTCGCGCCCCCCCCCAAGACTGGGATTTCTCTGTATAGCCTTGGCTG
Source organism: Mus musculus (assembly GCF_000001635.26). NCBI lineage: Eukaryota > Metazoa > Chordata > Mammalia > Rodentia > Muridae > Mus > Mus musculus. Next base: position 1,382,465 of record NT_187004.1, on the reverse strand, counting down.
TCTTGGAACTCCGTAGACCATAGACCAAGCTGGCCTTGAACTCAGAGAATTCATCTGCTTCTGCCTCCCAACTTCTGAGTTTAAAGGCACTGCCTGGCCCAATGAAGCATTTCAAACTTTAGACATAGACCTGCCTCGTTACCGGTCTGACTGCACTCCCCCTGCTCATTGGCTGCTGCTGCTGCTCATCCACTGAAAGGTTGCCAGTGATGTCCTACCACCAGATAACATTCACCCCTGTTTAAACCAGGGTTTACTTTGTTGCTATTGTCTTTGTAGTAGCACTGTTCTGCTCATCTCTTTGTTTCTCCTCCGTACTCTTCTAGGAAGCTGGCCAATCAATCTTCAGCCCCCAAATGATACACAGTAGTCCTTCCAAGCCAGATCTCAGACCTAGTTCACTCTGTCCAGATGGCCTCAGGCATTTTGCCCAAGGCTTGTCAAACCTGACTCAGTCATTTCTTAAGCCATCCCCTGGGTCCTCCTCTGAAAGCTCTTGAAGAACCCAAGTTGTCCAAGCCAGAAACTGGGGTCAGAGTACACCATCTCCTCTCCCACACAAGGACTTATCAGGACCCTAACCCGCCGCTTCCACTCCTTTTAAAGACAGGCTCTCTTATGGCTGAGGCTGACTTTGAAATCTCCCTCTCCTTATGTCTACCTTCAGTGTTTGGATAAAAGTGATTGCAAGCATGCACCACCAACCACACAAGGCCTTGTCTGTAGCAGGTCACTGTCCTCTGTACCTTTCTCCATGTCCAATGCTGCCACCAGAATGTACTGTCATCATTTGCTTCATGATGACCCACAGACCCCTCTGATCCTCGTGCCCTGCTCTTCCTACTCAAAGCCAGCAAGATTCCCAGGATCAACCACTGGTTCTTTCCCAAGGTTTCAGCTCTGGGGCTGTGAGCGTGGGCTCTGTGTTCAGGCTCCAGCACTGGGCCCCTTTTTAGGCCTATCCATCATTTTCTGTGTGCACACGCCCTCAGAGAGTTTCTCCACAATGTTCTCCCTACAATACTCGTTGGCTCTTTGAAATAAATTCTGTTTTCTGGATTCCTTTTTCCTCTTCCTCCCTTCCCACCTGGATAATTGCCCCCCAGGATTTCATTCAAATGTAGCTTTTTCTGAGATAGCCTCATCCCAAATGCTTGCCTACTTCTGCACAAAATTTGATGCTCTAGAAACCCCCTGGTTTTTCCTTATAGAACCAGACTCCAGCAAATAAATCACCCCATTACAACACGTCTGTCAGTTTATAAGAAAATATCAGGAAGTATGAGTTCAGCCTTGGACCAGGAATGAGCGTCCTGGAAAACATCCCTTTCTTCTTTATCAAATAAAGGCAGACTTTGAATCCTGAGCCTGAGTCACCTGACATTTAGGTAAATTCAGAAAGTGATCCACCCATGCACACAGCATAATTCCCTTTCCACCCTGCCTGCATTCCCCACAACAGACACGGTCTCCTGTCTCTCTTTGTACCTGAGTCCTGTGGCACGGTAGGGGTGAGTCAGGAAGCCCATAAAGAGGGTTTTTAAAATGAAAGAGTCCAGCTGGGCGGTGGTGGCTCAAGCTTTTAATCCTAGCACTCAGAAGACAGAGACAGGTGAATTTGAGTTTGAGGAGAGCCTGGTATACAGAGTGAGCTCCAGGACAGCTACACAAACATTGTCTTTAACAAAAGTTAAAGAATCAGCCGGGTGTGGTGGCGCACGCCTTTAATCCCAGCACTTGGGAGGCAAAGGTAGGCGGATTTCTGAGTTTGAGGCCAGCCTGGTCTACAAACTGAGTTCCAGGACAGCCAGGGCTACACAGAGAAACCCTGTCTCAAAAAACCAAAAAAAAAAAAAAAAAAAAAAAAAAAAGCTAAAGAATCTGTCTCTCTAGCACCGACCCCAGTTTTGGATTTCAGCCCCATCCTATCCCTTTGTCCCATCGAGAAACCAGTCACAGCCCTTATCTAAAAGGTCAATTTTATTTTATTGGTTTTGACAGAGAGGACTCACCCAATGGCTTCTATTCTTTTCCACACTAAGTCCTTCCCTATCCTGGGGCATCTCCCCACAACTACCCAGCCTCTATTAGCTGATTCTACCCACTATACAGCTCTATTCCTAACCAGTGGGATCCCCAAATCCAGGCCCTCAGCAGTGGGGGCGTGTGCTGAGCACCAGGCAGAGGGAGCTGAGGCCAGCTCCAGCCTTCTCCAGTTCTGAGCAGGACACAGGTACCAGGGTGACATCAGAGAGCTTCTGCAGAGCCTGCAGGGAGGACCCCAAGGATGTTTTGATAACAGAGCCACAACCCCCCTCTAGCCAGTTCCCAGTGGGTCCCACCCAGGCTTCTGAGGATGGGCCCCTCCTTTCTCCCACTGGGAAAGACAGACTGCTTTCTCTGGTTGGTGGGGCGGTTTTTCCCTCCCTCACCTCCTGGCTGTTGGGCAGGTCCCCACCTCCGCGGTGCAGGAGGAAAGGTGTGGCACCAGGCAACCCAGGACGCAGAAAGAGACAGTCACTAGCTGCATCATCTGGGAGGGTCAGAGAGGCGTAGGGGTGATCAGTCAGCGCTGCCATTGCCTGGAGAGAGGAAGAGGGCATTGAGGTCTCCACAGCTGAGTATGCCTGACCTACCACAAAGTAAGATCTTGGGGTAAGGGTTACTTTTGTGAGATAATGACAGCAAGTATATAATGCCTGCTGTGACAGACACAGTCGTCTCAGGCACTTTAGCTACCGCTGCCTTTTGCAACCCCTCCCCTACTCTTGTTTCTTCTGTACCCCATCATTACTAGGGTGTCCCTTTGTATTAGCTGAACATCTTAGTGAAGACAAGGGTTGTGGGCAATTCCCAGAGCTAGGCAACTTCTGTGCCCTAAACCACGCCCACTTTGTTGACCACGCCTTCACCATAGCCCTGCCCCGCCTCACCCTGACTGCTTTTTGGGCAGCCTCGCTGCTTCCAGCCACCACGGTGCGAGGTCCCCCCATGCCACAGAGGCCGCGCAGGTGCGAGGAGCCTGAGACCGGTACCGTTGAGACAGCGAAGTCCTAGAAGAGCAGGAGGATTTAGGGGTGCGTAAGGAGCACAGGTCAAGCCCTCTGGCATATTGGCCGCACTCATTCTCCAAACTTCTCTGGTTCCTCACCCGGAACGTGTCTGCCACGATCTCAGCTCCTCGATGATTGGTCCACTTGGAGAGGCCTACGAAAAACTCCCGGCCTGAATCCCGGGAGGATGCGAAGGTTTGAAGGCCAGAGTGAGTTTGGAGTCAAGACCTGAGATCTCCTAGTCTCCCAAACTCTGCTTCCCTTGCCAAGCCCACATAGGTGCTGACCATCCGTTGCCTCACCGGTGAAGAGGACGTCGGTGCCGTCCAGCGTCGCATTCTCATCCCCCATCTCCACAATTCGGAGTCCCAAGTCCTGGAGGGCTTTACGCACTCCATCAACCTTGGAGAAGAGAGAGCAGGCAGAGACATCCTCACTCCCTATTTTCTGCCAATCCCAGACATCCAGCCTCCTCCCCTCGACCTTCTTCCACCCCACCCCGCGCAATCCTGTTCTCCAACACACCCGCACCCGGGTCCTCACCTCAGGCCTACGTGCTGGGCTCCAGGGCCTTGTGATTAGGGCCGTGTCTCCTTGGATCACAGCCGTGTCACCAAGCAGTGGTCCCAGCGGCAGTGACTCCTCAGGAGGCAGTTCAAGCAGCTGCAGCCCTAGTCGTTGCCTCAGTTTACCTCCTAGTACTCCATGCTCCCTTTGAGCTTTAGCCAGGTCCAGAGCCGGAAGACCAGCGCCAGCACCTTCCCCGGATGCCAAGCTCTCGGGGACACCCCGGATCAGGGCATGGGAACAACGACCCAGCCCCTCCCCCGGCGTCCCCATCACATCCACACCGAAGCCCCTTCCAGCCAAGCTGTTTTGTTTTTTCTCTTGACTTCACTGGTCTAAGAGAAGAAACAGAAAGGGGTGGGGGTAGAAGAGAAAGACATGCAAAGAAGAGAAGGGGTGAGTGTTAAAAGCTCCTAGGTCTTCCTCCTGCCATCTCCAGGCGCCCCTCCCACTCTGCCCCACCCCCTCCAAACCTTCTGGCTCTGTGGACCCCGCTCAGCCTCCTTTCACCGGGGATCTGCTTTAAGAGGCGCCCAAGGGAACAAGACTTGGATCCTTAATCTCCCAAACACCTGTTGCCCCTGCTCGGGGCTCCGCTAGGTCCCTGCCCCGCGCCCCTCCTGGCAGCCGCTAGGATGCGCTCACTCCCCAAAAATGCGGCGGCCCCGCCCCCTTAACCCTCAGCTGCTCGCAGCAGGAGGGACCCAAAGTCCTGCCAGGGACCCGCAGAGGTTATAGGACTGGAAAAGAAAACTGGGTGGTGAATCAGGACCTGGGGTGTGAAGTCCCGTATGCTCGAAGGAGAAAGGGAAACGGGCGCAAACCCGAGGAACTAGAATCTAAGGAGTTAAGCATCCTCTCTCTCCACCCCGGGTCGTCACGCTGCCCTTCGAGCGACCCAGTACAAACCAGACTTAGTCCCGGAGGACTGGGAGAGGTCTTAAACGAAATCTGGAGGGCGGAGAAACGGGGGAGGGGCGCGGCGTGGAGCCACTCCAGGCTTCAGAACTCCGTACCCCTGTCCATCTTCTAAAGTCTACCCCGCCCAGCTCTTCGCCCAAGTGCAGGTTATTCGCACACTCCGTCCGGTGCAGGGACGTATGCAGCACCCCCAAACTCCAGTCTCCCCATACCGTTTCGGAGACAGCCCCCTCTTCAGACTCACCAGCGGCCACCTCCACTCCTGCAGCCTTGTGATTTCAGCCTTGGCCCCACCCCCAGAGGAGAGAGTTAATGAAGATGGGAGTCTGAGTCCTCAAGCTGGAGAGACGGATAGCTCGGGCTTTTGAGGGGTTCCCAGGGTAGGCGAGCTCACGTACGACGATGGGGCGGGGGCGCGATGGTCTGGCGGCTCCGGGGCATTGTCTAAGCGGGACGGGGCGGGACCTTCTAAGACCACGCCCATTCCGCCCTGCTAGGCCGCGCCCATTCCTCCAGGGCTGAGTGCCCCCCTTCCCTGAACTCAGGCACCGCCCCCAGAGCAGTGTCCAGGCCCACCCTGATCCTGCTAGCCCTGGCTGTGGGGTTACAATCGCGATGTGGACCACGAAACAGCCCTCTTATGGACAGATACAAAACATGGCAGCCCCTGTACAAACACTCCCCTCCCAAATTCCCAGCAGTTACACTGAGCTTAAAAGATCACTGACCCTTCTCTTCATTTGGAGCCCACTACACTTTAAGCCGTCTTTGTGTAAAAACAACACTAGATTTTTTTCCATTCTGTATTTTATTACTGAAATGCGTTGTCCTACCCACCCCATCCCAAAATAAAAATCTTACCCTTGTCCACTATCCTTTGCCTTATCCCACAGCCCCACCCCACAAGTGCCCCGGATTTCCTGCCCACTGGCAATTTCGGAGTGTGTCCATTATGCAGCAACGTGGAAGCCCCCCGAAGCCTCTGTGGAGAGCACAGAGTGGGTGAAGGACCCTTTAAAAAGTGCTCATTTGAGAGCCCTGGCCACTTGCTCATAGGCTAGCTCTATCTCTTCATCATCTGGACAGGTGGAGGCAAATTCTTCCCGGGCATAAGCGTTGCTCAAGTACCGATGCACTCCACGGAATGCCTCTGGGATGGTGAAGCCTCTGTACTTTTTGCACACCACCTAAAGGTTAGAGAGAGGTCAGTGTGTTAGCCCCAGGGAAGGCATGCTTGCTTTGCTTTGAAGCTGTTGAACTTTCTCTTCCTTTAGGGTCTGCCAGGTAAAAAACAAAAACAAAAAACAAAACAAAACAAACAAAAAACCGAGCCCTGTCCAGGATGCCAGACCAATGAACTTCGATTCTTACAAGCTTTTTTGCTGCCGTTCTTTTGAGATAGGGTCTCTCTGTGTCACGCAGGCTGGATGATCTCTGGAATGGTATTACAGACATGTACCCTGTGCCTAGAGTCTTTAAAAATTGTACTTTTAGATGTTATTTATTTAGGCTTTTCAAGACAGGGTTTCTCTGTGTAGCCCTGGCTGTCCTGGAACTTGCTCTGTAGACCAGGCTGGTCTCAAACTCTGGAATGCACCCATCTCTACCTCCTAAGGGCTGGGATTAAAGGCGTGCACCACCATGCTGGCTAGACTTATTTTTATTTTATGAGGATGGGCGTTTGTTTATTTGTATGACTGTGCATCAGATCCTCTGGTCTGAGTTACAGATGCTGTTAGGTGCCATGTGGGTGCTGGCAACTGAACATGGTCCTCAAGAAGAGCAGTCAGTGCTCTTAACCCCTGAGCCAGCCCCTCTAGAGACTTCTCACCGATTCTTTCCCTTCCATCCCCATCCTCACTACCCCCTCCCCCCCCACACACACATCACAAGATGGGGTTTCTCTGTGTAAACCTGGCAGTCCTAGAACTCACTAGCAAGTTCCATGGTCACTAAAACTAAATAGAAAGACCCTGTCTCAAGAAACAGATAAAGAGAGAGACAGGCTAAGAAATGGCTCAGTGGTGAACACCTGCTGTAGATGTTTGGTTTCCAGCGCCCTCAGTGGGCAGCTCCAGTTCCAGGGGATCTACCACCGCCTTCTGCACTCCAAAGGCACCTGCACTCACGTGTGATTAAAACTGAATATATACAGAGGCAGAGACAAACACAGGCTAGGGTTGTGGTTAGTCCTGGGCTCCATTATCAGTAAACACACACACACACACACACACACACACACACACACACACACAGAGAGAGAGAGAGAGAGAGAGAGAGAGAGAGAGTTGGCAAAGAGTAAACATTTTTGTAGAGAACTTTGTCTCCTTTTCACTTGACTTCTTTCAGGTCATCTTTTAGTACCTTGATGTGGATGGGTTTTTTTAATTGTTTGTTTGTTTTATATTTTGTGCATTGGTGTTTGACTGCATGTATGCCTGAGTGAGGATGTCAGATTCTCTAGAACTGGAGTTATAGACAGTTGGGAGCTGCCATGTGGGTGCTGGGAATTGAACCCAGATCCTCTGGAAGAGCAGCCGGTGCTTTTAACCACTGAGCCATCTCTGCAAGCCATCACATCCCTTGATGTGAATGCTTTCTCTTCAATTCAATTTCAACTGTTTGTGGGCAAGAACTAAATGAACATCATTTGCTTCTTTTCTCGTTGCTTTCTTTTCTTTTCTTTTCTTTTTTTTTTTTTTTTTTTTTTTTTTTTTTTTTTTTTTTTGGTTTTCCAAGACAGGGTTTCTCTGTGTAGCCCTGGCTGTCCTGTAACTCACTTTGTAGATCAGGCTGGCCTCAAACTCAGAAATCCACCTGCCTCTGCCTCCTGAGTGCTGGGATTAAAGGCGTGCGCCACCACTGCCTGGCTGCTTTCTCTTTTTTCTTTTTCTTTGTGTGTGTGGGGTAGTGGTGGTAGTGGTGGTGTTTGAACCAGGCTCTTATTCTGTAGCTAAGGCTGGCCTCCAACTCGCACTGAACTTACTACTTCAGCCTGCAGCACGCTGAGGATTACAGGCAGGAGAGGAGACGCTCTGCCCAGCTTTCTTACTGTCTGGTGCCTCTCAGTTGATGGTGGAGTGATAGTGGCTCTGTGTTTTACTAAATTACACTGTAACTTTAAGGCCAGGACAGAAAGGAAACAGCAACTCAGGAAGAGTCCTTGAGAGAACCTGGGAAGCCTGGACTATGTGAAGAGTTACATCATAGACCTGGGAGAATCCTTTGTTTGATTTGTACATTTGGCAGTGATACAGTTGCAGGAAAAGCCTTCTTGGAAGCAACCCTGGATACAAACAGGCAGGCACACACATACACACAGACACATAGCCACACACATACACACAGGCGCACCCTCCCCCACATCCCAGGCACACACATACACACAGGCACACACAGATACAGACACCCATACACACAGGCAAACATATGCACACAGATACACAGGCACATACAGACACACATGTACACAGATAAAACACAGACATACAGTAAAACTGAATGCCACTCTTTAATGGATGCTGTATAAGCATGGCTTGTGTCATGGGATGTAATTCTCTTACTTGGGCAACAATTGCTAAGGGTGTGGTCCCTGGGCAGGGGCCCATCACTGGTAGCAATCTATGGAAACCATTCGGAGAAAGTGGATGCTTGCTGTGCAAGTATGCGTGCCTGAGTTCGGATGCTCAGCATCCACGTAAAAGCCTAGGCATGATGGACAGCAACACTGGACTGGTAAGACTGCTCAGCAGAGTAAAGACATCTGCAGCCAAGTCAGGTGACCAAGGCTCAATCTTTGGGATCCACGTGGTGGAGGGGAGAAAACTGACTCCCCCCAGTTTTCTCCTGATTTCCAAACCCCGTTTGTGTTTTGCCCTTTGTAATAAATAAAAGGTGATTAAAAAAAAAATCACCGCCGGGCGTGGTGGCTCACACCTTTAATCCCAGCACTCGGGAGGCAGAGGCAGGCGGATTTCTGAGTTCGAGGCCAGCCTGGTCTACAGAGTGAGTTCCAGGACAGCTAGGACTACACAGAGAAGCCCTGTCTCAAAAAAAAAAAAAAAATCACTTTAGAGATTGATCCCGTTTCCCCCCACGGTGACCACCAACCTGTACTATGTGAAGCTTTGGCAGCAGGTTGCAGTCAGCCAGGGTGAGCTCATTGCCGTCCAGAAACTTCCTCTGAGAGATGCCCTCATCTTCGGCGCTGGTTTCATCCACTTCTTCTGGGAGGGGGGATGTCAGGTAATTGTCTAGAACCTTCAGGGCTTTCAGGAGTCCCTTCTCTAGGTCTGTGCAAGAGAGGAAGCTGATCAGAACCTTAAATAACCTGCCCAAGAAGAGCTGTGGAGGGGTGAGGGCATAGCTCAGAGAGAAAGAGCCTGCTTAGCATGTGTGAGACCCTGGATTTGATTAAGAAAAACAAACAAAACAACTTCATTGTGAATGCTATTATTAAATGTTTGTGTGACATATGTGTGCAGGTGTTTACATGTGTGTGTGTGTGTGTGTGTGTGTGTGGGTCAGAGGTCAATATCCATTGTCTTCCTCAATGGTTCTCCATCTTCCTTCCTTCCTTCCTTCCTTCCTTCCTTCCTTCCTTCCTTCCTTCCTTTCTTTTTTTTTTCCTTTTTTTAAGATTTATTTATTTATTTTATGTATATGATTACACTGTCGCCGTCTTCAGACACACCAGAAGAGGGCATCGGATCCCATTACAGATGGTTGTGAGCCACCATGTAGTTGCTGGGAATTGAACTCAGGACCTCTGGAAGAACAGTCAGTGCTCTTAACTGCTGAGCCATCTCTCCAGCCTCTCTCTCTCTCTCTCTCTCTCTAAGGTTTATTTATATATTTTTATTTATGTGTATGTGTGCGAGGCCATAGAAGTATACACACATCTTGTACATGTAGGATCCTAGCAGGCGTGGTGGTGGTGGTGGTGGCGGTCAGAAACAGGTTCAGACCCCCAGAAACTGGAGTTACAGGTAGTGTGAGCTGTCAGGTGGATGCTGGAAACCAAAACCCAGTCCTCGGCAGGAGCTTTTAACCAGTGAACCATCTTTCCAGTCCCCACTGTATTTTTGAGGCAAGGTCTCTCTCCCTGAACCTAGAGCTTATCAATCAGACTCTATTAGCTGATCGCCTGAGCCCAGGGCCCTCCTACCTCTGCTTCCCCAGCACTGGGATTACAGAGGTGCCCATCATTCAAAGATTTTGACCACTGAGCATCCAAACGCAAGTACTCGGTACTCAGACTTTAGTAGCAAGCACACAGGTGACATCCATCTCCCCAGCCGCCGGCTTGCAATTTATCCCCACAAGCGCTAGAAATGGAGCCTAGGATTTCGCACACAAGTCAAGCTCTGTACACTGAGTCACATCCTCTCCCTCAGCCTCCCAGTCAGTCTAGAAACAAGTCTCAGCCATTCACTTCTCACGCAAATCGAGAAAATGGAAGTTATCCCCACTCTATAGATCTGGAAGCAGATTTAGAGAGATGCCGAGACCTTCCCAGAATCGGTCATTCCCCAGTTCTACCAAAGAGCAAAGTATGTATGCAAAATAGTAAAAGAGCTCTCATGTCTGTGAGCCTGGCAATGCTGCAGTACACGTGGTGGTGTGGGCTGCACACATGAGGATGCACTTTAAGAATGAATTGTAGGAGCCGGATGTGGTGGCGCACGCCTTTAATCCCAGCACTTGGGAGGCAGAGGCAGGCGGGTTTCTGAGTTCAAGGTCAGCCTGGTCTACAGAGTGAGTTCCAGGACAGCCTGGACTACACAGAGAAACCCTGTCTCAAAAAGCCAAAAGAAAAAAAAAAAAAAAAAAAAAAACAACCAACCAAACAAAAAAACCAACCAAAACAAAACAAAAGAGTGAACTCTAGACGGTTGAGAGATGATTTGTGGGTACAACATGTGATGTATAAACATAAGAACTCAGCTTCAAATGCCAGTACCCAATTAAAAAGCTGGTCTTGGGACTGCAGAGACCATTCAGTGGTTGAGAACATTGGCTGTTCTTGCAGAGGACCTGAAGTTTGATTCCCAGCCAATATCTGTAACTCCAATCCCAGGGACTCTAATACTCTCTCTTGGCCTTCAGGCACTTCATGCTCTTGATGCAGAGATATACAGACAAATACTTCTCATGTATATAAGAAATAAATAAAATCTCAAAAAAACCAAAAAACAAACAAACAAAAAACCAAAACAAACCCTAAACTCCAAAAGTCTTAGCAATGAGACAGCCAGCCAGCCAGGAGGTTAATGGAGGCTCAGCGGGGGTCTGAAAACATCCTCTCCATCTCCCTGACAGCCGAGCTCACAGATGCCCCAACCCTGTAGGACCTAAGCCCCTGACCCATAAGACTCACTGTCATTGAGGGCTGGGTTTGAGTTCTTGATGTAGGCAGAAAACTTTGCAAATATGTCCAGTCCCGAGGTGTTGGACTCAGGGTTCAGGGCAGCCAGCTTTGGGTACCTGGAAGGCAGAGGGATAAAGTGAAGTCCTTTCTGGGGTACTTCCCCCTGCCTCCCTGTCTCCCCTCTTCGACCTTTGTTCTGCAAAGCCTCCCAGCTCCCCTTTTCTTTCCAAGTGTCCCTGTACCTGGGAGGGCACAGCATGGCCTCCAGGAATTCCTCGATCTTGTTGGTGTCTGTGTGCACTTCGGTGCCATAGAGCAAGAACGGCAGCTGCCCACCGGGGCAGAGCTTCTGTACAGTCTCTGTCCGTCTGGAGAAGAGGTCACACGTCAAGAAAGGAAAAGGGATGTGTGTGTGTGTGTGAGTGTGTGTGTGTGTGTGTGTGTGTGTGTGTGTGTGTCAGAAACAGGGACATAGAATGGAGAGATTTGTCCCAGACGAGAGAGAGAACCGGTTTAAGGAAGACGGGTTCACGAGAGTGCGCATGCGCATGCAGTGCACGTGCATCCACACAAAGGATGTTTAGAGGGTCAGAAGTGGGCCCACCTCTTGGTGTCCACAGTGGTAACGTTGAAGGTGACTCCCTTGAGCCAGAGCACCATGAACAGTCTCTGGGAGAAGGGGCAGTTCCCAATCTTGGCACCATCACTGCCAGCCTGAAAAAAATAACACACTCAGCATTAGGCTTGGCGCACCCCATCCTTACCAGGCTGCTCTCTGAACCTCTTGCTAATTCTGACATACACTGCCACAATCTCTAAGCTACCCCGAGAGCAGGATTATTTTCTCCTTTGGTTCTGGATCAGCAAAGGTAGGCTGGTGGCATCCCAGTGATTGACAGTTGGGAGGAGGCAGAGGAACAGTTAAGTCTTGGCTAGCTTTGAGAATCAGGATTCAAAAGGCAAAGAATAGGGGACTTGGTGGGGTTGGAATTGAATACTAGATCTTCAGCGGAGCAGAGAGGTAGGGCAGGGTTTGGAAACTAGGGTCCCCATTCACTAAGCCTCTATCTAAGCTGTTTCTGGAAGCTGGGCCTGGCAGGCAGAGGACCTAATCTCAACTTAGAGATATGGAGGACCTAACAAAGGGGGCAACTCTCTAATTGGATGCAGGTGACCTCATCCCCCAAGGGACACCTCCCCCTAGACTGAGGGTGATTCATTTCTGTGTCTTCAGGCCTCAGCAGCTTCCTTCCTGGCAAGGAAGTGGGGGCAGGGACCTATACACACAGAGGCCTAGGCAGCTGCCGCCACTCCTACAGTTCCCCAAACCCTCACTCATGTCCTCTGGTCCTCTAAGATCCTCGTCACAGGACAAAGGGCCAGGATCTCTACAGCATCTCCTCGCCCAGGGTAAAAATAGCCCCTGGAGGCGAGTGTGAGGTGGGGACCACACCTAAGGGGCGGACCCAGGCTCCAGTTCACTTCCCTGGGCCAAGAAACTGGGAAAGGCAGCCAGAGAAAACCCAGAAAAAAAAGATAGAGAAAAACAGAACACCGACACACAGACGGGAAGAACGAAAGGAATGCCAAGAGAGGCCGAGAAGCAAAAAACGAGTGCGAATGTGCTCACTGGGAGAGGACCTGCCCGGAGAGGAAGGGACGTGCACGGGGGTATGGGGAAGGGTGGTGCCGGAGGGGACAGGCCTGGGCAGAGGAGGAGCGCGGCAGCCAGCGGTTTCCGAACCCAAAAGCCAAAAGCCTAGCACCAGCTTGCCTTGACCACACCCACAGAGAGGATAGTGTAAAGGGGGAGGGCTCAGGGGGAGGGGGCTTTTTCTTCCAGCCCGGTATCAGCCCGGCATTTACATCTAACCCAAGGAGTCTCCTGTCCCCTTTGGAGCTCTCCTCTCCTCTCTTCATAAGTAACTACTGCTAAACTTTAATCTCCTTCCTGCCTCAGCTGGGGGATAGTCATCTCAGCCACTGATTGTGCTGCTTCTTCGTGAAGGCTCTTTCCTTCCACCATGCGACACACTCATCCTTCAACCCTACCAGATTCTTATTCATTCTCTCTCTCTCTCTCTCTCTCTCTCTCTCTCTCTCTCCTCTCCTCTCCTCTCCTCTCCTCTCCTCTCCTCTCCTCTCCTCTCCTCTCCTCTCCTCTCCTCTCCTCTCCTCTCCTCTCCTCTCCTCTCCTCTCCTCTTTTTCTCCCTCTCTCCCTCCCTCTTTCTCGCTCTCTCCCCACGTTCTCTCTGCCCCATCTTTCATTTTTCTCTTTCTTTCATAGGGCCACACGTCGTAGCCAACTCTCCTGACCTTCTCGAACCCCACCACTGTCCCTTTCTCGGTCCTTCTCTTGTCTGGATCCCCCTGGATCCCGCACCGAACCCCATTCACTCTCTCATTCCTGAAACTTTACCTTTCTCCCCTTTAGGCTGCTGGAAACCTCTTCTATAAACTTCCCAGGGCGAGTCTAGCACTCCCATTACCGTCTCACAAGTCGTGTCTGCCCGCCCACCCTGCCCCCAGCAAAACAGCACCGGGGCTGGGAGTGGGGTCAACTAGGAAGGGGTTGGGGAGTTTGAGCTGGAGCCCAGGAGAGGGGAGGACTGACTTGCAGAAATCCTGAGAGTGGCCAAAGAAAGAGAAAGTGTTCTTACCTTCACGAACAGTTCGACCTGAGGTTGTTCTTCAGCCATGGTTGCGTCGGGGACCAGGAAGCAGCCGTCGCTGGGGGAACTGGGAGGGGCCGGGGCAAGGGAAGGCGGGTCTCACGGTCCGGGATTCTCTCCTCCAGACTCAGGGCTGTCCCTTCGGCGCAACCCAAGTCCGATCAGACCCTTTAGTTCGCTCCAACACGGCTTCCCCACAGGCCCAGTGCACCCCACACCCAGCTGCTCCACCTCGGTCCCTCCTGTTTAGCTCAGGGAGCAGCTGACTCACCGGCCGGCCCCGCCCTGGACCTGGGGAGGGGACATGAGGGGAGGGGACACGGGGATCGTGGGAGTGGGTCCGGGACTGAAGTCAGAGGTCTCGGGATCCCAGGGATAAGGTGTTAGAAGGGAAGTCCGGGGGCTTCCTCGATTCCCTGACCTCTCCTAAACACAGCAGCATTTTCGTGCCTCAGTTTCCTCGCTTCGTTAATGAGAAGGGTGGCCACTATCAAACAGGGAAGCTTGACACTAGCGAAGTGACCACGGAGGTGCAGAAAGGGAGTTTGAGGATGCAAGGGTTCTGCGTTTTGTTTTGTTTTGTTTTGTTTTCAGTTATCCAGTCAGTCTTCTGGTTTGCTGGGACTGTGCTCTGCGTGTGTGGAGGGGGATCGGGAAGGAGATAGTGAGCTGAGGACTACAGATTGGCAAAGGGCACTCCAAGACACAGGCCGCCAGAGGCCAGGAGGCCTGATGCAGGGGAAACAGGAAGCTGAGCCCAGGCTTCACGGCAGGGGGCGGTCCTCTGGAAGCCTGGCCAAGCTTAGACTTTCCCCAACCCGGGCCCCTTACCCTCCTCTCAATGGTGAATGTTGCCTTGGAGACTTATCCTGGTTCTAGGATAGCACTGGGCTCATCCTGGGGTGGGTGGGGTAGCGACTGGTTCTATCACGGGAAGAAAAAAAGGAAAGGTCAGACAGGTCAGTGTGAGCAGAGTCTTGGGGGACATCTAAGTAAATAAGACGGGGGGGGGGGTGTCACTTTCCCTGGGAGGCCTGATTCTGGAGGGTCTAACTTTAGTATAAAGATAGAACTTTACTACCTATTTTTTTTCACTTCAGTATCTTTTAATTACCCACCTATACAAATGATTTTAGATAAAGCACAGGCAAATAAAAATATGGAATGCCTTACAAATTTGCGTGACATCCTTCCGCAGGGGCCATGCTAATCTCTGTATCTTTCCAATTTTAGTGTGAGTGCTACTGAAGAGAGCTCTACTACTCGTGTGTGTGTGTGTGTGTGTGTGTGTGTGTGTGTGTGTGTTTGTGTATTTTGGTTTTTAGTGACAGGGTTTCTCTGTGTGGTTGAGGCTGTCCTGGAACTCACTCTGTAGACCAGGCTGGCCTCAAATTCAGAAATCCGACTACCTCTGCCTCCCAGGTGCTGGGATTACAGGCATGCGCCACCACTGCCCTGCCTACTACTTCTACCTTTTTTAAAAACAAAAACAAAACCAGGCATAGTGGTGCACACCTTTAATCCCAGCACTCAGGAGGCAGAGGCAGGCAGATTTCTGAGTTCGAGGCCAGCCTGGTCTACAAAGTAAGTTCCAGGACAGCCAGGGCTATACAGAGAAACCCTGTCTCGAAAAAACAAAAAACAAAAACAAAACAAAAAACAAAAAAACCTAAAATATGTCTGCCAATATCTAACCTCCACACTCTAAATTTCTCTACTATCGACTAGCTTTCTTTTCTTCTCAGTCTAACACACACACACACACACATATACAGACATATTTGAAGAAAATATTCTGGACTTGGAAAGACAGAGAGGAAAGACTGGGCTGGAAACTGAAAGAGGCAGGGAGGGCTGAGGTGAATTGATGCATGTTTGCTGGAACAGCAGTTAGTTAGTGGTTTCCTCTTGTGCTTCCTCTTCTGAGAGCTTTCTCCTCCCTGGGGCGCGGGGGGCGGGGGGGGGGGCTGGCTTATCTCTCTCCTCCCCAGGAAGGCAGAATATACTTGGTGTTTGGGCTTTTGAACTACAGCGTTGCAGACAGTTGTAGACTGACTCATGCGTGAGCCCCAGCTGAGTCCTAAGAATGTTCCCTCTATGCTGACCCTTGAGATCTGCACCAGAGCCTCTTCCCACTGATAAGAGAGATGGCTTCCATGAAGCCTTATTTCCCAGACACCTCCTTTTTTCCCTCTGGTCAGCAAGTGGCCAGCGGGCAATCTGCTCACAGTTAGATCGCTGGGAGAAACTTTAGATTCAAACAGGTTTGGCTGCCTCTCTTGGCTGTCTTTATGGCCGCAGCTGCTCTGATCATCACTATTGACTGTGGCTGCCTGAATTGCTACGCACACACAAATGCGTTATCTTGCCTTTATTTTCCAGGCTGCTCTGTCCTGGGATCACCCAGCAGTGCTCCTGGATTTGAAGCCAGGACTGCATTAAAAAAAAAAAAAATGTAGACTGCCATCTTATCTCTGAGCTCCCACTTCTTCTTTCTCCAGCTCTTCTTTTCTTCTGCTGCCTTCTCTTCCTGGGTCTGATCCCTTCCTCTTCTTGGTAAACCAGTCCCTAATCTCTTCATACCCCAGAATGGAAGGTGTGTCCCTCTCTGCCACTCCCCAGAGCTGTCACCAATAACCTCTTCCAGGTTTCCATAACTCCATTGCTCAATAATTTGCCAAGAGTAACCATTAACCCAGCCCTTAGACCTGCTCCCCTTTGGAGATGATTTTTCCAGTCGCTGATCAGCAGAGCCAGGTCACCTCATGCCATTTCTGAACCTCAGGCAGGATCTTAGTTTAGTGTAGCTAGGACAGTTTTTAAAAAATTATGTGGTGTGTGAGTGTGAGTGTGAGTGTGTGTGTACAAGCAGCACAGGTATGGAGGACAGAGGACAATCTGGGTACAAAATTGAAGGTACTTTTACCTGCTAAGCCAGCACTGAAGTTTTTGTTTGTTTGTTTATTGTTTTGTAAAGTATGGTTTTTTTTCTTTCCCTCAGAAACTCCTTCCTTCTCCTTCTTTCCCATCCAGATGGATCATCAGTCAGAGATACCCTGTGTCCTTAGGGGTGAGAGGACTGTAGTATGGTTGTATGTGTTCTAATTAGGTCTACTTTCAGAATTTAGTGTCTTTCAGATACTTATACTTCCTCTTCAGGGGTTCCAAAATAATCAAGCCCCGTGTTGCTCCTGTGGTTGGTGATCATCTCCTGCAATCAGGAAACAGGCAAAGTAGGTCTGAAACAGGAGTTAGTTCTTACTTCCACTTATTTATTTAAAACACTCATGTAGCGCTTACTTTGTTTGCTGGGCACTGTTCTGAGTTTTTTATAAATATTAACTTAGTGGGTACAAATATTAACGGAGTTGTTGCTGTTGGCACAGGTTGAATTAATGTTGCTTCTCTCCACTCTTCAGGAAGGAGGAAGACTGCCTCTGGCCCTTTAAGGTCGGCCTCCGGGCTCTGGCCTTCTCCACCGTGGCCCAGACCCTTTTTCCAGGCGGGGACCTTAGTTTAGGGCGGGCTCCGCCCAACATCAATCAAAGCTCTGCGACACGGCTGCTTAGCAACGGCAGAGGGCGGGAATTTTGAACACTCTAGCACCGCCCCCAATGCAAACGGACCAATCGACATCTAGCGTCCTCACCGCCTTCCCGTTGGATGGCTAAGCAGACCCTTTCAGCCACTAAGGGGGCGGGGCGAGCGCGCGCGGCCCACGCCTACAGGCTGCAGGCTTGCGGCGGTTGGTCAGGGAGGTGGATCGTCGCGGCTGAGGTGACGGAAAAGGCGGGAAAGTGCTGCGAATTGGCGGCTCCAGTGGGGTGGGGGTGGGGGAGGGGGTGGGGGTGGGTCAGGAGAGCGCGCTGCGGCTGTAAGGGCGTGGGTGGCGGGAGAGACTTGACGTGACAGCGCGCTCCGTCAGAGCTTCCAAAGCACGGCTTCGAGTGACAGGAATGAGGGTGGGACAGTAGCTCGGAGCTGCTCCCAACCTAAAGGGGCAGCCCCCGCGCCTGTCCCCTGAAAGCCCGCGCACCAGCCGCCTGCTGAATGCTGCTTTTGGACCTCCTTCCCCTCCCATGTCCTCAGAGTCGCCGAGCCCATGGCTTTCAGAGCGACCCCAGGCCGGACGCCGCCGGGACCCGGACCCAGATCCGGAATCCCCTCAGCCAGCTTCCCCAGCCCTCAGCCCCCAATGGCGGGGCCTGGAGGTATCGAGGAAGAGGACGAGGAGGAGCCCGCCGAGGTGTCCGCGGAGTTGGGAGGGCTGGGAGAGGCTGAGCCGACCCCGTTTCACGTTGACTAAACTCCCCATGAGTGCCTATCTCCGAGATTTGGTTAAATGATTAATAATAAGGGATGACCAATCCATGCCCTTCCGAGGGATTCAGATATCGATCCCCTTTCCTTCCTCGCGGGACAGATCCATCTGTGCGTGCTGTGGAGCTCGGGATACCTGGGCATTGCTTACTATGACACTAGTGACTCCACTATCCACTTCATGCCAGATGCCCCAGACCACGAGAGCCTAAAGCTTCTCCAGAGAGGTGCGACAGAGCCCTGCATTCCTCTCCTCTGGGGTGGGACGTGTGTTCACTCATACATCCTCATGTAGTTTATAGTCACCTGATTTAGGAATTACTTATTCAACACAACTTTATTAGGTACCTACTGTATGTGAAATGCTACAGATTTTGTCCCTGGCAAACCATGATTTTAGTGATAGTTTCCAGGACACTCTTGTTCCTTCCCACCGTGCCTTTACTAAGTCTCCTCCACTGCGCTCCCAGTGTGCAGACCATCCCTTACAGACATAAAATAACTTTAGTTTGGTTTTGGTTTTTTTTTGAGACAGGGTCTCACTATGTACTATGTGGCTCTGGTTTATCCTGAAACCTATTGTGTAGATCAGGCAGATTTTGATTTCATGGAGATTCCCCTGCCTCCCAAGGGCTGGGGTCAAAGGCATGTGTCACCATGCCTGGCTAAGATGATAAATTCTTGAGGAGAACAGACAGTGGCAGGAAGAGAGCCACCACTTTCCTCTTAGTCACAGTGGAGATATCCTTCGACTCATCAGGCACCTTCCTTCTCTCTTCAAGTTCTGGATGAAATCAACCCCCAGTCTGTTGTCACAAGTGCCAAACAGGATGAGGCTATGACTCGATTTCTAGGGAAGCTTGGTAAGGATTGCATAGAGAAGGGGAAATGGAAATAGACTACTAAATCTTTGGCTGGGAGGGAGCATGGGACAATGACAGGCCTGAACTGTACAAGACTGTGGCCTCTTGCCTCCACAGCCTCCGAGGAGCACAGAGAGCCAAAGGGACCTGAAATCATACTTCTGCCAAGCGTGGATTTTGGTAGCTCCTTCCTTTTATGTTACCAGCCCCCATCCCAGGGCCTCTGTCCTTTCTCTGAAAGGAGCTCCTATTATCAGAAACCTTGCCTCATGTACTCTTATCTGGAAGCTGCTTCCCACACCCCATCATGAGTCTCCCCGAGATCTCTCCTGCACCTTTACTATCTTTAGTACAACTTACTGAGAAACTATGGGGTTAGGTATGTGAGGAATGGGGGAGTGGAAGAAAATGGAGAGATGATACTCTTAAAAACAGTTTTGAACGTTGGAGCCAAAGTCCTTTGTTGCATTAAAAAGGAAACGGCACTGTTTCTGGGAACCATGGTCCATAAGGCACTCCCTACTTTGCAAACTTCCAGGTTTGCAAAAAGGACAGGAAATACAGGAAATGGGCAGTATTAGTATTAGTTCCATATATATCCACAATCCCTGCCATCTTGACCTTTTGCCTCCTGAGTCACTTGTCTCTCTCAGGTTGTGCTTATAGCCAGACATCTACATTACATAAAGAACCGAAAGAATGAGACTACATCTGTATGTTTTGATTCTTTCTTTAGCTTTCCTTAACCACCTCTATGGCCTTGGACAAGCCATATGGTCAGATTTGTTCTTATTGTTAAACTGGGGCAAGAGAATGGACCTATGAGACCTTTCACTCCCCATCCTCCCCAAATAGGTCCAGAGATAAGCAAACAGCGTCTCCTTTCCGGAAACTACTCCTTCATCTCAGACTCCATGACTGCTACTGAGAAAATCCTTTTCCTCTCCTCCATTATTCCCTTTGACTGTGTCCTCACGGTGAGCTGGGTCATGGGGTGAGGGCTAGGATGCAGCTGGGGAAAGGCATGAGCTCCCAGCCACAGGGCAGAATTGTGACTGGACTGCCCAGCCCTGTAAAAATCACGGTTTTCCTGATAGTAGTGTCGTCTAGCTTCTGGAACACTAGGCTTCATCCAACTTCACTGCTGATCCCCTCCCAGGTCCGGGCACTTGGAGGACTGCTCAAGTTCCTGAGTCGAAGAAGAATTGGGGTTGAACTGGAAGACTATGATGTTGGCGTCCCTATCCTGGGATTCAAGAAGTTTGTATTGTAGGTGACTCATCCAAACCTCAACCAAAGTAAAGAGGACTGGGAGGTCTAAGAAGAAAGGGTGTGTGCATGTGTATTTCTCTGTGTGAGTGTGTGTGTGTGTCTGTATGTGTACAGATGAAGGGCAGTGGCTGAAGTGTGCTCTGGCACAGGAGAACCAGAAAGATTGGATTGCTTGGAGAGGTATTGGGAGAGAGGAGTAGTTTAGTAGTGACTCCTCATGCCTCAGACACCGTTCTTGCGGCTTTTTCTGTTCTTAGGACCCATCTGGTGAGCATAGATCAAGACACTTACAGGTGAGGTGGAGACAAGCTGCTGCCTGCAGAAACAAAGGACGAGTTTAAGGCTCTGATAATCCTACTGAGGCTCTGGCTTCTTTAATCCTGGGGCTTGAAGGAAAGAAAAGGGTGATTGTGTGGATGAGGGTAAAGGAAAGGAAGGGGCACAGAGGAATCACCGTCCTTCCTCTTTGCAACTTTGAATTAACTGAGGGACTGGTGCTTGCTAGACAAGAAACCCCCCCTATTTTTTTTAAAGATTTATTTATTTCATGTATGTGAGTATACCATCACTGTCTTCAGACACACCAGAAGAGGACGTCAGATCTCATTACAGATGGTTGTGAGCCACCATGTGGTTGCTGGGAATTGAACTTCAGGACCTCTGGAAGATCAATCAGTGTTCTTAACCACTGAGCCATCGCTCCAGCCCAAGTACCCTGCTCTTGAGTGACAACTTCAACCCACCCTTTTCTTTCCTTCCTTCCTTCCTTCCTTCCTTCCTTCCTTTTGTTTACTTTTTCTTTTTTCCTCCTTTCTTTTTTGAGACAGGGTCTCTCCATGTAACCCTGGCTGTTCTGGAACCCACTATCTAGACCAACTGGCCTCAAACTCCCTGCCTGCCTCTGCGTTCTGAGTGCTTGGGTTACTGGTATGAGACACCATACCTGGCTTTTCTTTCCTTTCCTAAGGGGAGAAGCTAAGTCAAACAGAAGTGAGTAATAGGGGACTGGAGAGATGGCTCAGGGGTTAAGAGCACTGACTGCTCTTCCAGAGGTCCTGAGTTCAAATCCCAGTAACCACATGGTGGCTCACAACCACCCGTAATGAGATCTGATGCCCTCTTCTGGTGTGTCTGAAGTCAGCTACAGTGTACTTACATATAATAATAAATAAATCTTTAAAAAAAAAAAAAAAAAGAAGTGAGTAATAAACCACACATCGAGATTACTGTTGCTAGACATGAAATAAGAAGCTTATTATTAACTTAAATCACATTTCTATTCTTAATTCTCAACTCCCTTTATTATAAAAAAAAAAATCCATTACAGTATGTATAGGAACATAGTTTAGTGAGTAAAAGCTTTTGCTACACAAGTTTGAGGATCTGAGTTTGGATTCTAAGCATTTGCATAAAAAGCCACTCACTGAGGTTTGTGTGCCTGCAGTCTTGGTGCTGGCGTGGGTGGAGACAGGACTGCTGGGTTTTACTGGCTGCCAGCTTAGCCAAAGAAAATGGGGAATTCCGGGTTCAATGAGAGACCTTGTCTTAAAAGAGAACGAGATGGAGAGAACAAAGCCTCTGCATATATGTGCAGGAGCATGTTCACCTGCATACAAATATGTGCACACAGGCAAGTGTGGTGGCTCACCTTTAATCCCAGCACTGAGAGGCAGAGGCAGTGGGATTTCTATACGTTTGAGACCAGCCTCGTCTACATAGTGAGTTCCAGGATAGCCAGGGCTACATAGAGAGACCCTGTCTCAAAACCAAATATGTACATGCATGCATATACCACATGTGGGATGCATAGAAATTCAGACTCCTCCATTTCTCTGTGACAGCGTTCTACAGATTTTCAAGAGTGAGTCTCACCCCTCGGTGTACAAAGTAGCCAGTGGGCTGAAGGAGGGGCTCAGCCTTTTTGGTAGGTGTGGCCTGTTGCTCACCCCACACTCTGAAAACATGCTAGAAAAGCAATTGACTCTATAGCCATGCGCAGGCGCGCTCTCTCTCTCTCTCTTCTGGCTTACTGACATTGCCAGATGGCCTTTCCACACCAGCCCAGGTATCTCAGTCTCTGTGCCCACCTGACTCAAGCTCCTTCATAGACTCTAGCCATATAGTGTAATTTGCTTGTCAGCTGTGACCTTAACAATACTGTGTTCAGTCTCTGGCTTTGTATGGGTGTGTCCACTGAGGAGTTTTAGAACTGCTTCATATAGTTTTTATCTGGTTCTTCTGGCTTTGGAGTCTATTAGGGATGCGACTCCAAGTGTCTAGCTTCTCACTGGGTTATGCTTTAGTTTTAGATATTGTGATGGGCTTTTGTGAGTTGTGGCTATGCCCGTTTATATATTTTCCTGACTGGGTGTCCATCCCTTTTCCTACCCTCACATGATAATCCAATTTGTAGCTAGGCACTAATTTGGCTGCTTTTGTGTTCTGTATCTGGGCCTCCAGACCAGCCTACCTTGTAACCAGTTCACTCCCTATGCATACCCCACAGGAATCCTCAACAGATGCCGCTGTAAGTGGGGACAGAAGCTGCTCAGGTGAGTGGCCTCAGACATGGGTTTATAAACAAATACACACTGAGTACTGAGGCCTATTATAGCAGTCTACAAAACACTCTTTCAATTAGCAGTACTAGAAATACCAACTGCCCATCTAGAACCTAGTGGAGTAGCTAGGATAGTCTTCATTTTATGTTGTCAGCACAGCTGCAAACATCCCTGTGGATAACGAGCTTTCTCCTTTTTATTCAGTCTAGGTTCTCAAGCTCAGGGAATGATGTTGCTTATAGTGGGTGGGTTCTCTCACATCAAAGAATGTGATTAAGATAATCCCTCAGAGTAGTTCTAGACTGTGTCTAGTTGACAATTAAACTGATCATGGCACCTCTGTTTACCTGGATTTTAATTTTCAGGATCTCGTCCTCAAACTCCTTGTAAGTCCTTTCTACTAGATAGACCCTGTGTTCTCATCACCCTGTCAACATTTACTCTCATAGTTGAGGGTCAAATCAGCTTTCTCTACTAAGGGATGACCATTATTAAGAGTTGTAAGAGAAGCCTGGATTGGTGGGGCATGCCTTTAATCCCAGCACTTGGGAGGCAGAGGCAGGCGGATTTCTGAGTTTGAGGCCAGCCTGGTCTACAGAGTGAGTTCTAGGACAGCCAGGGCTACACAAAGAAACCCTGTCTTGAAAAACAAAACAAAACAACAACAACAAAAAGAGTTGTAAGAGAGATGCCTCAGCTGTTAGGAACACTGACTGCTCTTCCAGAGGTCCTGAGTTCAATTCCCAGCAACCACATGGTGGCTCACAACCATCTGTAATGGAATCTGATGCCCTCTTCTGGTGTGTCTGAAGACAACTAAGATGTACTTATATACATAAAATAAATAATTATTTTTTTAAAAAGTGTTGTAAGATGAATTGGGCATGGCCACCATGTGTTTAATCCCATCCGAGTCAGAGGCAGGCAGATCTCTATGAGTTCCAGGTCAGCCAAGGCTACATAATGAGACCTTGTCTCAAAACAACCAAAACCAAAACAAAATAGAATTGTAAGCTGAGTAGATTGGCGTGTAGTG
This sequence comes from Mus musculus, assembly GCF_000001635.26. Classification (NCBI taxonomy): domain Eukaryota; kingdom Metazoa; phylum Chordata; class Mammalia; order Rodentia; family Muridae; genus Mus; species Mus musculus. The sequence continues at coordinate 1,358,829 of NT_187004.1, read as the reverse complement.
AGATAGCTCAGTGAATAGAGGCACATGCCACTAAACCTGATGACCTGAGTTTGAGTCCCAGAACTCATGATGGAAGAAGCAGAAAACCAAGTCATACAAGTTGTCCTCCATCTTATGCATATGGCACATGCATACACGCACACACACAAACACACACACCTTTACAAAAAGCAAGAGAGAATTAAGGAAATAAGAAAAGAAAAAGAAGGAATTGTAGGCTAGGGGCTGATGGACCAACTCCACAGGTAAAGGTGCTTCCTGCACAGGCCTAGCAACCTGAGCACACATAAAGGCAGGACAGAACCAACTCCACAGAGTTATCTCCACCAGTGCCATGACATCTGTGTTCACATATGTACAATACATACAACACACAAAGAACAGCAGGCTGGAAAGAGGCCTGTGGCAAACACCTGTAATTCCAGCAAATTCTAGGAAATAGAAGCTAGAGGAGCAGGAGTTCTAGGTCAGCCTTGATAGCAACTTTGAGAACAGTCTGAATGATGTGAAACCCTGTCTCAAAAAAAAAAAAAAATTGCAGGCTGGGGGTGTGTCTCAGTAGTTTGTTATTTAGGTAGTGAGTAAGCCTTGACACAGCCCTAAACTTTGCCAAAGAAGGAAGGATGGAAGGAGTCTGGAGGGTGGGGGTGAGGATGAAAATTAGTTACAGGCATTTATGCAGAAAGAGCAGGGAAAGATGATATTTTGTCTATGCTGTTTCCCTGAGATACTGTGGCGGCTACACACAGATAGCAAACTCATATTGACTCACCATCTCCCACTCAGCTGCAGAGAGCTGCAGTGTTGGCACACAAATACCACAACACACTGTTCCTCTCTAAAACACTGACATGCTCCACCACATATCCACACGGAGCGGCACATGGTCTCAGTATAGACACAGTCATGGTGACTACTCCGGCAGTTTTCAAAATGCACATATAAACGAGCCTATATACACGGGGCCTGCACTTGCCAGTTAGTTCTTTCCCATTGTGTGCTGCAGGTATACAGTACCACGCTCCCCAAGCAAAGTCAAGATGAGAGAAGAAGTGACTTGTAACCTTCCCATCCCAACCCTCCAGGCTGTGGTTTACACGTCCAACCCGGGAGCTAAGGGAACTCAATTCCCGACTGGATGTCATTCAGTTCTTCCTGATGCCTCAGAACCTGGACATGGCCCAGATGCTGCACCGACTCCTGAGCCACATCAAGAATGTGCCTGTGAGCCCAGGGCAGAGATCAGGGTGGGGAATAAGAGTGATGGCTTATAGAAAAACTTAGACAGCTTATTTTATTAAAATTTCATTTGGTTGGGTTTTGTTTTTGATTTGGGTTAGGGTCTCACTATGTACCCATGTATGGCCTAGAACTCACAGAGCTCTACCTGCCTCTGCCTCCTGAGTGCTGGGAGTAAAGCTGTGTACAACCACACCTGGATGTTTGGTTTTGAGACAGGGTCTCACTATGTAGCCCTGGCTATTCTAGAACTTGCTATATAGACCAGGCTGGCCTTGAACTCAGAGATCCACCTGCCTCTGGAGTGCTGAGATGAAAGGCATGCACCACCACACCCAGCCCAATATTTATTTTATTTTCAATTATATGCATCTATAGCCAGGCCTGTGAGTTTGAAGCCAGCCTGGTCTATATAGTGAGTTCCAGTTCAGTCAGGGCTACCTAATGGAACCTTCTCAAACAAAACAAAACAAAACAAAACAGAAATTAGGTGACTCTGTGTGGAGAACACCCATGTGAGTGTGGGTGACTAGAGTCTAAAACAGGATGATGAATCATCTAAAGCTAGAGTTATGGGTGGTTGTGAACCTCCTGTTGTGGGTGCTGGGAACCAAACCTTGGTCCTCTGAAAGACCATCTCTCCCACCTGGAGGATAATGCCTTGAGGGGCATCAGATGTCAAATGGCAAACCATAGCTGTCTCTTGTATGCTTATAGCTGATTCTGAAACGCATGAAGTTGTCCCACACCAAGGTCAGTGACTGGCAGGTCCTCTACAAGGTAAGGCCGCTGTTTTGTTGGCATCAAGGTATAGCCTAGGAGAGCCTCACTCTTAGTATCTCCCTGCCCCTGTGCCTGAGTTCTGGGATTACAGGCTTCCCGTTTTAGATCAGAAGTTCAAGTCAAGCCTTCGTGGCCTGTGTCTAGACCTTCTTCTCTTGGGACACCATGCCACACTTTACTCACTGATGGTTCCTTTAAACTCTGTGTTGCAGAAATAGCAAAAATGTTTGCAGGTGAATAGTGCAATTACTCCTCTTTTAGCTACACATTCAGCTTCAACCCTTTGACTCATAACAATCTCTTCATCTCCAACCATTAGATTATTCTAGCCATAAACACTTCATTGTGACCATCACAGAATTGGTACTGATGTTGCTACTCAATATCAGAACCATGAGGTCTGCCCCTACCCCGTGTTGGTCCACTCACCTGTCTTCCTTGCCTGCTTGCTTTTTATTTATTTATTTTAGGGGTTTTAGAGACAAGGTTTCTCTGTGTAGTCCTAGCTATCTTGGAACCCGCTCTGTAGACCAGGTTGGCCTCAAACTCAGAGACCCACCTGCCTCTGCCTCCCGAGTACTGGGATTAAAGGAGTGAGCCACCGTGGCTAGCTTTTTATTTATTTTTATTTACTTATTTACTTTATCTATCTATCTATCTATCTATCCATCAGTCAGTCTGTCTATCTGTCCATCCATCCACCCACCTATCTATCCACCTACCACCCACCCATCCACCTATCTATCTGGTTTTTTGAGAAAATGTTTCTCTGTGTAGCCCTGGCTCTCCTGGCTCTCTCTCTTTGTAGACTAGGCTGTGTCTTTGACTTCACAGACCTCACAGAGATCTGTCTGCCTCCTACATGCTGGGACCAAAGGCATGTGCAACCACACCCAGCTCAACCTGGCTTCTTTTTAATTTGTAAAGCTTTATTTGATATATAGGAGTGTTTGCCTCTGTCTGTGCAATGTGTCCATGTTTAACTTGTCTGGGTTGATATGACTGCAAATGTTTTTACATAATTATAAAGCAAAGTTAAATTTTTCATTTTATGTTTTAGACAATGTTCTATTGCTGTGAGGAGACACCATGACCACAGCAACTTTTAAAAGAAAAAAAGAAAAACATTTAAATGGGCCTCGCTTACAGTTCAAAGGTTCTGTCCATTATTGTGGTGGGAGCATGGCGGCATCCAGTCAGACATGGTACTAGAGATGTAACTTAGAACTCCACATCCCAGTCCTCAGACAGCAGTGACCAAGCCAGCTCAGTCAGTCAACAAGGTCTCAAAAGGGAGGGAGTGAGGATTGAAAAAAGAAAAATGAAAAACGGACAAAATTACAAGACTCCAGCCTGCACTGAGGCTGAAGCGGGTTTATTTCTCTCAGGCCTGCTTTGATATTATTCTAGGTACATCCAAAACACATGGGCAGTTCTTAGAGCACAAACAAAGTAATGGAGAGAAGTAGTAAACACACAAGGTGATCATTAAGCAAAGGAGTTAACAAAGCCCCATGGTCACTGTCTTAGTCAGGGTTTCTATTCCTGCACAAACAACGTGACTTAGAAGCAAGTTGGGGAGGAAAGGGTTTATGCAGCTCACACTTCCACATTGCTGTTCATCACCTAAGGAAGTCAGGACTGGAACTCAAGCAGGCCAGGAAGCAGGAGCTGATGCAGAGGCCATGGAGGGATGTTACTTACTGGCTTGCTTCCCCTGGCTTGATCAGCTTGCTTTCTTATAGAACCCGGGGCTACTAGCCCAGGGATGGCACCACCCACTGTGGGCCCTCCCTCCTTGATCACCAACTAAGAAAATGCCCCACAGCTGGATCTCATGGAGGCATTTCCCTAACTGAAGCTCCCTTCTCTAATAACTCCAGCCTGTGTCAAGTTGACACACAAAACCAGCCAGTACAGTCACTGTTTCTTATATTGTCTGAGCCCAGTGACAAATGCCAAATTCCTAGAAGTGGCAGTAAAAGCTCTTAACACAACAGGGAGAGAGAGTGACACTGGGCCTGGCTTGAGTATCTGAAACCTCAAAGCCCACCCCCAGTGACACACTTCTACCAACAAGACGACAACCTGTGGGCCTATGGAGACCATTTTCATTCAAACCACCACATTTATTTACTAACTTTGTGTTTGTTTGTTTGTTTGTTTGTTTGTTTTGAGATAGGGTTTCATTATGTAGCCCTATCTGGAATAGAACTCTTTATGTAAACCCTAATGGCTTAACATTCATAGAGACGCTGGGCGGTGGTGGCACATGCCTTTATCCCAGCACTTGGGAGGCAGAGGCAGGCAGATTTCTGAGTTCGAGGCCAGCCTGGTCTACAGAGTGAGTTCCAGGACAGCCAGGGCTACAGAGAAACCCAGTCTCGAACAAACAAAAACCACAACAACAACAAAAATTTTTATTGTCTAGCTTGAGACAGGGTCTCACTGTGTAGCAATGTACTTCCTGTAACTTGCTGTGTAGAGTAGGCTAGCCTCAAACTTGTAGCAGCCCTTTTGTCTCTGCCTTATAAGCACTGACATTTGCTTGTTTGGTTGCTTAGACACAGGATCTCAAAATATAGCACAGGCTAGCCTTAAATGCACTATGACATCTCAGTTGATCTTGAATTTGTGATCCATCTGCCTCAGTTTCCAGAGTGCTGGGATTACAGACTTTCGACATCACACCCAATTGAGACCTTGTGCCCCCAAAGCAAAAGAAGCACAAGGCTATCCTGGGCTACAGAGTGAGTTAGAAAGCTGTGTGGGGGGGGCTGGTGAGATGGCTCAGTGGGTAAGAGCACCCCACCCGACTGCTCTTCCCAAGGTCCAGAGTTCAAATCCCAGCAACCACATGGTGGCTCACAACCATCTGTAACAAGATCTGACGCCCTCTTCTGGTGTGTCTGAAGACAGCTATGGTGTACTTACATATAATAAATAAATAAATCTTTAAAAAAAAAAAAAAAAAAAAAAAAAAAAAAAAGAAAGCTGTGTGGGTAACTTAGTGTGATATTATCTCAGAGTAAACGTTGGGTTGCAGCTTAGCAGTGGTGCATGGTGACAATGAGAACAAGGGAGCTACACCCTTGATTCAAGCCCCAGTTCATTAATTTGCTGTGAGAGTTGAGGCTGCCATTGCCTCTTGTGCTTCAGACTGCTCATCTGTGAGCTGAAGGTGGAGGTAGTGCCCACCCCACAGGGCTCTGACTCACAAGGAAATCTAGAACGTGGTCTGGCACATCAGTGCGGGTCACTGCGTCTCCCTCCTCTGTTCATTTGCTCTCTGTTCTCAGCTGACTTTGGAGTTTTTATTTAAGGCCCACCTCCTTTCCTTTTCTGTGAAAAGGCTTCCCAAACAGCCTCAGGCCCCGCCAGACTTGTTTGAAATTCTTGGACTTTGTCAGTTGTTCAACTCTGTCTGCTTTATCGGGGCTACTGAGTCTGCTGCTCGTCCCAGCCCTTGACTTGTGCAGTTTATGCAGCTCTTCTACAGAAGGACACTCCCTCTGGTGCTATGCTCTGTCCATAGCTTAACCTGTGGTCACATCAGCTCCCAGTCACTGACCTTGCCCTGGAGAATTAGTTCTCAGGGACACTGGCCTCCCTCTGCTTCTTCTAACATACTTCCTCCCTGACTTCTAAAACCCTTTTTTCTGTTTTGGTTTTGTTTTTTTCGAGACAGGGTTTCTCTGGGTATCCCTGGCTGTCCTGGAACTCACTCTGTAGACCAGGCTGGCCTCGAACTCACAGAGATCCACCTGTCTCTGCCTCCCAAGTGTTGGGATCAAAGGCGTGCACCACCATGCCCAGCCTGATTGTTTTCTTGTCCTCCTCTTGCAGAAGTTTAATTTAATAATAATCTGTTCTCTCCATCAGTTTTTCCTTTCTTTCTTTTCTTCCTTTCTCTTCCTTTTTTTTTTTTTTTTAGATTTATTTATTTATTATATGTAAGTACACTGTAGCTGTCTTCAGACACACCAGAAGAGGGAGTCAGATCTCGTTACGGATGGTTGTGAGCCACCATGTGGTTGCTGGGATTTGAACTCTGGACCTTCGGAAGAGCAGTCGGGTGCTCTAACCCACTGAGCCATCTCACCAGCCCCCTTTTTTTTTTTTTTTTAAGATTTTTATTTATACGAGTACAGTGTAGCTGTCTCAGACACACCAGAAGAGGGCATCAGCTCTCATTGCAGATGGTTGTGAGTCACCATGTGGTTGCTGGGATTTGAACTCAGGACCTTTGGATGGCTTAACCACTGAGCCATCTCTCCAGCCCTCTTTCTTTTCTCTCTCTCTCTCTCTCTCTCTCTCTCTCTCTCTCTCCCTCTCTCTCTCTCTCCCTCTCTCTCTCTCTCTCTCTCTCTCTCTTTCTTTCTTTCTCTTTGCTTGTTTTTTGAGACAGAGTCTCCTGTGTAGCCCTGGCTGTCCTGGAACTCACTCTGTAGACCAGGCTGTCCTGGAACTCACAGAGATCCACCTGCCTCTGCCACTCAAGTGCTGAAATTGTAGGCATGCACCATCATGCCCCACTCTCTATGTGTTTTTTTATCTGTGTCTCTGTGTGTGTGTGTGTGTTCTTGCCTTTGGTAACCTCTCAGTGTTCACCATTGGTCCTTGTGTTTCTCGTTCTGTCCATGTCACCTGGGTGGGGTCACCTTCTCAGTCATCTCTCCCACAGACTGTGTACAGTGCTCTCGGCCTGAGGGATGCCTGCCGTTCTCTGCCACAGTCCATCCAGCTTTTTCAGGACATTGCCCAGGAGTTCTCTGACGACCTGCATCACATTGCCAGCCTCATCGGGAAGGTGGTGAGCGGAAGCCAGACACCCGAGGAGGAGGAAGAGGAGGAGGAGGAGGAGGAGGAGGAGGAGGAGGAGTGGGACAGGATGGAGGAGTAGAAAGGGTCTGGGGTTTGGAGTATGTGGTGTGGGAGGTGGGGGCGCATGGGAGATGTGGGGTCACCTGGTGACAAAACAACATGCTGAGAGGAAGTGTCTGAAGATGAGGATTAAAGGGGGATCTGGGGCCCAAGGAGAACGGGGGACAGAACAGAGAGAGGGTGCTGGGTGCTAAGAAACTGGACGTCTAATCTGTCTCCTCAGGTGGACTTTGAGGAAAGTCTTGCTGAAAATCGCTTCACAGTCCTCCCTAACATAGACCCTGACATAGATGCCAGTGAGTGCTGGGCGTGTGGGTCCTAGGCCTGGGGGTCCTGGGGCAGTCATTCGATCCATGCGCAGCTAGACACATACATGGGAATCAGCCTGCAGCCAGAAGACAGCTCTTCCTTTAGAGTCTCCAGTAGCATGGGCTAGCCTCAAACTCAGTATATCACTAAGGACAGCCTCAAACTCCTGATCCTCCTGCTCCCACTCTGGAGGGCTTGGATTGCAGGCATGCACCAACCACCACGCCTGGATAATCAGGAATTCTTAAAAAAAAATAGTTTCATGTGGCCAAAGTTGGCCTTGAACCCTTAATCCTCCCATACCTCGTTTTTATATGCATGTAATTCTCTACACACCTAGAGAAGCGAAGGCTGATAGGGCTTCCGAGCTTCCTCACTGAAGTTGCTCAGAAGGAGCTGGAGAACCTGGACTCTCGCATCCCCTCATGCAGTGTCATCTACATCCCTCTGGTGAGCGAGTGCAGGGGAGCAGTGAAGTCCCCAGGAGTTTCATGGTGATGCATGAAAGCCTTTCAACGCTGGAGGGCAGGACAGCTGCTCATGAATGCATCCATAGGTCTCATGTGGAGTGGTAAGGGAGGAAGTGACACCCAGCCAGATGAGCTAAATTAACCCTGGCAGTCAGTGGGCGACAGGCACCCTCTGTCCTTAAACCCAGTGACATGAATATCTTTGGTGACTTCAGTCTCTGACAGAGGAATGGAGGATCCCAGTGGTGTCTGGGCTCTCTCTTGGACCAGAGGGTGTTCAGTAGGTTCCTGCCCACTCTGACTCCGTTCTCTCCCCAGATTGGCTTCCTTCTTTCCATTCCCCGCTTGCCTTTCATGGTGGAAGCTAGTGACTTTGAGATTGAGGGGCTGGACTTCATGGTAAGTGTCTTGACCTCTCGGTGGTGGGAGGAGTGTGATAAGAAACTGGAAGAAGGGTCTCAACCCATCAGCACTGAACACGATGTGGGATCATTTTTGTAGCTTAAGAAGCTTTTCCAGTCCTGAGTCAGAAGAGGAGTTGGGGGTGAGGGGCTGGAGGAGGTCCAGGCAGGTGGAGAGGAGAGAGGACCCAAGGGATGAAAAGCCACTGGGTGTGATGGTGTGGGCGTGGTGGTGTGGGGCATGGTGGTGTGGGCGTGGTGGTGTGGGGCATGGTGGTGTGGGCGTGGTGGTGTGGGCATGATGGTGGCGGGAACTCACTCTGTAGACCAGGCTGGCCTCAGACTCACAGAGTCCGCCTGCCTGTGACTCCCAAGTGCTGGGGATTGAAGGTGTGCGCTACTGCTGCCTGGCTTGTGACCACAGCTTTAATCCCAGCACTCTGGAGACAGAGGCAGGTGGGTCTCTGTGAGTTGCAAGCCAGCCAGGACTATAGAATGAAATCCTGTCCCAAAACAAAACAAAACAAAAACCAAGAGACAACAAGCCCAGAGTTTGGACTCCTTGCACCCAGTTTCTCTCAGAGGACAAGCTGCACTATCGTAGCGCCCGGACCAAGGAGCTGGACACGCTGCTGGGAGACCTGCACTGCGAGATCCGGGGTGAGGAGCCCGTGGTAGGAGGGGGCAGGCTGCTCTAACAGACCCTGCTCTCATGCTGGCCCCTCTGCATGGTCACACTGCATCTGCATGCCTGCTTCCAGATCTTTCCAGGCACCTCTCTCTCTCCTTCTCCAGACCAGGAGACCCTGTTGATGTACCAGCTGCAGTGCCAGGTGCTGGCACGGGCTTCGGTCTTGACTCGGGTATTGGACCTTGCCTCCCGCCTGGACGTCCTGTTGGCTCTTGCCAGTGCTGCCCGGGACTACGGCTATTCGAGACCGCATTACTCTCCCTGTATCCATGGAGTACGAATCAGGAATGGCAGGTGAGAAGGGGCCCCATGTCCTGCTGTGGGGATCCTCCCTGGGTCCACAAACCATGCAGTGTCTCTCTACCCACCACAGGCATCCTCTGATGGAACTGTGTGCACGAACCTTCGTGCCCAACTCCACGGACTGTGGTGGGGACCAGGGCAGGGTCAAAGTCATCACTGGGCCCAACTCCTCAGGGAAAAGCATATATCTCAAGCAGGTGAGGGGCCGCCAAGCTGGGGGCCCACATCTCCATCTCCTCTGGCCGCCAGGCCAGATCCTCTGCCCCCCCCCACACACACATACAGCACATGTCCTTGTCCTCTGAGGGACAGTCTGTTCTTTAGGATAGACCTTTCCGTGGCCACAAGTCCCTGGACCAACCTCCAAATAGATCCATGCCGTTCCCTAGTATGCCTTTACCCACAACCTTGACTCTGGAGTTAATTGTGAAGTCAGGACCCAGGAAACTGTGTTCCAGGGCTCTGTTCTTCTGTTACACTGTGTCCTCTCTTTAATCTGTCGTTCATGTCTTTAGTTGAGACCCATTTTTACTTTGCCCATAGTACGGCAACAGGCCCATGTTCTGTCTCCCCTGCCCTGGCCCAGGTAGGCTTGATCACTTTCATGGCCCTGGTGGGCAGTTTCGTGCCTGCAGAGGAGGCCGAGATTGGGGTAATCGACGCCATCTTCACTCGAATTCACAGCTGCGAATCCATCTCCCTCGGCCTCTCCACCTTCATGATTGATCTCAACCAGGTTAAAGGGAGCAGCAGGGGCTGGGGGAAGGGTGACCGGGTAGAAACTGTGCCCCTGGAAGTCTTGGGCAGGAACACATTTCCTCCAATGCATGCATCTGCACTGGGGGCCAGGGAGCACTGAGGTCAGAGTCTGGAGGCTGCAACACCATCCACAGTTCTTGAGGCTCCTTTGTGTGACCTCTCAGCTGGCAGGGGAAGGCCGGGCATATAAGAGCATCGCTATTAAAAAGGTTGCGGTTTAGGGGTAGACACATGTAAGGAGTTTATTCATGATGACACATCACAGCCCTGACCGCTAAGGAAGCTCCCTTGTCCCCTTCATGCCCAGCAGGTGGCGAAAGCAGTGAACAATGCCACAGAGCACTCGCTGGTCCTGATCGATGAATTCGGGAAGGGGACCAACTCGGTGCGGAGGAAAATGAAGAGATGCTAAGGAGGGGGGATGGAGGAAAATGAGAAACGGGAGCAGGAGACTGACCTCAGGGAAGAAAGGGGGATGCGTGCACAGAGGGGAGGAGAAGCCATGACAGCTACAGAAGGACACAGCTGTCCTGGCTCTGCCCTCTCACCTCTGCCCTTTGACAGGTGGATGGCCTGGCACTTCTGGCTGCTGTGCTCCGTCACTGGCTAGCACTGGGACCCAGCTGCCCCCACGTCTTTGTAGCCACCAACTTCCTGAGCCTTGTTCAGCTGCAGCTGCTGCCGCAAGGACCCCTGGTGCAGTATTTGGTGAGGAAGTCACTCTGCCCATGGCCTTTCCCTCTTCTCAGCCCCAGGGCACTGAAGGCACAGGGTCCTTGTTTGTTCTCTTTACAGACCATGGAGACTTGTGAGGATGGGGAAGACCTTGTCTTCTTCTACCAGCTTTGCCAAGGCGTCGCCAGTGCCAGCCACGCCTCCCACACAGCGGCCCAGGCTGGGCTTCCTGACCCACTCATTGCTCGTGGCAAAGAGGTAATGAGCACCACCCCACCTCGGGCCCCCTCAAGTACACTGCTCCTCTTGCTAAGTTTAAGATTGACTTATCTTATGCATATGAGTGTTTTCCTTGAATTTATATAAATACACCACATGTGCCTGGTGTCTGTGGAGGTCAGAAAATGACATCAATCTCAGGACACTGGAGTTACAGATGGTTTGTGAGCTGCCAGTGGGTGCTGGGAATTGAACCCAGGTTCTCTGAGAGAGCAGTCAGTGCTCTTAGCTGCTGAGGCATCTCTGCACCCTCTTTCCTGTTCCTCTTGAAACTCTGGACTTGTAGGCCCACAGGACTTCTGACCCTCATTTCCCCTCTTCCCTAACGTCCTCACCCCATCCTCCCTGTGCCTCTGTGCTAGGTCTCAGACTTGATCCGCAGTGGGAAACCCATCAAGGCCACGAATGAGCTTCTGAGGAGGAACCAAATGGAAAAGTGAGTGGGGCCTGCCATGCTCCCCACAGCTCCTGTGTTCTCCCTCACCTGGCCCCAGCCATCTTTCTGCAGCCCCGTGCTCTCTTCCTCCTCCTCCTCCTCCTCCTTCTCCTCACCAAGTCAGGTGTGGCACGGGCACGTGCCTGTAAGCCTGGTGTTCAAGGCCAGCCTGAGCTACATAGCAAGACCTTGTCAGAAAACGACAAACAAAACCAACTCAGTATCCATGGCTGCTTTTGAAACGCTTGGCTCTCCAAGGCTGCAGTTTCCCGCACAGACCCTCCCCTCTGTCTGCATAGGGAGTTGGCGACCCAGCAGCCACACTGTTCTGTCTCTCCTGCAGCTGCCAGGCACTGGTGGATACGTTTCTAAAACTGGACTTGGAGGATCCCACCCTGGACCTGGACATTTTCATTAGTCAGGAAGTGCTGCCCGCTGCTCCCACCATCCTCTGAGAGTCCTCCCTCGCCTCCCAGCTACCTGAGCCCCGGGGCCTACCATGCCTTTTCGGGTTTTTTTTTTTCCCTTACTGCAGAGTTCTCAGTTTGCACATTGTGTCTTGTGCTAGGAATAAAGCTTATTTTAGATCAAGGTGTTTCCTTAGGTCACCCAACAGGACATCAGCTGGGACAGGGGGAAGTCACTCAAATATAGTGACAGTTGGGCTGGGCAGATGCTCAGTGATTAGAGGCACTGACTGCTCTTGCAGAGAAAGTGGCTTTGGTTCCAAGAACCACATGGTGGGTCACATCTGTGTGTCACTCCAGTTCCAAGGGATCTTACACCCTCTTCTAGTCTCAGGGGCTCTGGGACACATGGAATACACATAAGCTCATGGACACACACATACACATAAACTAACAAGTAGATAATTACATTTAGTCAGGAATGGTGGTATAAATAAATAAATGCAGGTACGATGGTGCAGACCTTTAATTCTACCACTGGGAAGACAAAGGCAGGTGGAGCTCTGAGTTTGAGGCCAGCCTGGTCTATATAGTGAGTTCCAGGCTAGCTAGGCTACACAGGGAGACCCTGACTCTAAATAAAACTTTAAATAAATTTAGATTCTGTCCTTGGGACTCAATGAGGACAAGCTACTTCCAACAGACTATACAAAACAAAAACCACAAAAACAAAAATGAAGGTTGACACACAGTTTAAGGGAAGCTATCTGTTGCCTTAAGAATTATCCTGGCCTCACAGGCTGAAAGACAAGGCAGGATGGGTAGAAGATGGGTTGGGGAGGGACCAGCCCCGGCTCCGCCCTTCCTACTTTAGAGCCATGGAGAGCCCAGGTCCTGGTGGGCCACCCCTGGTGCAAGCGCCCTACACTGTTCTGCTGCTACCACTGGGGACAAGCCGCCAAGACCCAGGAGCCCAGAACTTCTTCCTCTGGGTGAGTGCGAGACCAACTCAGTCTTGGGACATCCCCTCCCATGATGTACCCTGCATATATTTCCTCTCAACTGAGGACCCACAGACTTTCCCTCTGTATTCCTTTGTTATTCAAATCCTTAGTGATCAGATAGTGAGCCCTTTAGAGGAGATTGCCATACCTAGGGTCCTGCTGGGAGTGAGTCGTTTTGGCCTGTGTCTCCTCTAAGCCAGCTGCAGATGATGCAGGCTCTGGAGAGGGAACAAGATGCTCTGTGGCAGGGCCTGGAGCTGCTGGAGCATGGCCAGGCCTGGTTCGCAGACCGGCTGAGGGAGACCCAGCAACGGCAGCTGCAGCTGGGGGCCCTTGGCGAGGTAGGGGGCAGCCATCTGTGCACGGGCTGGGGAGGGAGAAGCAGGGAGCACGTGGACCTCAAAGGCTGCTCTGGGAAGGGGAGGGTTAACGGGCAGGGCACATGAACTGGAATAGCATTGGAAATGACAGGACAGCCACCAGTGTTCATTGTGCTGGAAGAAGTGGTCTGCATTCCATTCAGAGGGACTCCATCTGAGCACCCCACAGAGAATCAGAGAGTGGCCTGGGTGTCTCTCACTGGGCGGGGGGGGGGGGGGGGGGAGAAGACCCATAAGGAACAGGAGTGGGGGTGGGGTTCCAGGGTGGGGGTGGGGTTCCAGGTAGTTTGAAAGGAACTGACTGCAATTTTAAGAGATGGAGGTGGAGTGGTGGCCCACGCCTTTAATCCCGGCACTTGGGAGGCAGAGGCAGGCAGATTTCTGAGTTCGAGGCCAGCCTGGTCTACAGAGTGAGTTCCAGGACAGCCAGGGCTACAGAGAAACCCTGTCTCCAAAAACCAAAAAAAAAAAAAGATGGAGGTGGAGAGAGAGGGCTGGCCTTTCCATCTGTCTGGAAGGGTTCTGGGAGAAGGGAATCTGATGAGAAGAGTGGCCCGTGGTGAGGAAGTGGCAGGAGGACCTGTCTCCAGCACTCGGTCACCCTCCAACCCTGCCTAGGACTTTCTGATGGACTTGCATTCAGAGACTGATGCCCCTCTGCTAACCCGGATTCAAAAGGTGAATGCTTGTCTGCACAGTCTGATTCACAAGGTGAGTTTATTAGTTTTAATTTCTAGACTTCGGGGACGGACGGGGCTTTTGGAGTCGTACTGATTTAGCCTCGTCCATATGCACTGGCTGACTCCCACACAGTCCAGGACCAGGAGGGAATGTCAGGGCAAGAGAACTTCTGGTGGCAATGGGTGAACTGACAGGGGTTGAGCCCTGGCTGACAAACCCACAGGGTGGGGGACGGTGCAGGGCAGGGCGGATTCTCTCTCTTTTAGGAGTTGTCAAAGCATCGGAAAGGAGTCACCCAGTCCACGGGAGAGGTGGTCAGCCAGGCTCCCCCAGGGCCAAAGGGGCCTACCCTTGTGTAGACAGGAGACCCTCCCCTCCCTGCACTGGTGAGTAAGGGGTGGGGTTGGAGTCAGAATACTCCTGCCCCTCCCCACCCCGATTTCATCTTAACTCAGCAGCCAGGGGGCTCCAGGCTGAGAAATTCAGACAGCTTGGTACAAAGTGTCCACAGCTCCTTCTCCATGCCCCTTGCCCTCGCTCTCCCCTTCATCGTGCACAACAACCGTCTTTCCCCAGTGTATCCGGTGAGAAGGCGTGATCACTGAGACTCGCCTTCAGCTGAAGCAAAACTAAGCTAAAGCAGCTGCCCTGGAACTTAGAGTGAAAACTGCACCATCTGGTGCCCTGTGTGCTGCTCTGTGCCCTGTGTCCTGCTCTGCTTCTGGAATAAACAGCAGCTTCCTTATTAAAAAAAAAAAAAAAAAAGCCTTTGGTTTGGCTCCTGTTGGGGTTAGGAAAAGCACCCCAAGGGAAACCCATCACCCTCCATCCCAATCTTCTGGTTTTGGTTGATGTGGATTTTGAGCTAGGGTCTCATAGCTCAGGCTGGCCTTGAACTCACAGCAGCAGTCCTCCCTGTTACAGGGGCGACAGGTAGGTACCACCTGGTTATGCCAATCTACTCATTTTAGAAAGATAAGGGAGCCGGGCAGCGGTGGTGCATGCCTTTGATTCCAGCAGTAGGAAGACACACAGAGGCAAGTAGATCTCTGTGAGGCCAGCCTGGTCTAAAGAAAGATAAAGGGACCTGACTGCTCTTCCAAAGGTCATGAGTTCAATTCCCAGCAACCACATGGTTGCTCATAACCATCTGTAATGAGATCTGATGCCCCCCTCTTCTGGTGTGTCTGAAGACAGCCACAGTGCACTTACATATAATAAATAAATAAATCTAGAAAGAAAGAAAGAAAGAAAGAAAGAAAGAAAGAAAGAAAGAAAGAAAGAAAGAAAGAGGAGGGACAAATGTGATGGAAGAAAAATCCCCAAACCAGGTAGGCAGGGCAGGGCCCTGAATCCACGTGACCATCCCACCCATAGGGCAGACTGAAAATGGGGCTTGATGTCCTGTTCCTGTGTTACCAGGAAGTGCAGCCTAGCAGGAACAGCACCCCTCCAACTGTTCCCCACCAGGCTTTGCCTGCCATCCCTCCCCCAGCTCTGCCCTGAGTCACCAAAGTGGAAGGAAGCAAGGCAGGGCTGACCGGGGGCAGCACAGGGGCAGCAGAGTGGGCAGGGCCGTCCAGCTGGTCCTGTGGAGAGGAGGGAGAAGGTGAAGAGTGCTGAGCCTCCACTCCCCCCACATCCCCGCCCCCCCCCCCCCCCCGCTGCCGAGGGGGTGAGGAAGCACCTTACCTTCGAGGACTGGGCCAGCACCAGCAGCCGGAGGAAGGCATGGGTTGGGGGCACCTGGCTGGCTCCCTGACCTGCTGCAGTCACAGTCACCATCACCACACTGTCAGGGGCTGCTGAATCTGGGACCTCTAGCCACAGGCGTCCCCAGGCAGACTCATTCAGTCCCAGGCGAGCCCTGAAGAGTGGACAACCTCAGATCAGACAGAAGGTCCCTGGTAGGTCCCAGCCAAGGGGTGAAGCCAATCATAGGACAGGATTGAGGGCTAAGGGTCAAGTCCTTGAGCCCCAGCCCCTGTAGAACTGACTGGGTAGAGCCAGAACCCAAGCAGAGGTTCACAAAAGACTCACCTGGAGAGGTTGGAGGTGAGGGAGAAGCTAGGGTTCACCGATGTCCTAAGATCAAGATCCTGGGGGCCAGAGAAGCTGACGATGTGGAGGCTGAGAGGGGCCTTGCTGCCCGGAGTCAAGAAATCTGGAGGGCCACTCAGCTGCAGGGAAGGAAGGGCGGGTCAGAACAGCTGGTTCTAACCTCCCCAGCCCTGGCCACACTTCTCCTCACCTCCAGAAGCACGGGGGCCACACTGCAAGGCTGGGGCGCAGTCCTCCGCAGGCTCTCTCCCCCTCCACCCTGGCCGACCAGCTCCAGGGAGAAGGGAGAAGAGACTGACAGCAGTGTGGGTGGTAGAGAGGCAGCAAGGAGGCCTCGAACGGGGGGTCCCACGGGCTCCAAGGACACCCGGCCCAGCTGAGTGCCCTCTGGGACCCTTCGAAGGACAACATGGGAAAACTGTGGCTGGCCACCCACAAGCTTCTGTCTAGAGGTGAGCCCTGTCACTTCTACCAGCAGCTGGGTCTGGAGACCTGAGGTGAGAGGGAAAGGAGTTGGTCTGCATGAAACTGTTGGAGGTGCAGGGTAAAAGGAATGTCTGGTCTCAGCTGGGCAGGGTCATAGGAGTGCACCACGTGAGGCCCATGAAGCTGGACTCTCCCTAGCATGCTTTACTCATCAAACAAGGCACACATGTGTTCATTTACACACAGTTACACTGCAGCAGACCAAGGGGGCAGAGGTCAGGGAATAGTACTACCTGCAACTGGCTGAGTCAGGGGGTAGAGGCCAGGGTGGGGTCCATCCTCCACAGAGATACCGAAATGAAAGAGGAAGTCCAGAGAGGTCTGGGCTGGGAGGGGAAGCAGTCTTAGACTTTGTGAGGACCACGGCCACCACGGCTCACCACTGCTGTGCCTAGGAACCCTTCTCCTTACCTTGTACTCTCACCCGGGGGGTTCCCGCAGCTGCTACCTGGATCTCCCAAGTCCCTGTCCGAGGAGGGTCAGTCATGGTCACCGTCCAGAATTGCCCAAAGCGACGAGTGTGACCCAGAGGACCTATGCCCTCCTCTGGGCCCTGGGACACCCCTTGGATGGGAACAAGACACTGTCACATGAAGTAATTCTTTTCTCTCTGCACAGTCCTTCTCCTGTTCTCCACTCTTGAATCTTCTGTCTGCCTTGAGCCCCACATTAGAATACCTGCAGGGCTCTTGATCCAGAAGCTACTGATGTCCCCGTGCATCCGGACTGTGACCTGCCAGAGCAGACTGTCCACAGAAAACACACACGGCTCCCCAGGGGTGAAGACAGGGGGATCCAGGGGAAGAGTCACCTGGAGATACGATCAGGTCCAAAGGAGAGAAAGAGGGAAAGCATGGAGGGAGGTGGAAGCAAAGGCAGAGGAGGGACATGGGAAGACTGCCTCCCACAGGGAGGATGGATGTCAGCGGGCCCTGCATGGACCAGGGACTGTGCTTGGAGGTGAGGGGTTTAGAATGACGTCATCATTTCTTGTTCCCCCTCCAAAGATGATGAATAGATAGATCTCTGTGAGTTCAAGGCCAGCCTGGTCTACACAGTGAATTCCAAGCTAGCCAGGACTACATAGTGAGACCCTGCCTCAAAAACAAAACTAAAAAACCAACCAAACAAACAAACAACTGATTTCCTATGGCAGCCCTAGAGGCCAGGGTGCAGTTATTGACATGAAAAGAGGGTGGAAGGTAAGAAACCAGGGATGTCTGGGAAGAGAAGAGTCCCTTCCTGACTTCTGTCAGAACTCCTCCTTTGAGAAGAAGCACACAGCACCTCAGACCTCAGCTCTGGCTAAGGGCATGGCCCCCTCTAGCTTCCCCTCACTCACCAGACCAGCCATGCTCTCCCCAACAATGGCAGCCACATCCTGGATGTACTGGTCTTTGGTGAAGATCACCTCTCCCCCTGATGCCCGGGCTATTGCTTCATATGGTTCAAAACGCAGAGGAGACAAGGCCTCTCGCCGTCGTCGACCCCCAGTCCTCGATGGGTCTTCAGTTACTAGAAATGTCACCTGTGGCCAAATGACAACCCAATGCTTGGTGTATCCAGGAAGCTCAGCCTGCATTGTTTTTTTGTTTTTTGTTTTTTTGATTTTTCGAGACAGGGTTTCTCTGTATAGCCCTGGTTGTCCTGGAACTCACTCTGTAGACCAGGCTGGCCTCGAACTCAGAAATCTGACTGCCTCTGCCTCCCAATCAGCCTGCATTGTTAATGAAGGTCCTTCTGCCCCACTTTTTCTAGAGCTGTCTGCCCCCTGGCTGATGCTGATGTGGTGGGTGGGACCTCCCAGTGAAACAGCCCTTGGGAGAGCTCTAACCACACCTCGGAAGGAGTTTCCCAGAGATTCATTTCCTGGCTTTGTTTTAATTCTGTCTTTATACATACTGGCATTTACTTCTTGTGTGTTGTACTAAGGATTAGACCCAGTGCATCAGATTTAGACACCACAGAGCTAGGCCCGCCCTTGTTTGCCTGATGCAGAGGGAAAAGGTCCTTGTGCTCACAGATAAGCTCTGCAGATACCGGGAATGAATGGTTGTCTCCTCAACGGAAGAGATGTCTATCCTCTGGGGAAGTGGGAGTTAAGAGCTTGTGCTCTGTGCTATCTGTAGGGCCAGGCCTCACCGAGTCTTCCAGACTTCGGGGTTTATCTCAGACTCTTCCTCCCTAGGCCTTCCTTATCTTGAGCATTGTTTCCCAGTCTTAAGTAGGAAGTCACATGTCCTTTGCAAAGCTTTACTGTGACAAGTGTTACCAGGAAACCTTTCCCCAGAGTTGCACTGGATATTTAAAATGCCTAAAATAAACCACCCAGGGTCAGATTCTAGATGTTGAACCTTCTTGCTTCACTTGTTTCTGTCTACCCTGGTGACTGCAGAGACCCTCACAACGGGTTCTCTGAATGGCTTATTGGATCCGTTTAATAAGGGCACGGCCTCCCACTCTGTTAAAGATGCGGGGCGGGGGAGGGGGGTGACCTCCCATGAGGCCGCTCTCTTTCCCATACTCAGGTTGCTAGCACTGCGCTCACCCTGCAGCGCCTCTCCCGAGTCAGGGATTCCACCCGGTTGGTAAGAAGAGCATCCTTGGGTGAGGCATCAGTGAAGACAAAGATGTCAGAGAGGGGAGGGGTGTGCAACAGGGCTAGCTGGCCAGGAGAAAAAAAGGCTCATGTTTAAAATGGTGGGCAGCAGGGTAGAGCCAGGGAGGGCAGAGCGCAAGGGAGCATGACCCTGGAAGGAAGCTGATGGAACCGAGGATAGAGGATGGGAGGATGGTGAGGGGGTTGGGGGAAGAGAAGGGAGCCTTGCTAGCTCTTGGCTCCCCCTGGTGGCGGGGCCTGGAAGGGCAGGATAAGAGGGAAAGGGAGAGGCGGGAGAGGGAAGGAGAGTCAAGACCTCCAGGGCAGACAGGCACATCTCTGGCTCATCTCCACCCCCCAAGGCATGGATCTCGTTGAGTTTCTGCCAAAAGCTGTCCGGGTCGCTGGTTGTAAAGACGGGGCCAAACCCTGGGCAAGAGGAAAGGAAGGTCAGGTGGATGAGGAGAATAGAGGCCATGAGGGAGCTGTGAGCCTCTACCCCGAGGTGGATACCAATACGGAACACCAAAACCCAGGTCCTCTGCATGAGTAGCAAGTACTCTTAGCTGCTGAACCATTTCTCCAGTCCTCACCTTTAAAATGTAATGAGAGAAAAGGATAGAACTCACCTGAGAGGCTCCTTGGGAGAACTGAATGAGCCTTGCATTTGTAAACGCCCGGACACGGTACTAAGAGGTTATTGACGCATGTGTCCACAAGCACACACTAAGTCCCTACTTAATATCAGACACTACCCCCTGCAGGAGTTCTCCATCCAGGAGGATTAAACCAGGCATGCACGCACTGGCCGTTTTATAGAGGCTATAGCACAGAAGGATTAGATGGCCAGCCCAAGGGTGCAGTAAGACCAGTAGAGCCAGGCCAGGTAAGCTGACTTTGGGCTCAGTGGGAAGATGTAGGAGTGGTACTCTCTAACCTCCCCATACACCTTCATCTTATCTCTGACCTCAGCGGCAGCCTGGGGAGCCGGCTCAGCAGTTAAGAGTGTCGCTGCCCTGGGGCAAGGACCTGAGTTCCACTCCATATTGGGTGACTCGGGACCACCAACTCCGGTTCCTGGGGATCTGACACCCTTTCCTGTCCTTCATACGTGTGCATGCGCAGACCAACATGAAAGCGAAACAGCCACCCATGGTTTTAAACAAAATGAACCCAAAAGGCATATTCTATTAGCACAGAAGTCTAAGGAAGCCAGAGGCAGGTGCCTAAGCAGGCACTGGACTTGTGAAACCGCCCCCTACCATTTTAGAGATAGCAGAAGCAGCTTATTGTCTACATGGACACAGGTACCCAGTAGAGGCTCACTCAGGACAACAGGTAGAATGGCCCTGAGGCCCACCTCCTCACCAGAGGGAGGTCTCCAGCCTCTGTCCTGGGCCCTCCTTCCCACCATCATCCCTGTAGACCACCGCTACCTGGGTCGTGGAAGGGCACTAGGATATAGAAAACAGGCTCCATGGGGCTGCCTTGACGCTGCTCCACAATGCGGCGAGCCTGGATCTTGGCTGCGTTGATTTCCTCACCCATACTGCCTGTGGTGTCCAGGACAAAGCTCAGGCTGGAAGCTGGGGTGATGTCCAGCAGCCTGTGGTTCAAGTCAGAGGAGCAGTGAAAGTTCCGCATTCGTCCCCAATGCCTCAGTTCCCGCAGGCAGGAGCACCGACCCATCAGGGAACCTGACTCCACGAGGCCACCCACCTGGAGAAAGCCCTGTCTCCCAGGCGGCTTCGCAGGAGGCTGAAGGCCTCGATGGAGGCCAGGAGTGCCACTTCTGCAGCCTGGAGGTGCAGCTTATGGTGCGGGGAGAAACTTGGGGATGTGCTGTCCTTGTTGATGCCTCCCCGGGGTGGCTGGGAGCTGCTCTGGTCAAAATGGCCCCCATGGCTACATTTCCCTAGATTAAGGGAAGAGATCTGGCACGTAAGAGTCAAAGGCTCGGTGCCTACTAAAGACTGTGGGGACCCTTTCTGACCTGGTTTGATTTTTCCACCCCTCAGCACGATAGCATCAGCACTTAGTGACATTCTGTGTGCATCTAGAGTGGTCAGAGTCTCTCTCTGTATCCGGTCCCCAACACTGCCCAGGCAACAGAGAATGACTATGTCTCCTCAGCCTTCATCCACCCATTCTGGTTCTATTCCACCACCCTCTCCTAAGGAGATGCAACCAGGATCTTGTGTTAAAGTCAAAGAAAGTGGGGCTGGAGAGATGCTCTTCCAGAGGTCCTGAGTTCAATTCCTAGCAACCATATGGTGGTTCACAACCATCTGTAATGGGATCTGATGCCCTCTTCTGGTGTGTCTGAAGACAGCTACAGTGTACTCATATAAATAAAAATAAATCTTAAAAAAAAAAAAGTCAAAGAAAGTGACTTTCTCCTGTCCCTTCTGGGAGCCTTCGCATCTGGTACCTGGAGGTTTGGGGGGATGCATTCCGAAGTAGCCAGAGGTGAGCAGTGTCGAGTCCAGCATATTCCCAGGGCAGCTCAGCCCCTCACAGTCAGAGCATGTAGGATCGCCCACTGGGAACAGAGGGCAGGGGCTGGAATCCAAGCCTCAACCTGCTGGGTTTACCCCTGGTTACCTAACATCCTCCTCTCAGCTGGAAAGATAGGAAAGGCCACAGACACCTTGGCCAGGCTTTTTGCACTAAACCTCAGGGTCACCATTTGGATGTCTGATGTGCACAACCCACAAGTGTGGGTACCAATTCTTTGGGGATTCTGCTCTCTGTGAACCACAGGCAGGCTACCATCCCATAGTGAGTTGCTATGGGACGACGTAGCTCCCAGTGAGTTGGGAGCATGAGGGGGGCTTCAAGAGAAGGCCACAGGGCTGTTACAGGTGGATAGAACAAGCCACGGGCAAGACTGGTGTGAGGTCTGAGCTGATCCTGGATGCTTTCCTGTGTAAGGCTGAGAAAGCCACTGAACTCTTGTAGCCATTAGCTACTCAAGGACCTCAGAGTCCCTCATCCCATCCTGGGACTGCAGAAGGTGACACGGGGGACAGGAAGCTCCCTGAGTCCCTTCCTACCTCCAGACTGCATCATGGCCATACCTTGTGCCAGGCTCCAGAGCTCCTGCCTTGGCCAGAGGAGGTGAGGGTGTGGCTGCCGCTCCCCCAGCTCCACCCAGTTGCTGTGGCTATAGAAATCCTGGTCCCCAGGAGAGAAGGAAGGGGCAACAGGCACTGATTTGATCTAGTCAGGGTCAACACCTTGATATGCCACCCAGAGCCCAACACCCAGTCGTGCAGCCCATATGCCCTGACTTGGTGTTCCCACCAAACAAAGAATTCCACCCTGCTGCTCCTGTTTCTGTACCCATGTTTCTTCTTTTCTCATTGCCCAGGAAAGAGCTTTGCCCAAATGGACACACCCCAGCCCTTCTTGGAATCTAAGCCACAGGCTTTCTAGGATAAATTAACACCCCCACCTCCAGGTCTTCCTCTCTCCTTCCCTTCTTTGTAGCTACTCCTGGCCAGACAGAGGAAGTGCTGCCAGCTCAGGAGGGGTGTGTACCCTCCTCCCAAAGCAAGGGGAGGCAGGTTAAAAGCCCTGAGAGTCACCTGCAGGGCATGAAGTGCAGCCCCTAGGCGCTGGCGGGCCAATGTATATTCGAGGGCTCTGGCAGCCACCAGGGTTTCCCGAAGGGCCCCCACCAGGCGAGTGCGCCCCTGGACCAGCCGTTCAGCATCGAAGTGCAGGTCGGGGTTGCTCTTGAAAGCTGGCAGGAAGTCTTGGGCTGCATTGGCACGAGACACCTCTCCTAAAGCTGCCCTGAACCGCCGGGAAGAAAACCCAGGTCCAAAGTAGGCAGCAAAGATGTCATCGGCGAGGAGGGTCCGGCCCTAGCAAGAGTGGTTAGGGAAAGAAACTCCAGAAGTCGTTTGGATGCTACCACTGCCTGAAGTACCCTAGCAACTGGCACTCAAGGCTGAATAGAATGGTGGGCCAAGAGACCCACAGGGGAGCAGCAGATTTGGACTGGCTGACCCGGCTAGCCTGGCGCTCACTATGCAGCCCATGCTGGCCTTTAACTTCCATTCTCCTTAAGTGCTGGGATTACAGGTGTGTGCCATCACATCTCTTTTGGTACAGACTTTCCCAAGACTGGCGACTCAGGATTTCAGGACCAGAATTGAGGAGGGACAAGTGTGGAAGTGAGCAAGTCAAAGGTGGAGCCTCCTTGTGACAAGGATCCTCTGAGAAACCCCAGGTGAATCTAAGGTGCTCACCCTGTAGTCCTCTACATGGAGGCGTGGTCGGCCTGGGTGTGGCTGCTCCAGAAAGAGCACAAGGGTGACATTGAGTGCAGCCTCCTCAGTCAGGTCTTGGTGAGTGACAGAGCCAGGGGCAGCCAGAAGGCTCCAGATGTTGGGAAAGAAGGCAGATGTTGGGAGCAACAGCAGCTGAAGCAGAAGCAGTATTGGGGGGCCCAGGTGGGACAGGGGTACCTCCACAGGGAGCATGGCTGAAGCATGGACCTAGGGAACAGAAGCACCTCAAGGGAAAAGGAAGCCACCAATTGCAGGGCAGGCCTGCTGTCACCATGGCACCTACTGCCCACTTCCTGCTTTGCTTCAGGTGCCCCATATACTCCAGCGTGGCTCCCCTCCCTGTGCCTGCAACCCATACAAACTAAGGGCCTGTCAGGCCAGTGGAGCCCACAGCTGCCATCGGAGGCCCGGGAGGACCCTCTCAAGATTCTCTTCCTACACCAGACTGAGCCCTGGCCCTGCCCCACGGATAGAAGTCTCCTCAGGCCTCTCCTACCTGGAAGCTGGGTCTCCTGGGCAGCGCTGGCCTGGGTGTGGCGTCACAGGGCACTTAGGTCAGAGTTATAATTAACTGGGCCTCAGTAGAGTGAGAGGGAGGCTCTTAGCAAGGGGATTGAGGACAGGCAGCCCCTGGCCATCTTCCATTCGTGCCAACCCAGAGCCACAAGATGTAGCGAAAGCCGGGGCGGGCCCAGGGCAGGCCTCCGCAGGCACAGCGCAGTGCAGTGCAGTGAGGTGAACTGGGGAGGCGGGGAGCTGGCAGCAGAGCACCGTGACTCAGGCCTGGCACTGTGCCAGAGACAGACCCAGGCAGACGCATCCTGCTGCCCACCAGGACCAGGGCCAGGCAGGAGCCGGCAGTTCTCCTGCTGCTCCTGGGAAGCCCTAGGTCAGGCCTCTGTACGCCCCCTGCCCACACCCTGCCCACACCACACAGACAAGAGCGAATGTTGGGAAAATATTTTATTGCTGCCATCCCTGTTGATGGAACACTGGGGGCTGAGGGTTGGAATGGGGGGTCACAGCATCTTCTGGAACAGGGCGATGGCCTCATCCACCTTCCTGAGCTCCGCCTCTGTCTGTTGCAACTGGGGGTGCAAAAGAGGTATGTGGTGACCCCATACCCAAGGAGCCTAAACACCCAGAGAGCAGAGGAGCCCAGGGTGATGAGATGGGTGAGGATGACCAGGAAGTCAGGGCAGCAGGCTTCCAAGTCCCTCTTCCTCTAGAGCGCTTCTTTTCTTGAGTGTACAGTGACAAAGGGCCCCAGAGCACACACAACCCCACCCAGGACTCCACCTGTGCAGGAGTCCACAGGCTGCCTGGCCACACACGACCCACTGGCATACCCCATCCCCTCCACACACCTTCGCTTCATCTGCCTCCTGGACCTCAAGGGGCACCTTTGCTGAGTAGCTGGAGGCAGCACGGCGCTCCTGCAGCCGCTGAGCCTGCCGCTGTGCCTCACTTCGCTTGGCCTGCAGCTTGCCCAACTCCCGGGCTGGGTCCACTAGCCCCTGCAGCTGCAGGTGGATGGAGCAGCGGTCAGAAGCCACAGCTACAGCGCAGCCCTGCGGTGCAGGAGCACCCAGGGCGAGGACAGCCACCACGCCCGCACTGGCCAGAGCCTGCACGTAGCCCGACACTGCCGAGGCCAAGGCACCTGTGGCCTCATCGGCTACTTCCAAGAAACCTGTAGAGCGAAGAGGGGGAAAAAGAGGAAAGGGAAGCCGAGGTACAGCCAGACCCTGGGCTCCCCAAGGGGCCGTGGAGGACAGGGGATAGGTGGATGCGAGGGACTGAGGCTTACAGTCGGGCCTGGTGCGGGTCAGGTTGTAGTCAGCACGCAGGGAGCGCACAGCTCGAGTGATGCTCAGAGCTAGTTCAAGAGCAGCTTCAGCTTCAGGGTCCTTCCAGGAGCACTGTGGGGCAGAGTGGGGGAAAGGGGAGCACTGTGAGTCAGACTGGGGTAAAAGGGGAGCACTGGGGCAGAGTGGGGGGAGGGGGAGCACTGTGAGTCAGACGGGGGGAAAAGGGGAGCACTGTGGGGCAGAGTGGGGAAAGGGGGAGCACTGTGGGGCAGAGTGGGAGAAAAGGACTGCTCAGGAGGGCAGCAGCATGCCCTCCAGGCCACACCTCATACCTCTGAGGGCTCTGGGTACGGGGTGACACAGAGGCTAGCAGGCGCTTTTGGTGTCCGCCGGGGCAGTCTCTGGAATAGCTCCTCTGTGACAAAGGGCATGAAGGGCGAGAGCAGCCGCAGGCCAACATCCAGGCAGGTGTAGAGGGTCTGCCGAGCACACTCTGCCGCCACCTGGTCCACTCCATTCAGCACAGGTTTTAGACACTCCTAGAGATGGGGAGGCAGAAGGCTCAGGGCCAGGTCCCACCTGGAGCCCCCTCCCCTGCTGCCCCCATTAGGACTGGAAAAACCAAAAGGTGACCTCAAGTTTCAGGGCCAAGCTGAGGTCAGAGCTACACGTGCCCAGGCCCCGCCCCAGCTGCTCACCAAATAGACATCACAGAGCTCATAGAGCCAAAAGCTGTACTGGGCGGTGGTGATGGCCGGGAAATCGTAAGCCTGGAAGCCTTCATTGCTGAGCCTCACGGCCTCAGTTAGGCGGCTGCGGATCCAGCGGTCCACCAGGCTCTCGTGCCCTTCAGGCTTGGGGGAAGAGAAACGTCAGGCAGTAGGCCATCACACTACCAGGGCAGGGAGTAGAGTGGGACACAGGAGAATCTGCATTCCTCATGGGCCCCAAGCTGCAGAGACTTCCCCATCAATCATCAACTTCCACCTGTCTGTCCCTGACTAAAAGGAGGATCTCAGGGGACAGCAGCTTTAGTCTTGACACTTGAGTGGAGGGAGGCACAGACTGTGTGGGCACGGGCACTGTCACCGATGGCCACCGACAAGATCCTCACCTTGGAGGTTGCTGAGGGCACAAAGCCCTTCCCAAGGCCGCGCAGGGCAAACTTGGTAGCATTCCAGAGTTTGTTGCAGAAGTGACGGTACCCCAGGATCCTGTTCACATCCAGGTTGATGTCTCGACCTAGAGGAGGGATGTCTGTGATTCCACCCCAGTTGCCTTCTCAGAGAGGTCCTCTGAAGGCCCAAGGTAGAGGAGATCACGGGTTGCAGGGAAGAAAACAGGCAACTGAGGGAGGTCGGGAGACCATACCTTGGGATGTGTAGGCACAGAGTCCAAAGCGTAGGGCATCAGTGCCACACTCGGGAATCCCTGCTGGAAAGTCGGCCTTCTACAGAGGATGCAGAGGAACAGGGCGGTTGAGCAGGGTGGTCAGGTTGCCCACCTGCTGCAGCCCACCCCTGGGGTACACCCACTCCTGCCCACCTGCTGCAGCCCACCCCCGGGGCACACCCCTTACCTGTCCTTCTTTGGCTTTCTCCACCTCACTGGGATCCAGGT
This sequence comes from Mus musculus, assembly GCF_000001635.26. Classification (NCBI taxonomy): domain Eukaryota; kingdom Metazoa; phylum Chordata; class Mammalia; order Rodentia; family Muridae; genus Mus; species Mus musculus. Next base: position 1,332,250 of record NT_187004.1, on the reverse strand, counting down.
TGCTGTTCAGTAGTTGGTCATGGAGGCCCTAGGGAGGAGATGGGTGTCAGATCGTTCTAGCCACAGCTGCAAAGTTGTTTCTAGCTGACCCACTGAGTACCCCACCTGCAAGGAAACTCCATGGATGACATCCAGGGGGTCGATGACATTGCCAAGAGACTTGCTCATCTTCCTGCCATGAGCATCACGCACGATTGCATGGAGATAGACCTGAGGGGACGAGGCGTGATGAACTGTGAGGCCATGCTCCTCCCAGTCTTGAAGGCCCTCCCCAGTCTGCCCACTTGGAATCATAGGTTCCTAGTGGCCCTACTGGCTGGTCATAGTGTATCTGACAAGTGCCCCCTCCTCTGGGAAGAGGAAGCCCTGAGGCAGACCCATCAAGCTAATCTTAGCCAACAGCCACCCAAGAAGGCAGGTAAGGAGACCCGGGGCAGGGGCGGGGCTTAGCCATAGTCACACCTCTCTGAAGGGCAGCTTCCCAGTGAGCTTCAGGCCGAGCATGACCATCCGGGCCACCCAGAAGAAGAGGATATCATGGCCTGTCTCCAACAGGGTCCCAGGGTAGAACACACTGAGGTCTTCTGACTGCGGGAGGACGAGGGCAAGGAGATGAGCCAAGCATTCCCTTTCAGTGCCCCTCCCCTCACTCTAGCATACCTGATTGGGCCAGCCAAAGATGGAGAAGGGAAAGAGACCGGAGGAGAACCAGGTGTCCAACACATCCTCATCTGGGGAAAGCCAGGGTCAGACATTAGAGGGACAGGGACAGAAAAGAAGAATCCCGACTGTCCCCATCCTCCGTGCCCATCCCTGCCTTGCTGAAGGCTGATCTTGTCAGGGGACACTCCAAACTCCCGTGCTGCCTTCTCTCGGGCCTCTGCTTCAGTGCGTCCGCTTACCCAGTACCGCCCATCAGGGTCCTAACAGAGAGGGTTATCAAAAAGGCTTCCTTTACTTTGCCAAGCCCCTCTGCCAACCAAGGGCCCAACAAACCACAGCCAGGAAACAGCTAGCTATAGCCTTTCTCACCTCCCCAGGGGGTACTGCCGGGTCATGGACGGTGATAAAGTAGGCAGGGATTCGGTGGCCCCACCACAGCTGCCGAGAGATGCACCAGTCTCTACAAACAGCAAGGGTCAGTCAGGGGGCTCAGGCTGGGCCCCTCAGCTGGCCAGCCTCCCCACCCAGGGGCCATACACACCTGATGTTGTCCATCCAAGAATGCCACGTCCGTTGATGGGCCTCAGGCAGTATACGGAGGTCACCCCGGGTCACAGCAGCACTGGCAGCCTGAGCCATCTCCCCACAGCGCACGTACCATTGTGGCCTTAACAGAGGCTCCACCACATCCTTGGAGCGGCTGTAGTAGGAAGACGGCCATCGAGAGGTCATGTGCTGAGCACCCAGAGGAACCCCACCCTTCCCCATGTGCGCCTGCCCCAGTCTCACTTGCAAAGCGGCACCACCATGGGGTTGTCCTTGACTCCACGGAACAGGCCCCGCTCCTTCAGTGCCGCCAGCACAGCCTTCCTGGCCTCAAACCTGGGCAGGCCCTGGATGGAAAAGGCTTCATCATGGCAATGCCCACGTTAGCTCTCCACCTCCCACGCAGGTCCCCACAGTCCCGACACCTCACCAGGAAAGGTGGAGGCACATTGATGAGGGCCCCCTTTGAGTCCATGATGCTAATGGCCTCGAGCCTGTGTCGCTGCCCAACCTCATAGTCATTTTGGTCATGTGCCGGGGTGATCTTCACAGCACCTGGAGGACACGGGGCGTGCCAGGGTTCTACTGCATGCTGGGGTTTCCTTCCACACCTCTTGTGCCGAAGGGCACAGCTCTCAGACCACTCTGCTGTCCGAACAGTTCTTATATCCAGCCCCAGTCCTGCCTACGGGACTGAAGACAATTTTTCAGTCTTTTCTCCCAACAGGCCACGGCCGTTGCTCACCTGTGCCAAACTCCATGTCTACAAAGTCATCGAAGACGATGGGAAGGCTCCGGGACAAGAATGGGTGGACGACACACTTTCCCTTTAAGTGCTTAACAGGGAGGGAAACAGTGGGGTTGACACAGGGCTGGGCCCTCACCCGGGGAGAGCCTATCCTGAGCCAGCAGCCATCCCAGGACACAGGCACGAATGTCCCCGTCCCACCTGGTATCTGGGATCCTTGGGGTGCACAGCTACAGCCACGTCTCCCAGCATGGTCTCAATCCGGGTTGTTGCCACCACCACCTCCTCGTCGCTGTCTGAGGTGACAGAAGGCTCTGTGTCTGAGCTCTCTCCTCCTCCCCACCTCTCCCAACCCACATCCTGGTGTCCTCAGCTCCCACCTGAGCCTTGGACCTTGTAGGCAAAGGACACAAGGACCCCAAACTCCACCTTCTCCTTGTAGCCAGGCACAGGAAGCAGGGTGCGGCCTGTCAGCTCCTTCTTATCCACCTGTGAGATGGGTGTTTAGAGAAGTGGGCCAGGCCTGGGCTGGGGAAGACTAGAGGGAGACGGGCTGTGGGCAGAGACACACCTCAATGTCAGAAATGGCTGAGTTGAGGGTGCAGGACCAGTTGACCAGGCGGGTGCTACGGTAGATGACCCCTTCTTCGTGGAGCCTAACAAAGGCCTCTGTCACAGTTGCTGACAATTTCTAGGGTAAAGATAATGGAAGTTAGAGACACCTTGATCCCTGGAGGCCAAGGAATTTACCCAAGGCAGCAGGAGGCAAGGGAGTCCACCAGGCCTATCCTAGAGTCCTGCACCCAGCACAGAACGCCCAGGGCAGGCCATGAGCCTGGTGATGCTGGGTCAGCAGGGAACTTGAGCTAGGGTCTGGGTGCTGGTGGCTGAGTCCTTGACTATGTTCTGACCTCCTGGTAGAGGGGAGCCCACCCATGGAGCATCCCTGCCCTGCCCCAAGGTTCTGCCTGCATACAGGATCCATGGTGAAGCAGGCTCGATCCCAGTCCAAGGAGCTGCCAAGTTTCTTTAATTGGTGGTAAATCCTGTCACCCTTCCTGGAAGTGGACAGAGTCCAGGATAAGCCTTCTGCCACCCGTGGCTGGTGGGTAGTGAGGGACCCACTTGCCCCTCTGAAGGTGACAAGTTTCTCCCTTTGGCCAGCCCCGTGGGACGCCTGAGCCTGCGGCCAGGGTTGCAGCATCCATGGGGTTACTGTACTCACTCGGCTTTCCACTTCCAGACCTCCTCAAGAAAGGCCTCGCGGCCCAGCTGGTGCCGGTTCAGACCCCGCTCTTTCCAGAGCTTCTTTTCCACCACCACCTGGGTGGCAATGCCTGCATGGTCACAGCCTGGGTTCCATAGGGTGGTCTCCCCACGCATGCGGTGCCTGTGGGAGGCATGAAAACCAGAGGGTAAGCCAGGCTGGCAGATTCTGACACCAGCAGTCTCAGGTTTCTGCCAGAGGGGTTCATGGATGCTTAAGAAAGGGATGGGTTGGGGCTGGTGAGATGGCTCAGTGGGTAAGAGCACTCACTGCTCTTCCGAAGGTCCCGGGTTCAAATCCCAGCAACCACATGGTGGCTTATAACCACCCATAATGAGCCCTCTTCTGGTGTGTCTGAAGATTATAATAATAAATCTTTGGGCTGGAGTGGGAGGGGTTTACCAGAGCGAGGTAATAGAGGTCCCAAAAATTCAATTCCCAACAACCACATGAAGGCTCACAACCCATCTATCTGTACAGCTATAGTGTACTCACATACATAAAATAAATAAATAAATCTTAAAAAAAGAAAAAAAAGAAAGAGATGGGTTGAAACCTTCTCATTCTAAAGTCAGGTAGTGAGAAAGGAGTTGGAAGCCCAGCAGAACAATCTGTAAAAGGAACAGGAGGTCTCACCCAGCCAGAGAGCCAAGCACAAGGTGGTCCTAGGAACAAAGCCACAGAAAGATGCAAACTTTATCCACAGGGACCCAGGCAGATTACGCAAGAGGGCTTGCTCTAACCCCCATGTCCTAAGAGCTGTCACACATCCAAGTGCCGACAGAGAAGACAGAACAGGGAGAGGTACATGGCTCTGTGGATCCCCAGGCAGTGACTGCAGAGGGAGGAGAGACAAGTGTTCCTCAGTGGAGTCGGCATGATGCCTGTGGCCCTGTAAATGAGCAAGCCTTCACTCGGTTCACTGGTTCGCAACAACAAACGGGAGATCAGCAGGAGGATGAGGCACACAGATGGTAAGGGAGGGCAAATGATAGATTATGTCATACGCTGGCAAGAAAGTGTTAGGTGAGTCTGGGCAGTAGTGGCGCATGTCTTTAATCCCAGCACTTGGGAGGCAGAGGCAGGCAGATTTCTGAGTTCGAGGCCAGCCTGGTCTATAGAGTGAGTTCCAGGATAGCCAGGGCTACACAGAGAAACCCTGTCTTGAAAAACAAAAACAAACAACAACAACAACAACAAAAAAGAAACCGTGCTAGGTGCCAGGGTGGTGGCCTCGTAATCCCAGCCCCCGAGGCAGAGGCAGGTGGATTTCTGTGAGTTCCAGGCCAGCCTGATCTAAACAGCAAGCTGTAGGCCACTGAGGACTACATACTCAGGAAAGCCTGTCTCAACGAGTCCATTTGCCAAAAACGGCAGACACAAAGTACCAAGAAGCCAAATCAGTACTTCTAAGCAAAGTGAGAGATGATTAAGGGAAGGACAGGAAGGGACTGAAGAGTGCACGTGAAAGCCAGAGGGTGAACCGAGGCCTCGGTCCCCGTCTTCCACCGTGAGCTGGGGTCAGATTCCCCACTGTAACAAGCTTAGCTGGCTTCCAGTGACCTCTGGGGCTTCTGAGATTACAGATGTTCACTCAGCTTTGCATAGGTCCTGTGGATTCAAACTCAGGTTTGCATATTTTTGCAGTAAGTGCTTTATCCACTGAGCCATCTTCACAGCTCCCTCCCGCATGTTTGTGGACCATGACCAATACATAATAAAGTGAGTAATATATTCAAGCCTGCTTATCACACTACACTCAGATTTTCTGTGGAAAGAGATTGTAGAAAGTCCATCCTCTTATAGATGGCAAGAAGTCGTCTTTACAAACGCCTTGGAGAGCATTAACATACGCTAGGAACGTATTAAAAGCATTTAATACGCTTTAAGAAACGAGGCGGTGGTGGTGCACATACTTAATCTCACTGCCCAGGAGGCAGAGGCAAACTGCGAGTCTGAGGCCAGCCTGGTCTACAAAGCAAGTTCTACAATAGATCCAACTCAAAAAAAGAAAAACAGCACCTTTTGGTATCATTACTGTTAAAAATGATTCTGGGTACCGGACACATGCCTTTAATCCCCGCACTCGGGAGGCAGAGGCAGGCAGATTTCTGAGTTCAAGGCCTGGTTTACAGAGTGAGATCCAGGACAGCCAGGGCTACACAGAGCAACCCTGTCTCGAAAAACCAAAAACCAAACCAAACCAAAGAATCAGGGTAGAACAGCTCATGTGTGCACTCCCTATATTTGTTAGAAGGCAGGATTGTCGGGAGTTCAAGGTCTGCCTTGGTCACCTAACTCACTTAGCCTGATGCCATTCTGGGCTACTAACCTCTAAGACAGGAAATTTAAAAGCCACACAACAAAACAAAAACCAAAATGGGGGTAGGGTGGCCTGGGGAAGGTTTGCTCATTTACATTTGCAGCGGTCAGGAGCATGGGCTGAGGATCTCAAGGACTCAGGCTCTCTCCCAGCTTCACAGGGCTGCTCACGACTACCTAACTCCAGTCCCAAGGGATCGCTGTGACTGTACACAAGCGGCACCCAGACATAAACGCAGGCAAAACACTAGTACACAAAGAACAGAAAACAGAATGCACAGATAAATAAATCAGGAGCTGGACTCCAGAGCATGTACCCGTAGTCGCAGCTACTGAGATCAACAGCGAGGGTCACCAGGAGCTGCAGGCTAGCCTAGCCAACATGAGACCTCAACTCAAGGAACAGTAAAGAGAACACTGGCTGCCTGTCCAAAGGACCTAGGTTCAAAGCCCAGCACCCACATAGTGACTCACAAATGTCTCTAACTGTAGTTCCGAGGGATCCAACTTCCTCTTCTGGCCTCTGCAGGCACAAAGCACTCATGTGGTACATTATACAGTAAAATACTATTCACACATTTAATAAAAATTTAAATTAGGGGCTGGAGAGATGGCTCAGCGGGTAAGAGCACTGACTGCTCTTCCAGAGGTCCTGAGTTCAACTCCCAGCATTTACATGGTGGCTCACAACCATCTGTAATGAGATCAGATGCCCTCTTCTGGTGTATCTGAAGACAGCAACAGTATACTCATACATACAATTAATTCTTTTAAGATGATTTTTAAATTAAAAAAAGAATAAAAACAAAGTCAGCCTGTATACAAGAACAAGTAAACACGCCCAAGAGAAACCGTTGAACATTGGGAAAAAGCTAAGGAACAACTCTCTGTATATTTGCTTTGAGCTATAGTCTCACTACATAGCCCAGGCTAGCCTTGAACTGGCCACACTCCTGCCAGCATTGCCATTACACCTGGCTATAAAACTTTTTTTAACTTTATAAATGATTGTTTTGCCTACACAAACATGGATCCGGAAATGGGGTTAAGGACGCTTGACAAGTCACCATATTGGTGTTTTAGGAACCAAACCTACTGCCGAACCACTTCTCCAACTCGGAGTTACAACTTTTGCTGGTTAGATTTAAATCTTTTCTACTAAAAGAAAGGAAAGGAAAGGAAAGGAAAGGGAAGGGAAGGGAAGGGAAGGGAAGGGAAGGGAAGGGAAGGGAAGGGAAGGGAAGGAAGAGGGGTTGTGGAGATGGCTCAGTGATTATCAAGAACATGTGTTGCTCTTCCAAAGGACCAGAGTGCAATTTCCAGCGCCACATCGTGGCTCACAACCACCCCTAACTCCAGGAGCATCCAACACCCTTGGCTGCTGCCAGCATCTGCTCTCATGTGCACGGACCCACATAAACACATATAACTTAAGTCAAACTTTGAAAGTAAAATAGAAGGGAAGATTGGTCTAGAATAACAACTACCTTCCCTCCAGGACCTGAGAAGCCAAGGAAGACAGATCTCTGTGAGTTCAAAGTCAGCCTGGTCTACAGAGTCATTTCCAGGACAGCACAGATAAACCTACATAGTAAGACCATGTCTTGAAAAAAACAAAAGGGCTGGCGAGATGGCTCAGTGGGTAAGAGCACTGACTGCTCTTCCGAAGGTCCTGGGTTCAAATCCCAGCAACCACAGGTTGGCCACAACCATCTGTAATGAGATATGATGCCCTCTTCTAGTGTGTCTGAAGACAGCTTCAGTGTACTTAGATATAATAATAAATAAATCTATGGGCTGGAGCAAGCAGGGACTGAGTGAGCAGAGTTGAACTGGAGCGAGCAGAGGTCCTAAAAATTCAATTTCCAACAACCACATGAAGACTCACAACCATCTGTACAGCTATAGTGTACTCACATACACAAAATAAATAAATCTTTTAAAAAAAAGAAAGAAAAACCACTACTTCCCCCTCAGCATCTAAGGACCAGTGTATCCTGGAAAGAACACTGAATGATACTTCTATGTAGATACACAGAGACAGCTAGGACAGACCTGGGAAGATGTACTTTGACTGCTAATAAGCAAGGACTCCACTCTGGAAGGGAGGAGGTCTGAGTAGGAAGGTCAAGGAGATGTACGTTTCAACATGAGTCTGCTCATGCCGTTAAAATCCAAAGGAACGTTGCTGCAGACCAATGGTGCGGGTCTAAGGTAGACTGAGCACTTGGTGTCTACAGGCCACAGGCCCGGTCCCCAGTGCTTCGACAGTGGGGCTATAACATCCTTCTCAGGAGACAGACGGGAGGGAGAAGGAACCTGTGGAAGTCAGCCTCGCTGACAGATTACTTGAACAGGAAAGACTACTGAACGCTCAGAGGGGAGCAAGCAGGAAAGTCACCCCTGAGGGCCAGACAAGGCCACCGTGGCAGAGGGAGCCTAGTCAGCAGAGAGAATGGAGCCAAGCAGGGCAGAAGGCACCGGCTGGAGGCGCAAACAGGAGCTCACCATCGAGTCAGGGAGTCCTGGATGGCGTTGGTGAGTGCGTGGCCCAGGTGCAGGGAGCCTGTCACGTTGGGGGGTGGGATGCACATCATGAAGACACCCCGGGGATTTGGTGCTGACACACTAGGACGCTGGTGGTGGAGAAGGAGGGGCAGATGCTAAAGCCTATGGCATCCCTTCCCAGGCACGGCTCCTGAAGTCCCACCCTTCTCCACCTCCAGCCCCCTCTGGGTCCGGGCAGCAGTAACCACTCACCCCGTACTCTGGCTTGAAGAAGCCCTGCCGCTCCCACCATGGATACCAGGCAGCCTCCACATACTGAGGGCTGTAGGAGTCGGGCATGGCGCCACTTACATCTGGGAGGAAGGAGAGGGCTCAGTAAAGACTCTGAGTTAGGCCAGAAGCAACAGGCCGTTTGCCATTCTCCCCACAGGCCAGCCTGAGGCTAGCCATCCCTCACTAAGCAGGGTGGAAGCCAGGACACACACAGCACAGAGGAACCGAGACAGCAGCGGCCGGAGCTGGGCCCTTCCCCAGCCAGTACCTTTCTTCTCCCCCGGTGGGGTAGGGAGGTCATAGGTAATGACCCCAGGGTCCCGTTTCTCCTTCTTCTCTGGTTTTGGTTTCTTCTGTTCAGAAGAAGACACAGACCCAAACATGAGCCTCCCCAACAAGGCTCCACCCACTCCCGCTCAGCCTTTGGCCCCCACACCTCTCCGTGCGGGGGCTGCTGCTGGGTCTTCTGCTTCTGCTGGAATTTCTCTAGTTTCTCCCGTTTCTTTGCCTCTTTTTTGAGCTGCGCGGGTGTTTTTTGGGGTGCGATGACCTCAGAGCCTGGAGAGAAGCACAGAAATTCAGACTCAAGGTTGCTGGGGACTCTCTGTGAAGAGTGCTGAGTCTAAAGCTCTTGCCTCAGGCTTGATGATCATCTTTGACCCTCACCCTACAAAGCCTCCACACCAGATGGTGGCCCCAGGATTTCAAGATAAAAGGGGCCCTTGTGCCCTCTGCTGTCTCCCATCCTCCTCACCTGGCTGTTGAGTGACAGACCTGGCCCCCGAGTACAGGGCCACTTCTCCCAGCACAGCCCGGAATTCCGGTTGCCGGACACAAGTGTTAAACCAGCGAGTCACATTGCCCCAGATCCGGCGGGCAGAAGGGTCCAGAACCTGCGAGAAACCAAACCGAACCAAAAAATTATCGTAGTCACCGTGTAAGGAGGTCTAACGGGCACGCATTTGTCCCTCCCCAAGCTCAGTGACTCACGTATCGGAAAGGCAGCAGTAAGGCTGTCACAGCAGCTAAGTCAGCCAGAGTGGGGGCATCTCCAGCCAGGTAGGTGTGCAGCCGCAGCCAGTCCTCCAAGGGGTTCAAGGCCTTGCCCAGGGCCCCAAGGGCAGCCTAACAGGAAAGGATAGTGTTATGACAGGCTTACACCCTTATCTCAGTGGTCCTTCCCAATGCGGAGACCCTTTACTACAGCTCCCCATGTTGTGGTGACCCTCCCACACCATAAAATTACTTTTGTTGCTACTTCATAACTGTAGCATTGCTGTGGTAATGAGTTGTAATATAATATCTGTCTGTTTTTTTAAAAGATTTATTTATTGTATTTAAGTACACTGTAGCTGCCTTCAGACACACCAGAAGAGGGTGTCAGATCTCATTACAGATAGATGGTTGTGAGCCACCATGTGGTTGCTGGGAATTGAACTCAGGACCTCTGGAAGAGCAGTCAATGCTCTTACCTGCTGAGCCATCTCTCCAGCCCATTATCTGTCTTTTAATGTTTTTCTTAGGCGACCCCTGTGAAAGGGTCATGACCCCCCATTACGTTTGTTGCTACTTCATAACTGTGGCATTGCTATGGTAATGAATCTTAATATCTGTCTTTCAATGTTTTTCTTGGTGACCCCTCAGGGTCATTTCCATCCCCTCAGAAGGGTCCTGACCTGGGCAAGGTTAAGAGCCACTACTCCACCTGTCCACGACCTTCCCAGACTCAAGCCACTGACCACCAGGTCTCAGGCTCCTTCCTTCCTCATTCACAAGGTCACTATAAATAGTTCTCCTGGGTGTGGTACCATGCCCTTAACCCTAGGTCTCCGAAGGCAAGGCAGAGGGATCTGCCTTTAAAGCTTGCTAGTCTTCACAACCAGTCCCACTTCAGGTAAGGCTACATAGTTAAGACCCTGTCTTAAAGCAACAACAAAACTCTAGTCTGGCTGAAAGTTCAAGGAAGAGTACTTAGCATAGCATGCAGGAGGCCCCTGGATTATATACATTATAGGACTGGAGAGGTGAATGACACAGATCAGCGTTTGTAACACTGGCTGCTCTTAGAGAGTTTGGTTCCAGGAGCCCACATGGTGGTGCACAACAGTCCGTAAACCAAGTTATGACAACACCTCGTTACATGTCCCCAGATTCCTTGGCCACTAGGCACACAAGTGTACACACACACACACACACACACACACACACACACACAAGCAAAACACTTATACACATAAAATAAAAATCGAATACACACAAGTATTTTGTGTGTGTGATTTATCCAACAAGTTATCACTAAACACTTAAGTTTATGAGTCCAAGGAAACATATCAGGCTCTAAAGTTAAAGGATTATATGAAACAAGACTGCCAGGTCTGGGCATCAATAGATTTCACCCAGGAAAACCACAAATGAGCGCAGGTCTGAAGTACTACCCCGCAGGAATGAGGCTCTCTGTTAGTCCATCCAGATATGAAGAAGCCAGTCACCATCTGCACTGTTCCTTCATTCCCCCACTGAAGTGACACTAGGCAGCCACCATGCACTCCCTACCCTGCAGGGGCAGAGCTTTCAGTTAAGGCAGACACAGGTCTACCCTGGAAGGACTCACAGAAACAATCTGGTGTGTCATCTGTCCTCTCCCTGCCTCTCCTTCAACTTCAAGCCTCCTCTGACTCCTCCCAGCAACTGTCATCTCTCCCCAGTCTTCCCTACAGTTCAACATAAAACCGCTCACATCCTGCATCCCTGTCACACTTGCCAACCAGGGCCTTGTCAACCTCACCTAAGCCAGTGGCCCGTGCGAAGTGGGAAACTCAATTGGGAAAATGTCCCCACCAGACTGGCCTGTGGGTAAGCGTGTGGGGACGTTTTCTTAACTAATGATTATGTGGAGGGCCAGTCCATTGTAGGGGATACCACCCCTGGCAAAGCAGCCCTGGACGGTATAAAAGAGCAGGCTGAACAAGCTGTGGAAAGTGAGCCAGAAAGTATCGGTCCTGCACGGCCTCTTTTTGTTTCTGCTTCCAGTCACTGGTCTGACTTCCTTCAGTGATGGAGAGCTGTAACCTGAAACAATTCCTTTCTTTCCCAAGGCGCTTTTGGTCATGTTGTTTTAAACATGGCAACAGAAACCCAAAGACAGACTTGGGAATGCTTGGCACACCAGTGCGTTCGTTCCGAGCCATTCAGTTAGAGCGAGACCTAATTTAAAGACACACACACACACACACACACACTCCAAACGTAGTGAAAACAGCAAAACCACGCTCCACTCCCGGGCGCTCATGTATCACACCCCCGGAGGAAGGAAGAGATTTCATCATCTTGCATTCTCAGACATAGAAGACCAAGGCTCGAGAAAAAGTGTTCCCAAAGTTACTACACCAGGTGGCAGGCAGAGATGCGACCGCCTGACAACCGACTTTTTTCGTGGGATTCTTCCCAATCCTGTTTGTGTAGTCAGAATTTCTCCCTTTTTCTTCCCTCTCACCTGGGGATCCTGACCAGGACCTCGAAGTCCCAGGGCAGGCAGGGTCGCCCCGCAGGCAGCGGGTATGAGCTCCGTGTCAGCATAACTGACCCACTGCTGGACCAGGACAGCTGCCCGGCTGCCCCCGGGTCCCCCCAGGCCTGCAGGCCACAACAGCTGAGCTACAGCCGGGGCCCCCCACACCCACAGGCCGCCAGGTCCCTGCTCCAGGGCGGGCAGGCGAGGCGGAGGGAATGGAGTCCGGCTGCTCGGGGGAGGCTGCAAGCAGATGCGGGGGTGAGGGCCTCCCCACCCGGGACCGTCACCAGCTTCCCCGTATCGGGCAGCGATGAGGGCTCGGAGGCTGGGGAAGGCGTCGGGGTGAGGAGAGACGTAGAGGATGGACATGGCTGTGCAGGGTCCGAACGCGGTGCAGTGACCTGAGGAGAGACCCGGCAGATTGAGGAGGGGACCTGAGCACGTGCTGCAAGGTACGCAGGCGCCCGGCCGGACCCTAGGCCTGGCCGAGCAGCCGCCAGCAGCGCCTAGAGGAGGAGGCGGGACCCCGATCGCCCGCCCCCTCGGGTTGGAGAGGGGAGGCCGCGCCGCGTGTACGTACTGAAGGCGGCGATCACACTCGGCCGGCTACGGCCGCGGCCCCACAGGGCGGCCGGGGTGGAGGTGGCGGGCAGCGGAGGCAGCTCTCCCGCTGCGGGAGAACGCGGCCGGGACAGCGGCACCCACGTGTCCCCCCCTTTGTGACAGCGCACGTTTCCGGACTCGGGTCCTCGCAGGGCTGCCGGGCCCCGCCTGTGCGTGCGCGATCCCGAGGGTCCGTGCGCGGCCCACCGCTGCCGGACGGGTCAAGCAGGGGCCAGAGTGGCTCGTGCAGCACGGAGACGGGAACCCGCGTGCCGGGACGAGCCTGGGTCTGGGTCAGGCGCCGCCGCGGGCAGCCCGTGGCCCTCGGGTCAGGCGCCGCCGCGGGCAGCCCGGGGTCTTCGTGTCTAGAGCGCGGGAAAACGAAAGCCCTAGTGTCTGGAGTGCGTGCTTGGTCCCAGGTTTCCGCCTTTTGCAGGGCGAGCTGCAGAATCTCGGGCTGCTCCAAGCAGTGCCTGGCTGCTGGGAGCTGTTGCTGTAGGGAATGAAAGGTTGGTAATTCCCTGGCGTTGGTAAATGCACCGTGCGTTCCGCGTCTCTTGCTTGTATTTATCTTATGCTTTTAGAAAGCGTACTGATGGGGTGTGCTCAAGGCCATGTCAGGCTTTTGGTAACGGAGTGCACCGCCAGTTCGCGGAAGATCCTCGGATCTAACCCAGGTAAAACAGGAAAGGGGCTCTAGGTGCTGAGCGCTCACTGCCTGACATGGAGTCACGTGAAGGAAGGGCAGGGGACCCAAAGGCAGAAGCACTCCAGCTGGTCTACTAAAGCTCAAACCTAGAGGGAAAACATAAGTTCGCAGTGCTTTTGAGAGGCCACTGCTAGCCTGGCAGTGGTGGCGCATGCCTTTAATCCCAGCACTTATGAGTGTGAGGCAGAGGCAGGCGGATTTCTTGAGTTCGAGGACAGCCAGAGCTACACAGAGAAACCCTGTCTCGAAAAACCAAGAAAAAAAGAAGAAGAAAAGAAAGGGGGGTTGGGGGAGAAAGGCCTGTTGGGATAATCTCTTGTGTACTGTGTAAAGTTGTCTTTGTATTATTCAAAAGTACACGGAGAGAGAAATCAGGCAGAAAAACTTCATGCCAGCTGTAGACAAGAGTGCTTACAGGTCCTTTACAAGGTACAGAAATGGATTGGGCCAAACATGGCAGATCTATGCAACACCTAACCACCATTGCTTCCAACCAGGTGATGAAGTCTCAATCACTAGACGGGAGATGCTGCCAAGTGCCCCAGACGGGATCAAGACTCCAATGACAACCATAAGATTCCCTAAAGCTAAGACACTGCAGATCTTGACTCTGCTGATTTCTATAGGTGTGGTCCAAACTAGTCCTATGCCCCATGAACCCCATAACCTTACTTGGGTTATAACTAACACTGCTACGGGGACTGTAATTAACTCGACCTCCCACCTCGCCCCCATTGGAACTTGGTTTCCTGATCTTGTTTTTGATTTGTGTGCACTAGCGGATGGGACCTGGGATCCCCTGGGCCTTGTATGGGGGTGTCAACATCCAGCTCAACACAGTGAACTTCGGAGAACCCCCTTCTATGTCTGCCCTGGAGAGGGGAGGTCTCCACAGCAGACGGCTACCTGTGGAGGACCAGAGTCATACTTCTGTGCATATTGGGGTTGTGAGTCGACTGGGTCCATCTCCTGGACGCCACCGATAAAAGATGACCTCATCAAGGTCCAAAGGAGCCCTGGATCGGAATCCCAAGGATGGGGGTATGGATTGCAGCCCAAGCTGGATGCAAACGATCTTGGTGGGCCATGTTCCTCCAACTGTAACCCCATTACAGTTCAGTTCACCCCCAAGGGAAAAGAAAGCGTAGGATGGGAAAAGGGAAAGACATGGGGACTAAGACTGTATGTGTCTGGATATGACTATGGAGTAATGTTTACGATCCAACTCTCTGCCCGACAGGGCATGCCTTTAGGCCCCAATCCAGCCCTGCCCCCTGTTGGACTCACGGTGACTCAATCACAAATCACAGTCCCCATTTCTCAGGAACTTAGACCCAGGTCTGGGCCATGGGACTTGCTTAAGGCCACTTACCTGGTATTGAATAATTCTAAACCAGAGCTTACAAGTAAATGTTGGCTCTGCTTGGATGCCCAGCCACCCTATTATGAAGGAATAGCCGTTCCTGGAAATTATACCACCTCTACTGACAACAAGGACTGTCGTTGGCAGTATCCAGGTAAAGGGAGACTAACCTTAGAGCTAATTCAGGGAAAAGGACTCTGCTTTGGGACAATACCCCACACCCATAGACATTTATGTAATAGCATCCAGGAAGCCCCAGACAGGGATGCTTACATTATACCCCCCATCAATACATGGTGGGCATGCACTACTGGGCTGACATCTTGCATCCACACCCAGGCTCTTAACCTCACAAATGGATTTTGTGTACTGGTCCAGCTTGCCCCTAGAATTCTTCGTTACTCTGATGAGATGGGGACCAGACTATCTCCATTCCCAGCTGCTCGAGCGAAGCGGGCTACTGTTGCCGAGATCCTGGGTGCATCAGCCTTCGACTTCCAAGATGAGAATTATAAAGTGTTAAGCTCTGCCATAGATGCAGATTTAATGGAACTAGGGAAATCCTTATCCAAGTCCAAAACCTCATTAACTTCTCTAAGGGAGGCCACCCTTCGAAATCAGCGGGAACAAGACTTCCAATCTCTGCAACAGGATGGACTGTGTAAACCTCTGGAGAAAAGGTGCTGCACCTTTGTGGATAACTTAAAGCATGCGAAGGAGTTATTGGCTAAGGTGAGGAAACGTCTAGAAGACAGGAAAAGGGAAATGGAACAGGGTCAGCCTGTTTGGATTACAGTTATTGCAACTCTGTCTGGATTCTTGGGCCTGGTCATACTCATTGTGATATGCAAGCTCTATGTTGTTAACCCCCTGATGGATTCATCAAGGACCAGGTCTCCACCATCCGACACGTATTAAAATGCTAACCCTTGGATTCTGCTCAAGGGTTTGAGATGGACTCTTAAGGTGAGAGAGAGTGATCCTAACTTACTCCATTTTAAGACAGGCTGCTAGGTCAGGCCTTAAGTTTAGTCTCAGAAAAGCCATAAAGAATGGGCAGCCAAGCCAGGCGTGGTGGCACACACTTTTAATCCCAGCACTTGGGAGGCAGAGGCAGACGGATTTCTGAGTTCGAGGCCAGCCTGGTCTACAGTGAGTTCCAGGACAGCCAAGGCTACACAGAGAAACCCTGTCTCGGAAAAAAAAAAGAATGGGCTGCCAATCCACAGCCACCCTGACAACGGGGGGTGGGGGTGGGGTAGCTAAAGCCAATTTGAAGAAAGCCCCTATGAAAGGGCGCTTTTTCCTTCAAGGTACAGACCAGTCCGAAATGTACAGACACCCCTCACTATGAACACAAACAATCCTGGTGTAAATTACCTAACTACAGTTGGAAATCTAACTGGCTTTAAAAGGAAAAGAGAGCCTGCCGTCTCTTTGTGGTTGCCATTTTATATAGATGATATATATTGAGCTTTGGTCTGTTATGCTTTGGAATGCTTAGTGCAAGCCCTGGTTGCCCCAGAGACCCAAGTGATGTTATGTGACCTTGACCCTAAGTTACTTCTGGTTGGTGAATAAAGATGCCTGCAGTCGATAGCTGGGCAGGAGAGACCAGGGTGGGGTTTAGGGTTCCTGAGCTTGGGGTTGTAAGAGAAGCACCAGGAGGGCGAGAAGGTGAAGGGAGGAGGAAGCGGGCGTGGATTGGGTGAGTTGTGGAATGATGGCTATGTGGGTTGGCTAATTGGAGTTAAGAGCAGCCCAGATGGAAACATGAGGAATTAGATGATGGCTTACTGGCTGGGGAGTAGGCATACTAGTGTAGAGGATAGATATCTGCCCAGCTCTTGTGCTGATTAAGGCTTGTTATAAATAAAAAGGTTGTCTGTTTCTTTTATCAGGGAAGTAAATGGTCCAAGGTAGAAACCCCTGTGGTTCTGCATTTGGTTTCTCTGCTGGGGGGTTGGACTGCTGCTTGGGGAGGTGAAACGCAGGGGCACCAGGCTGCATCTCTCTCTCCCCACTGGGATGCCGGGTTCATGTGATGCCTCTGACATATCACCCACACAGCCTAAGATATGGGCCCTTCTTGCGCGCGCTCGACTGGCCAGGAAGAACGACGCTGCAACAGGATCCTTCTGCACACGTTTATTGGGAGAGCTTGATTGTAGAGGCGAAAAGACCTCGAGCCCAGAACTGGTGCTGCTTTTATAGGCCTAGGACAGGCGTTCTCTCTCATCTGATTGGTTAACTTGTCTCTCATCTGATTGGTTAACTTTTGTCAATTCTCAAAACCTCACCTTGGCAAAAGAACCTTTACTGGCTATGTATGTGTGGTGGCCAGCTATAGCCAACTGCCACTCTGCAACTGCCACTCTGTAACTGTCACTCTGTAACTGCCACTCTGCAACGGCTTCCCACAGGCCCTAGCCTGTGGCTCTCAGACCCCTGGGTGCACAGATGCTGCTGGGAACTGCGAAGAGTTGAAAACTGGAGTGGAGGGCCTGAGATGAGCCCTGGAGGGTGGTGGGAGGCTGGTTTAGCTCTAGAAGCGTGGAAAGGCCTTCTGCGGGAGACTTGTACAATTCTGTGTGACCAAGGACTTCCCCCATGACCATCTTTCAGGAAGGAGACAGCCTTTGCTTGTCTAGACTATTCATGGTGGAAAGAGTGCATAAATCTTTTTTTTATATATATTTTTTATGTATGTGAGTGCACTGTAGCTGTCTAAAGATACACCAGAGGAGGGTATCAAATCTCATTAGGATGGTTTTGAGCCACCATGTGGTTGCTGGGATTCGAACTCAGGACCTTCAGAAGAGCAGTCAGTGCTCTTAACCAATGAGCCATCTTTCTAGCCCAAATAAATACATCTTTAAAAAAAGAATAAGCCGGGCGTGGTGGGGCATGCCTTTAATCCCAGCACTTGGGAGGCAGAGGCAAGCAGATCTCTGAGTTCCAGGACAGCCAGGGCTACACAGAGAAACCCTGTCTCGAAAAACCAAACCAACCAACCAAAAAACCAAAAAAGAATAAGCTGCATAAGAATGGGAAATATCATGATGGCTTTAGAGAAAGAAAAAAAGAATAGATGATTTTATTGATATTGGCTCAATATGGCTCATATTTGAGTCTTAATAGCCAGAGTAGCTTTCTGTGCCCTCGAAAAGAAAGACTTTAGAAATACAGAGAAAAGTAAAATTGTGAAAAGCAGATTGATAAGACATAAGCCTTACACAAAAAACTAGAAAGAGGGGCTAGTGAGATGGCTCAGTGGGTAAGAGCACCCGACTGCTCTTCCGAAGGTCCAAAGTTCAAATCCAACAACCACATGGTGGCTTACAACCACCCGTAATGAGATCTGATGCCCTCTTCTGGTGTATCTGAAGACAACTACAGTGTACTTACATATAATAAATAAATAAATCTTAAAAAAAAAACTAGAAAGAGTGAGAAAGATATTTACAGACAGAGGAATTGAGACTAGAGCCTACTTGCCACCATATAATGAAACTGAAGGTCAGCCAAAAGTTGTTAGACAATCAAGCTTAGCTTATCTGGCTACTATATGACAAATAGCAGCAGATGATAGGTACCTTCAAGGTTATGAAGAACTTGGATGGCATGCTGTAGAAATGCTAGATATAGAATTTAAAGAAGCCATCATTTCATATGGCATGTATCTGCCATATGTGAAGCAGATACTAAATTCTTGGGCAGTTCAAAATAGAGTAATCCTCCAAGACTGGAACTAAGACAACAGCAGTATTAGAGGCAGGCCCTCAGTCTCAGTGGTGATTGTGATAGGAGAGGCTAAGAGGATAGGACAGAAATGGGGCTCAGGTATCAGCAGTTCCCAAAATGAACTGCTAGCTGAAGGTCAGCATGCTGAGGTACACATGCAGGTTGAATCTGGCAACACCACAGCTTTTAAGTGCTTGGAACAAGGGTGAAGAAACAGAAAAAATGGTCTGATGTGTTTACTAAAATTATACAAGGTCCAAAGGAAGCATTCACTGATATTTTACAAAGATTGACTTCAAATGTAAATTAAAGTATCTGATTCAGAAGCTAGGCAAGTATTAATCAAATCTTTTACTTTAAAAAAAAGCTAGTTCCAGGGGGCTGGTGAGATGGCTCAGCTGGTAAGGGAAATGACTGCTCTTCAAAAGGTCCTGAGTTCAATTCCCAGCAACCATCCGCAATGAGATCTGACACCCTCTTCTGGTGTGTCTGAAGACAGCTACACTGTACTTATATATAATCAATAAATAAATCTTAAAAAAAAAAAAAAGCTAGTTCTATGTGCAGAAGGGTGACTAGTCCTCAAAGGCAAGATCAGCACTAATAAATAGATGGATTAAAAATATAGCTGATATTGGATCTCGTACTAATTATGTAACTGTAATAGATGTAACCTCCAAAGGTTTTAAGTAAACCCAAACTCACTGGGCATGGTGGTGCATGCCTTTAATCCCAGCACTCAGGAGGCAGAGGCAGGCTGATTTCTGAGTTCGAGGCCAGCCTGGTCTACAAAGTGAGTTCCGAGACAGCAGCCTGGGCTATACAGAGAAACCCTGTCTCGAAAAACAAGCAAACAAACAAACAAAACCCAAACTCAAATGTCTTCACTGTGACAAGCAAGGTCATTTCAAAGGAATTGTAGGCAAAGCCAAGCTAATTCCAAAGGAAGGCCTGAGCCTTCTAGAGTACACAGAAGATGTGGCAAAGGCTGGCATTGGACTAATGAATGCCCACCAGCAAGGGACAGACCCTAGGGAACCTTTTGCTGGCCCCTGTATTGAATTCAAGTCAACCATTTCAGGCCAGAGAAACTCATCTGTAGAGTGTATAAACAGCACTGTTCTGGAGACAGCCATCAACAGCCCAGATATCAACGTCAGACTGGCTTCAGTAGTTGGAAGAGACAAAAAAAAAAAAAAAAAAAAACCCAGGAATTTTGACAAGCTGATGATCAGAGGCCAAAATTAAAGGGTTTATTGTAAATGATACTGAAATTAAAGGCTTGATAGACACAAAAGCAGATGTAACAATGATTTTACCAGAATTGTGGCCTATTTGGGAGGTTTCTAGGGGTTGGGACATTATCCTAGGAAAAAAACAAAGTGTGAGATGCTTACTTAAGGATCAGAAGGTCACATAGAAAAATTAAAGCTATGTGGCCAAGATAGCCATGATTTATGGGGGTATGATATGTTGCAGCAATAGAAGACAGATTAGCATTCTCTCAATCTCAGAAATAGTCCATAGAATAAAAGATGCTTCTGAGGGCTGGAGAGATGGCTCAGCGGTTAAGAGCACCGACTGTTCTTCCAGAGTCCTGAGTTCAAATCCCAGCAACCACATGGTGGCTCACAACCATCTGTAATGGGATCTGATGCCCTCTTCTGGTGTGCCTGAAAAGAGCAATAATGTACGCTCATACATAAAGTAAGTAAATCTTTAAAAAAGGGAAGAGGGCTTCTGGAAAAAAAAAAAGGTATTATCAAGAACAGTCCCAGACTGTCCAGGTTGTCCATAGGCTGGACACAACAAGTATTGGCCTTTTTTTTTTTTCAAAGATTTATTTATTATTATATGTAAGTACACTGTAGCTGTCTTCAGACACTCCAGAAGAGGGAGTCTGATCTCGTTACGGATGGTTGTGAGCCACCATGTGGTTGCTGGGATTTGAATTCAGGACCTTCTGAAGAGCAGGCGCTGCTCTTAACCACTGAGCCATCTCTCCAGCCCGGTATTGGCCTTTCAAAGGTACCGTCTGCCCTACCTTTAAAATAGCTGGCAAACCTATATGGGAGGACAAAGGCCTGTGGTATTAGAATAAACTACAGGTACTAAAACAGATGGTACAGAAGCAGCTAAATGCTCAACACAATGAAGAATCCACCAGGCCATGGAGTTCCTCTATGTTTATTATTTTAAAGAAAGGAATCGGGAAAATGGAGGATATTAACAGATAAATCAGATGATTCAGCCAATGGGCTCTTTTTTGTTGTTGTTGTTGTTGTTGTTGTTTTTCTCTTCTTCAAGACAGGGTTTGTCTGTGTAGCCCTGTCTGTCCTGGAACTCACTCTGTAGACCAGGCTGGCCTCGAACTCAGAAATCCGCCTGCCTCTGCCTCCCAAGTGCTGGGATTAAAGGCATGCCCCCCCGACCCCCGCTAATGGGCTCTTTATAGCTTGGAATCTTAATTGCCTTCTTTACTACCTGATAGTAATTGTGGTCACCCTACTCTCCCCTTTCCCCTAGCTAGCCTGCTCCTATGTGAGACTTGGTGGTAACCCTCTTTCTCCGATGTTAATAATAAATTCCAAAAATACTTCAAACAAAAACATCTTCCCATCTTCTTCTGCTAAGTACGGTTACATTCATCCTTCCCAGACCAGCCCGCTCTCTCATGGTCACTCCTTAGCCAGTAAGAGTGCCACAACTGAGCCCTTGACTGTTTCATCCCTCACCACAAAAGAAACATCAGCAAATAACCTGATGGGCTACAGTTTAAATTTCCCAATACCCCCTTAGAACACCTTAAACACATTCTCAAAACTTCCTCCTCTTGTGCCTTCTCCTCTTGTGCCTCCATAAACTTCACACCCCTGCTATACAACAATTGGGCACCAACCCCCGATGTCCTAAGGCCAGTGCCTTCTAGCAGACTGATGTCACCCACATCTCATCATTTGGTATGCAAAAATTTGTATTTGTTACCATTGATACCTATTCCCATTTTAAAAAACTAACCAGTCTCGTGTTCTTCACTTTTTCTACTATGGGGGTCCCTCTCCATATCAAAACTGATAATAGACCGGCTTTCAGGAGACATCTATTCCAAAATTTTTACAAGACTTGGAAAACTGTCCACCATTCTGGTTTCCCTTGCAGCCCTCAGGGCCAATGACACATGTCCACACAGAGGATCCTTCTCTTTCATTCTGATGGCTCTTTTTACCCTGCTTAACACGAGTGCTATGGCTAGCCCTGTTCTCTTCCTGGTATGGTCTGGTGGTTTTATGTCAGAGGAGGAATCTGTCAGGACAGTAGACTACTCACTAGCAGGAATGCCAGGAGTCCACAGATTGTGGTATAGCAGCAATGTCCTGAATGACTGTGTTTTCCTTTCCGACAAACAGAGCCATCACATCTCAAGGATGCTGATACTTAGAGTGTGCTGATTGTACACCTGCAGGCTAGAAGAGGGCTTTACTAAAGGTCCCGCTAATCGCAAAAAGGGGAAATCCATCTACCTTCGGGACAGTGATGCGGAGTATTCCATAATCCATTATGAAGACGCCTAGCATGATTGCTGGTGTACAGGGGTGTTGGACAAGTTCTATCAGTTCCTTGCTAGGTATCCTGCTGCTGTCTTGCATATCTCCTTGTACCCACCACAGTTAAGCCTGTGTTAACTCATCATAACATTGTTCTACAGGAAAATGAAACAGTGGAACAAATGTGATCAACAGCATCCTGGACCCAACACATCCAGCTCCTTCCCATTCACCACATACCTAAATGTTGCCCACTGTTTCTTTTCCACCTCCAGCACTTACCGCCCTCCTTGCTTCAGAGCCCACAAATACTTCTGTGATAACACCAGCCAAAAGAAATGACACCTGTCCGGACCTTCTGGACATTCATTCCCCTTTTTGGTCAAATATCTATCCTACCTCTGCGTTTCTCCTGGGCCCAACAGACTGCCAATGTCAGACTGTTACTGCCTTGACTTGTACATTGCCCCCCTTCTTCCTTTGATGTAAAGGAAAGAAAACTCCCTGCATAGACACTGCCCGCTCCCCCCCTGCCCCCCCCCCCCAGGCCAGGGTTTTGTAGCCTGGTTGTGACTATTCCCCCAGTTTAACTCTAGGAGGAAGAGAAGACAAAACTGGTGCTACAAACTCTGCTACAGTCAGAGATGAGATATTCATCCCTTTATGAAGTAGGAACAGGACTTAACACCCCCCTTGGATCTGCTGGAGCCGTGACAGCTGCTGGCATCCAGACTTCACCAACTGGGTGGAGACTTCCCTTTGCATGAGCAGGATAGAAAAAGGTTTGCTACTTATAATAGTTGTCCAATAAAGAGATATAATTGCAAAGTCTTACCACAAAGAATGTTAAACAGTCATACCTCATGCCAATATTTTGTACAAGAGCTGTGGGAAATAATTCATAACAGTTCAATCTAAAATTTATCATCTGGATGATATGTGGCTGGCTAATTTGGATGGAGATACCTTTAAAAACTTGACAAAATAGGGGCTGGAGAGATGGCTCAGAGGTTAAGAGCACTGACTGTTCTAGAGGTCCTGAGTTCAATTCCCAGCAGCCACATGGTGGCTTACAACCTTCTGTAATGGGATCCAATGCCTCTTCTGGTGTGTCTGAAGGAAGCAACTGGGTACTCAACATACCAATAAATAAATCCCTTTTTAAAAAAAAAAGATTTATTTATTTATTATATGTAAGTACACTGTAGCTGTCCTCAGACACTCCAGAAGAGGGAGTCAGATCTCGTTATGGATGGTTGTGAGCCACCATGTGGTTGCTGGGATTTGAACTCCTGACCTTCGGAAGAGCAGTCGGGTGCTCTTACCCACTGAGCCATCTCACCAGTCCAATAAATCCTTTTTAAAAAATTGATGCAGTAAAGAGAATTTTGCCTTGTTGGTGATAACAATTTGCTTCTGGAAAAAATCCAAAGGAGATTGTATTAATCACCTAAGATATAAGATAGCTTATAGAAAATTCAACCACAGTAAGTACAAATCAGGAGACAATTATAAACTTAAGGAATTTCAAAAATTGTTGGGAGATATTAATTGGCTAAATTCCACAGTTGAATTAACTACTCAAGAGCTAAGTAATTTATTTCAAAGCTTACAAGGTGATTAAGACTTAAACAGTTCATGAAAGTTATCAGGTGGGCTGGAGAGATGGCTCAGTGGTTAAGAGCACTGACTACTCTCCCAAAGGTCCTGAGTTCAAATCCCAGCAACCACATAGTAGCTCACAGCCATCCATAATGAGATCTGACTCCCTCTTCTGGAGTGTCTGAAGACAGCTATTGTGTACTTACATATAATAAATAAAATTTAAAAATCAGCTAAAGCTGAAAAGGTATTGGCTCTGATAGAAAAGAAGTTACAGGCCAGGCAGAGGCAGGCGGATTTCTGAGTTTGAGGCCAGCCTCGTCTACAGAGTGAGTTCCAGGAAAGCAAAGCAATTACCGGATGCACATATGGACTGTTGGTTCCTATTTTCCTATTACTCATTGTCCCACAGGCACCCTCAGGCAGAGAGAGATACTATCTTAGGATGGATATTCTTAGGATAAAAAACTGAAAAAAAGGCCTATGTGGAAAAGGTTTCTGGATTGATTTTGAAAGGAAAATTGATATTTTGTCAATTAGCAGGAATAGACCCAGCAGAAATTGTGGTACCTTTTACTAATGCTGAAATTGCCTCATTATGGGCAGAAAATGAACATTGGCAAAGAGTTTCTGGTAATTTTCTAGAGAAATTAACAATAAATATCCCCAAAGCAACTTCAGTTTTTGAAAAGTACTAATCAGATTCTCCCTCATATAGTTAAAGGGAAACCGATTTCTGGAGCCCCCACATTCTACACTTATGTAAATAAGTCAGGAAGGGCAAGTTATAAATCAGGAAAAATAAAGTGGCTCAGAGCCCTTATGATTCAATTTAAAAATCAGAGATGTATGCCATTCCTGTATAATATTCGATATTCCTGCATCTCTTAATATAGTTTCTCTATGCAGAAAGAATTGTTTTACATATTGAAACTGCTCAACTTATTCCAAATGATTGAGAATTAAAACGTCACTATTTATTCAACTACAACAAATAAGCAGAAATAGAAATCGTCCATTGTGGCCGAGAGGTGGTGGCGCATGCCTTTAATCCGAGCACTTGGGAGGCAGAGGCAGGTGGATTTCTGAGTTCAAGGCCAGCCTGGTCTACAACGTGAGTTCCAGGACAGCCAAGGCTATACAGAGAAACACTGTCTCAAAAAACAAAAATAATCTCCATGCTAACAGCAAAGGTTTAAAGAAAGAGGCTTCTATCACTTGGCAACAAGCCAAGAAAATGATACAATGTCCCATTTGTTCTTGGAAAACCAAACTCCAAATTCCAAAGGGAACCCCCCCCCCCAAAGAAATTTGGCAAATGAGTATGTTTCATTTTTCCAGAGTTTAAAAAATTAGAGTATATGTTCCAGACCATAGACACATATTCGGGATTTCAATAGGTGATTGCTTTAAGTCTAAAAAGGCTGATTCTGTAGTTATACACACTTTGTGTGTTTTCAGATCAAAAAGACCAGACAAGTAGCCCTGGTGATCCAGCTTCACAGCCTCAGGAATTATTTCCTCAAAAATCTGTATCCAGGACAACTTCAACATGCCTTGCTAAGATGCTCCAGTCCCACAGGCTGTTCCAGCCAGGACTTCAATTAAGCCTTGCTCTTTCCCATCACAGGGACTGGACCACAAATGATACAACTAGCTAGCTCTCCCAGGACTTGACCAATATCTCAATTTTCTTAAGGTCCTCAAAAAATGCTGTTGCCCTCAGGAAGTATTTTAAGAGAACAATGCCGCCATTCCTAAGAGGTGGGATGGGTGGGTTTTGCTCATTTGCTGGGTGATGGATATTTGTCATTGTTTAAGGGGGATGGGTCACACGCTGTTAATGGTCTTAGTCAACCAGGAAACCCAGTAAAATTAGATTCAGGGATCTCTTTCTTTCCTCCTTTCTCTCCTATCTAGTATTAGTGGGAAGGGAGAGGAGAGGTGGTGAAAAGAAAAAGGGGAATATAGAGATGATAGGATAAAAGGGTAGATTATTGAATCTACTTCTCTTTTTTTTTTTTTTAAGATTTATTATAATATGTAAGTACACTGTAGCTGTCTTCAAACACACCAGAAGAGGTCATTAGATCTCATTACAGATGGTTGTGAGCCACCATGTGGTTGCTGGGATTTGAACTCAGAACCTCTGGAAGAGTACTCAGTGCTCTTAACCACTGAGCCATCTCTCCAACCCAAATCTACTTTTATATTAATGAACATCAATAAGCCAAATATTTTCCCATGAGTATATTTTTGTATACTGATATGCATTCAAGATTATATTTTTGTTTTATCATATTGTATATGTTTCAACTAGTTTAGAGTATTGCACCACAGCAACTCATTTAAAAATCTAAAGTTCTAAAATCCTTAAATGATACTATATTACAAACTGTTTAGGATAATTAAGAAATGCAAGTTAGTAATTAATCAAATTGTGGTCATGGCAGATATTAGTTTAGCTAATTACAGAAATAAGAGTTATTTAGCCTTCTGTAGATGTTTTCAAAGTTAAGTAGATAGTAAATAGCTAGAAACAAGCAATGTTTGCCTATTCAGATATGCTATATATAGTCTTGAGATCTAGATTATGGTATTTAAGATTTTGGGGGGGGGGGCGTTTCGAGACAGGGTTTTTCTGTATAGCCCTGGCTGTCCTGGAACTCACTTTGTAGACCAGGCTGGCCTCGAACTCAGAAATCTGCCTGCCTCTGCCTCCTGAGTGCTGGGATTAAAGGCGTGTGCCACCACGCCCCGCTCTTAAGATGTTTTAATAACATAAGGCTTTTCATGCCAGAGCTCCTGCCAGCACCCCAATACTACCTCTAAGAAGATGGTGGTTGGGGCTAGAGAGATGGCTCAGCGGTTAAGAGCACTGACTGCTCTTCTGAAGGTCCTGAGTTCAAATTCCAGCAAGAAGACAGCTAGTGTACTCACATATAATAATCTTAAAAAAAAAAAAGTTTAAGAAGATGGTGGACACTGAAGAACCTCTAATTGGGAGTTTGCTTCTAAAGTGGCTGAAGTAGAAACTTCTAGTTTCTTTGGAAAGTCGATTATGTCAAATGATGTTTTCCTGGGGCACACAGGTGAAAGAATGTCTTGCTATAGCAGACACATAAAAGAGCGCATGATAAACGAGTGTAAATATTACCCTACAAACGGGGAGCATGAGAACTGGTTTGGTTTGCTCTGCCTTGCTATTCTTTGCTAATGACACCTGTGACCTGGTTCACCTTGCATAGCGTTGTTGAGCTCCACTTGCAGTAATGCTGCCATTGAGAGAAACTCACCCAAGAACTGCTCGTGAGGTTCCTGTAGCTTTTTGCTGCTTCAGTGGCTCAACGTCTTCTGGCAAGCCGGGTGGCTTCTTCAGGATTGAACTACAACTGCTAGTTCATGCTAGCTAAGAGGACTGGACTACAGCTGCTGGTTTATGTGTGGGGTCTGCCTGTCCGAAAGAACCATCTGCAGCTGCAGTTTCATATTTGGTATTTGCTACAGGACTGAACTGCTGATAAAGATTGAGCTCACCTATTGCTAAACCAATCTACTTCCCCCACATCCTAAGAGCTTTCTCTTCCATTACCTTTGGTGGGTGGTGGGCTGGAGGAAAGGCTGGATGTTTAAGAGTTGGCACTGGCACCTTAATTTACCCGACTACAAGCTTTAGGGCAGAAGTACATCATGCTGGTAAATCAGGTTGGAATCTTGGTTGGAGATGGGAGGAGGAGGAATGTAGGGTGCTGGAGTGTCAGTGAATTCAACATCCTTTCTCAACTCCCTGCCCAAAGCAGACGACAAACCAGGAATTCAGCTTGCATCATAAGTTTTATTCCCGATGCGGGACAGATCTTTCCATCCCTCAAATGTATTACATGTCGCCACGGAAGGGCTTAGGATGCTGCTCCCATCTCCAGGAAAGATGAGAAAAAGGTACAGACTGGGAGCCAGTCCAGGACCATTCTGCAGTTCCTGGCTCTCTTACCCTCCCTTCTCAGCAGAGGAATTATCTCTCATCCATTCAGTTAAAAAGAAAAAAAAAAATCATTAACAAAACAAAACACACCTTAAGTATTGGGCAGGGGTGTTCTTGTCCTCAGTAGGACGTCAAGTTCTGGGTCACCAATGGGGAAGTGAGGGGGAGGGGGGAGGTGCCATCACTGCTTCTGCTGAAGGGCTTCCTTCCTTGCTGCATCCTGTAGCAGTTGTGTGTCCACCTCATCTGCTGGCAGCTGCACATAGCGGACGACTGAGCCCCTGATGAAGCAGTTCTTGACTGATAACTGGAGACAAATATGAAAGCACCTCCATTAAAAGTGTGTCCTCCGGCCACCCAGGGGCCTTTTGCTTTAAAGGTTTCCTCCTCCTCCCCCTCCCCAGCCCCAACTTACCATGTGAGGGTATTTCTCAGGGTCTGTGACACTGATGTCGGTTAGTTTGATATTGAGGTACTAAGAAAGAGGAACATCGTCATTAACCCTAGAGACAAGATACAACAACCCACCCTCACTGGCTGCTTTCCTTCCCCAAGAACAAACTGACCCTTACTGTATCTCACCTGGTCCACAGAGTGGAGGGTTCCACAGATGCTGTCAAGGGCAAAGAGGGAAGAAGCATTGGTTTATGCTGAAATCAGCGTGGAGGGAAAAATCAAAACTAGAACGACAAGTCGGGGAGGAACTTAAGGACCTGAGGCCTGCAGGCAGCATCTGTGAGTTCTGAGGTAGAAACGAAAATGCATCCCAGACTCAGTCTTTGCTCACACCAATGCATCAGAAGCTAATATTTAACTACTGCAGGCCAGGCTTGCATTCCATTTACTACTTGTATTTCCCTTTAAAGACAGGATCTCACTGCGCCCAGGCTGGCCTCAAACTATGGCAATCCTCCTACCTCCACTTGTGGAACTACAGCTGGGACCCACTATTCATGATCATTCCCCACTGGGTTTCTCTGTGAGGACCTAGAACTAGCTATGTAGATAAGGCTGGCCTCAAACTCACACCTGTTTCTGCCTCTACCTCCTGAGTGCTGGATTAAAGGTTTAAGGGATGCACTGCTATCAACACCACTTAGCTAATCATCTTTCAAAGTATTATCATCCTCCAGGATATGAGAGAGGTCATGGAAGGTAACAAAACTTACAACCAATAAACTGAAGGTCAGCCCAGATCTGCATGACTCCCAGAAGCATCAACTATTATTTTTAAAATATTGATTTTTATTATTTGTGTGTATGTGCATGTAGTTACCCACAGAGACCAGAAGAGGGCATCAGATCACTTGCAGCCAGAGTTCTAGGTAGGTGTGAATCACCTAATGTAGTTGCTGGAAACTGAACTCTTATTTTTCAGGGAGAGCAACAAGTTTTGTTTTGTTTTAAAGATTTATTTATTATTATATCTAAGTACACTGTAGCTGTCTTCAGACACTACAGAAGAGGGCGTCTGATGTCCGCTCTCTTTACAGATGGTTGTGAGCTACCATGTGGTTGCTGGGATTTGAACTCAGGACCTTCGGAAGAGCAGTCAGTGCTCTTAAAATCTCTGAGCCATTTCTCCAGCCCCCAGCAAGCTCTTTTTAAAGCACTGAGCAATCTCTGCAGCTTCCCTAACTGTTATTTGTAAACATTTACTGCTTTGGAGTCACAGACCTATGTACACATACTGGTAGCTGGAATTACTCTTTATTATTTTTGCTACACTCTTTTTTTTTCTCGTATGAGTTTTTTGTTTGTTTGTTTGGTTTTTTTTTGTTTTTGTTTTTTTTCGAGACAGGGTTTCTCTGTGTAGCCCGAGTGCTGGGATTAATGGCCTGCGCCACCACACCCGGCTTCTTCTTCTTTTTTAAAAAATTGGATATTTTCTTTATTTACATTTCAAATGTTATCCCCCCCAACTTATCTTTAATAATGAAGATACAAGTCAAGTCTTCTCAGTTCTCCAGCCCTCTAGCCCCTAAGCAAGGTTATCAAGGCCAGTGCTCCCATACCACCTTACATGCCCCACCTTATATTATATTTACCCTCTGTGTAACCAACTTTAACCACCTCAGATCCTGAGTTTTACTTCCTCACTCTCTACATCCTATGAATCCCCACAGCTCTGTAGACCATTCGTGTGATTTGACTTTTAGACTATGAAAGGTCTTAGTCTGCACCTCAGTCTGGGCCAGCTTCTAACTTGGCCACACTGGTCAGAACCATCCTGCTGGTCAACCATTGATGTGTGTTCAAAGGTTTCAAGAGTCTACAAATAAAGTTATTTTGCTGGGCGGTGGTGGCACACGCCTTTAATCCCAGCACTCGGGAGACAGAGGCAGGCGGATTTCTGAGTTCGAGGCCAGCCTGGTCTACAGAGTGAGTTCCAAGACAGCCAGGGCTATACAGAGAAACCCTGTCTGGAAAAAAAAAAAAAGTTATTTTAAAGAGAAACATGAGGGCTGCATATGAAGTTCACTTGTTGAGCATGCCCAGTACATGAAAGAAAACAAAAGCAAACAAAACCCGGCTTCAATGAAACTATAATTTTCGAAGCACTATTAGGAACCAAGTAGACCTTAACGGATGTGACAAGAACCCATAAACATATTTCCAGTGGTACAGCATTTAAGCATTTACCCCAACTCCTGAATCGTTAAGAGCAAATGATACAGCCAGGCAAATCCTAGCACTCAGGAGACAGAGGCATGTGGATCTGTGTGTTCCAGGACAGCCAGGACTACACATACATGTTACTTAACTGTATCTCACTGTGTAACTCCGGATGGCCCTGGACATATGTAGACCAAGCTGTCCTTGAACTCACACCTCTGCGTTCAGTGTTGGGATTACAAGCATGTGTCACAATACCAGGCTCACTCTTAAACTAATCTTTTACACTTAAGACGAAAGGTATTTCTTCTGTGTTTTGCCTACCTACTCTGAAGTAACTTTGTCAACAACAACGACAAAAAGGATCAGGACACCCGGCACCCCCACCTTCCACCAACTCGCTAAAATAAGGACCTACCTCAGGTCATTCTTGAGTTCCACGACTACATCCTTGCCCACAAGAGACTTGAAAAAGGAGTAGAAGAGCTATTGGAAAAGAGGGAGGAACTATCACATGAAAAGGGACGGGGAGGAGGAGCCCGTGACAGTATTTTGAAATACTAGTCTTTGTAGCCCCTCCTAGTAGTTCTCAAAACTTCATAACCAACAACAATCCGTTAAACGGGACTCTGCAGTTCACGGAGCCACGGAGTGACAGGACCTGCGTTGCACCCCTCGACGCTAGAACCCACTCTCTGAGTCGACCACCTCCCAGCTGAGACCGCTTCCCAACCGCACCCTCACAAAGTCCTCGTCAACAGCACAGAAGTGCAAGGCTCGCTTCCCGTTCTCCCCCGGCGCCCGTGGGCTTTCTCTTGGACTTGCTAAAGGTTTCCCCCAAAACACCATCGGCTCCGAGCAGCCTCCTCACACTGGGGTGTGGGCAGTAAGGCTGTACGGAAAACCCTGGGGCCTGGCTGCCGCCCCAAGCGACCGACACGAGTGCCCGCACCCACGCCCGCACGGTTCGAACCGCCCGCCGCGAGCGGCGGCGCTCCCTTTTGACGTCACGGTACCCACCATGGTGCTGGCGCCACGCGGGGCGGCCTGGACCGCGAAGGAAGGCGCCGGGGACTGCGAGCCGGAGGCAGGGCGGGAGCCGGAGCGCGAGCCCGCGCGTGAAGCAAGACTGGATCACGCAGGCGCACGGGGAGCCGCGAAAACCTCGGCTGAATTCAGGCTCAAAGGGAGCGGGGTAGGGCAGAGCCGAGAGGACCGCCAAACCGGTAGAGGGGCGGAACTTCCTGTCCCCCCCACTTCCTCCCGAGCAGCCGCTTTCTCACAAGCGCATGCGTGGGCCGTGGCAGCTGCGCGTTGGACGTAGTTCGTCTCTTTTTCTGATGGTTGTTGAGACTTTTCTCTCTGCCGCGTGATTAGCTCGTAGTCTACGTTTTCTATGGGGAATTATTGGGAAGATTGAGAAAATTATGACTTGCGTATTCTTTAGTAAAATTTAAAATGTTGCTAAGAGCTGGACAGCGTTCGTGCCCAACTGGAATCCTGGAGTTGAGACGGGAGGATTCTGGTTTAGAGGTCAACTAAAGCTATTATAGCAAGACCCTGTGTCAGAGAATAAAATATACACCAATACACACTGGTTATGGTGTGTGTGAGTGTGAGAGAGAAACCGGAACACAAATCCTGATTCTTATCAAAGGTTCCCAGTAAGTAAGTTTCTCTCAATTTCAGTCTTTTGGGGTGCAAAGTTGACCCAGAGCGGACACATTCTAAGCAAAGCAAATGAACAACATCCCAGCTCTAATGTTATATATATATATATATATAATTTGGCATAGGACTCGTCTGTAAAGGACTAAACTGACTGGAACTCAGTGACAGAAATATTTTACTTTATCTTAGCTTTTTTTGTGTGTGTTTGACAGTTTTTGCCTGTATGTTATGTCTGTACTACATGAGTTCCTGGTAGAAGAGAGGGCTTCAAATGCCCTGGGCCTGGAGTTACAATGGTGAGCCTCCTTGTGGGTGCTGGCAATCAAATCTGGGTGTTCTGGAAGAGCAACAGATGCTTGTAACTGCTGATCCATCCCTGCATTACTGAAATATTTTCAACTAGATCACCGACAGATACTACTTTGGATGTTCTGGGAACAGCATTACCAGGCTTGTAACATGCTGGTTGTGAAGGAGTTCACAAGAGCTGACTGATTAAAAAAAAAAACAAAAAACTAGAAAAGCCTCAGTAGGCAAGTTCCAGAGAAGAAAGAGATGGTCTGAGATGAAAGGGCTTTGTTGTTATTTCGATTGACTTGTTTTATGTAAGTATGCTGTGGCTTTCTTCAGACATCCAGAAGAGGGCATCAGATCCCACTACAGATGATTGTGAGCCACTCTGTGCTTGCTGGAAATTGAACTTAGGACCTCTGGAAGAGCAGTCAGTGCTCTTAACTGCTGAGCCATCTCTCCAGCCCTATTGTTTTTTTTTTTAAATAATTACATTAAGTGGGAAGTTGCTAGGTTGTATCTTCTGTGGATATCATGTCTGGATAAATAGGGAAACACTTTCTATTCTGTCTTCTCTTCTTGAGGCTGGCTGTAGGTGCAAGGCAGTCACGGGACACAGGTGAAAATTCTGAGAGTCTAAACCTGCTGATTGCAGGGTGGAATTCTCTAGTGTAATAATCTAAATAGATTGTAGCCAGGGTTTCCTGGAGGTGGGAGTGAGGGCTGGAGCATGCATGACTGTGTAGGCCAGAGATAGATACTGCCTGTTCTTTCCACCTTATTTAATATTTTAAAATTGTATATGTGTGAGCGTTTTTCCTTGCATGTCCATCTGTGTACACATGGGCAGTGCTCCCAGACACTAGAAGAGAGTGTTGGATCCTCTAGAGTTACAGTTGTTAGCCACCACATAGGTGCTGGGAATCAAACCCTGGTCCTGTGGAAGAGCAACACGTGTTCTTAACCACTTAGTCATTTCTCTCATTTTCTGAGATAGGATCTGCCATAGATCCTGGAGCTGACAGGTTCATTCAGCTAGACTGACTTGCCAGCAAGACCCTAAGATGCTTCTTCTGTCTGCCCTACCTACCCACTCCCCCAGTGCTGGCATTACCGGTGCACATCACTGTGTTCAGAGCTGGATCCAGCATGGTACCAAGCAGGATTTGTTCCCAAGTTCAGCAGAATCCTTAAGATTTGAATTGAAAACAAGCTGTCACTGGATAGAAGCAGTCAGTACATTTAGCAACTGCGTCCTTTGGGCCCAGGGTACCTGAGAATTAGGAAATGTTTGTCTTGGCATGTGGAGGTATCGTGATCAGAGTTCAAGGCAGACCTGGGCTATATTAGACCCTGTCTCAAAACCACAAAACAAAACAAAAAGCAAAATGGTTTTGTTGGAAATGAACTTACACAAATTCAAGTACTTTGCCCTTATCAAGTTAAACATTCACAAGGGACCCACGAATGGAAAAATGCATATCTTCCTTTCTTAATTTTCAAGGACCATTGACAGCTTACAGATACCAGGAAATAAAATGGTGTATAGAATGTTTTAGGCTAGCCTGGGCTCCAAGAAACTCTGCCGTGTGGGGCAGTGGTGGCACACGCCTTTAATCCCAGCACTTGGGAGCCAGAGGCAGGGGGATCTCTGAGTTCGAGACCAGCCTGGTCTACAGAGTTCCAGGACAGCCAGGGCTACACAGAGAACTCCTGTCTCGAACCCCCCCCCAAAAAAAAAGAAGAAAAGGAAACTCTGCATCCATCTGAAAAATCAAAAGCTGGTCATGATGGTGCATACCTGTGATCTCGGGACTCAGGTGCAGAACAGGGGAATTGCTGCAAGTTAGGGACCAAGTTGGCCTACATAGTAAGTGTCAAGTCAGCTAGACATATACAGTAAGGCCCTGACTAAAAAAAATAAAAGATGACAGTTGTTTCCTTTGGGAACAAATTTACTGAGAGACAAATAACCATCCACACAGGAAGGAGAAAGGTGGGGTGTGGATAATAAATAACAGACATCCAAATTCTTCAAATGGCTCAAAGAGGGGCCTGGTTTTCCTAAAGGTCCAGTTCAGGATCATAGATGAGAGGGTGGGGGTGTGAAAAGGTCGAGTTCGAGGCTTCTCCATCGGGATCCCAAAGGATGGTGACGTAGGCTTGAGTCCAGTCAGTTCAAGAATCATATTGATGTTTGAAGATGAATAAAATTCGCCTAGAGGCACCCTAGCACCCTGCAATTCTGGAAAAGGCTAATCTACTTCCTCGATGGTAGGGCCTGTGGCAGCCCTGCCGGGAGTATACCCTGGCGTACAGGTGGGCCCGGTGCATCCGCTCTGGTACAGTTTTGTGATGATCGGATTACACATATTTTCCAGTTCTTTTCTTTTATGATCAAACTCATCTTTCTCAGCCAGCTGGTTGGCCTCCAGCCAGGAAAGGACCTCATTGCATTTATCCAGTATTTTCTTTTTATCGGACTCGCTGATCTTGTCCTTCAGACCCTCATCACCCACAGCGCTCTTCATATTAAAGGCGTACGATTCTAAGGCATTTTTGGCAGCGATTTTCTCCCTCTGGCCCTCATCCTCCGCTTTGTAGCGCTCGGCCTCCTGCACCATGCGCTCAATCTCCTCCTTGCTCAGGCGACCCTTGTCGTTGGTGATGGTGATCTTGTTGGCCTTGCCGGTGCTCTTGTCCATGGCCGTAACGTTCAGGATACCGTTGGCGTCGATGTCGAAGGTCACCTCGATCTGTGGCACGCCCCTAGGTGCAGGAGGTATTCCAGTCAAGTCAAAGCGCCCCAGCAGGTTGTTGTCGCGCGTCATGGCTCTCTCGCCCTCGTACACCTGGATCAGTACCCCGGGCTGGTTGTCCGAGTAGGTGGTGAAGATCTGCGTCTGCTTGGTGGGGATGGTGGAGTTGCGCTTGATCAGTACAGTCATCACACCCCCAGCTGTCTCCAATCCTAGAGACAGGGGAGCTACGTCCAACAAAAGCAAATCCTGTACTTTTTCAGATTTGTCGCCCATTAAAATAGCTGCCTGGACTGCAGCTCCGTAGGCGACTGCCTCATCGGGATTGATACTCTTGTTGAGATCCCGTCCATTAAAGTAGTCCTGAAGCAGTTTTTGCACCTTTGGGATGCGGGTGGAGCCCCCTACTAGAACAATGTCATGGATTTTAGCCTTATCCATCTTGGCATCCCGAAGAGACTTTTCCACGGGCTCAAGTGTGCCTCTAAATAGGTCTGCACACAGCTCTTCAAACCGTGCTCTAGTGATGGACGTGTAGAAGTCGATGCCCTCATATAAAGAGTCGATCTCCAGGTTTGCCTGGGTGCTGGACGACAGCGTCCTCTTGGCCCTCTCACACGCCGTGCGCAGCCGCCGCACCGCGCGCTTGTTCTGGCTGATGTCCTTCTTGTGCTTCCTCTTGAACTCCTCCACGAAGTGGCTCACCAGCCGGTTGTCGAAGTCCTCCCCTCCCAGGTGCGTGTCGCCCGCCGTGGCCTTCACCTCGAAGATGCCGTCGTCGATCGTCAGGATGGACACGTCGAACGTGCCACCCCCCAGGTCGAAGATGAGCACGTGCCGCTCTCCGTGACTTCCTTTATCCAAGCCGTAGGCGATGGCAGCCGCCGTGGGCTCATTGATTATTCTCAGCACATTGAGTCCTGCGATGACACCTGCATCCTTGGTGGCTTGCCGCTGAGAGTCATTGAAATAGGCTGGCACCGTGATCACAGCGTTGGTGACATTGTGGCCCAAAAAAGCCTCTGCAGTCTCCTTCATCTTCGTCAGTACCATGGATGAGATCTCCTCTGGGTAGAAGGCTTTCTTCTCTCCTTTATAGGACACCATCACCTTGGGTTTGCCGGCTTCATTGATCACTTGAAATGGCCAAAGCTTCATATCTGACTGCACAACAGGATCATTAAACTTCCTGCCAATTAGACGTTTGGCATCAAAAACAGTGTTCTGGGGATTCATGGCCACCTGGTTCTTGGCAGCGTCTCCGATGAGGCGCTCGGTGTCGGTGAAGGCCACGTAGCTAGGGGTCGTGCGGTTGCCCTGGTCGTTGGCGATGATCTCCACCTTGCCGTGCTGGAACACGCCCACGCACGAGTAGGTGGTGCCCAAGTCGATGCCGATCGCCATTCCTTTATTAGCAGCCATGGTTTTCCGAGGCCTATGGAGAAAGGAGACTTGAAAATCATATTTAGGCTAGTGTTTTCTTTTTAAATAAAACTTAAGCTATTTATTGATCAGTTTTTCTCTTCAAGATGCATTTTTAATATTTCATGTGTGTATGCATGTATGTCTGAATGGGTATATGCACACGAGTGCAGGTACCTGTGGAGGTCAGAGTTATGGGATGCCCTTGGAGCTGGAGTTACACTTGGGAACCGCACAACATGGGTCGGGGCCAGGAACAAAATCCGGGCTTCCTATCTTTGTTCTTAATGGCTGAACCCTCTCTAGCCTTCTTTTTTTTTTTTTTAAGATTTATTTATTTATTATATGTAAGTACACTGTAGCTGTCTTCAGACACACCAGAAGAGGGAGTCAGATCTTATTACGGATGGTTGTGAGCCACCATGTGGTTGCTGGGATTTGAACTCTGGACCTTCGGAAGAGCAGTCGGGTGCTCTTACCCACTGAGCCATCTCACCAGCCCCTCTCTAGCCTTCTCATTAAAAAAAAAAAACTTTAAAAAGTATTTTGTGTCTGAACATTTTGTCTTCATATATATATGTGCCCTAGGAGGTCAGGGGAGGTTGTCAGACCCCCCTGAGACTGGGGTTACAGTCATAAGTCACCATATAGGTGCCAGAAAGTGCTTTTAATTGCTGAGTCAGCTCTCCAGTTCCATCCATCAGTCTTAAAGCCACAAATGTAAAGATAAACACAGCCCAGACTCTCTACCTTCTTCTGGACAGAAGGAAGTCCTACACAGAGAGCTTGAAAATGTCTCTGTGGCTGTTTTCGTGTGTGTCAGTGTGTGTGTGTGTGTGTGTGTGTGTGTGTGCATGAACATGTGGCCTTCAGGGGTCAACCCTGGGTCTCATTCTCCTGCCAATCACCTTGTTGAAATAGGGCCACTCACTGGCCTGAAACCCTGGTCAAGTAGGTTATACTGGCTTGCCAGTGAACCCAGTGATCCATCCAGCTTGGCCTGTGATCACAGCTGAATGCAAGCATGATCAGATTGTTGTTCTGAACTCAGATCTGCATGCTTGCACAACAAACACTGTACCCACTGAGCAATCTCCATGGCTTCTCAAAGGTTGTTTTGGGTTGCTTTTTTTTTTTAGACAGTGTCTCTCTGTATGCCTAGAGGTTGGCCTGCAACTCGGCCTGTAACTCACCATGTATACCAGGCTAGCTTCAAAAGTGCTGCTATTCTCCTTTCTTAGCCTTCCCAAGGTCTGGCAAGGTCACAGGCGTGAGTCACCAAACCAGGCTGTTTTTCCTTTTTCTTTTTCTTTTTCTTTTTCTTTTTCTTTTTCTTTTTCTTTTTCTTTTTCTTTTTCTTTTTCTTTTTTGTTTGTTTTTGTTTTTTTCAAGACAGGGTTTCTCTATATAGCCAGGCTGTTTTTCTTAACAACTGTCTGAGCTGTCTGATACACCCTACAATTCCACACTTTCTCTTCTTTTGTGAGAAACATGAAACCAACGAGGGAAAAGTGCTACAAAGTCTCAACCCCAGAGGTGTCCAGGGCTAACAACAGTGTATAGGTTTTGAGTTGTCCAGGGCTAACAACAGTGTATACGTTTTGAGTTGTCCAGGGCTAACAACAGTGTATACGTTTTGAGTTGTCCAGGGCTAACAACTGTATACGTTTTGAGTTGGAGTCTCTGAAGAATATCAAACCTTGTCCAAATCCCTCTCTGTTCACCTCTCACTGTCTTTATTCTTTGGGATTGGTTCTGGAATCTGTGTCTTTGTGTGCTGGGGGCAGAAGCTAGGACTTTGGGGATTCTAAGCCAGGGCTGTACCACTGAGCTAACATTACCACAGCATGGTTGTGCTTTCACTGAACTCTTGACTCAGAGCACAGACCCTCCAGCAGCCCCTGAGTCTCCCAAGTATCTGTTTTGGGATCATCTCTGGCTTCTACAGTGTTTCTTGTCTACCAGATGTCATACATTAAGACAGGCCAGCCTGGTTTACAGAGTGAGTTCCAGGACAGCCAGGGCCACACAGAGAAACCCTGTTTTGAAAAACCAAAAAACAGACAGGCTGGTCAAACATCAACATGGCATAGGGGGCATCCATAGGCCTCTTTCCACTGCCAAACTCACTTCCTATTTAGTCTGAACCTCATCCCAATAGACTTGATTAAAATCTTTAAATCAATAATGAACTTTGCCTCTATTCATTTTGTTTTATTTTTCCTTTGGTGGTTTTCATTTTTTCTTTGGGGGTGGGGGAGAGTTTCAAGACAAGGTTTCTCTGTGTAGCCCTGGCTGTCCTGGAACTCACTCTGTAGACCAGGCTGGCCTCGAACTCAGAAATTCACCTGCCTCTGCCTCCCAAGTGCTGGAATTAATGGTGTGTACCATCACTGCCAGGCACCTCTATTCATTTTGAAAGAGACTCATTGTAATAGGAATTCTTTTCAAAATGGGTCTCATCATATTTTCTAGGCCATGGGCCCTGGCAGTCTCTCATCACAGTCTGCCAAGTAGCTGGGAGTACAGCCTGTGCTAACCATGGCTGGGCTTCTTCACCATGAGTTGCCTGTTTGCTGGATTCTTGTCTCTGGATTTGTCTACGCTTAGTAACTCATACAATTGGAATTATACTGTGTTTGTCTATTTGTGGCTGGCCTTATTTCACTCAAGATAATGGTCCTTAATTCTTACGCGTGAGCTTGTCTATTTTGGTAATTCCAAAACTAAACACTGTTCATGTACACATCTCCCTTGCTTTCCTTACATGTTCATCTCTCCATAGACACCAGGTTGCTTCCACTTCTTGGCTATTGTGAATGATGCTGCTGTTAGCATAGGTTCACACACCCACATCCAGACCTGGCTTTCATGGGAAAGGACTTACATAGATGGTAGACAACAGTGTTCTCAGCTACCCCAAGGGTGGGTCTGTATCCTCCATTTCCTACAGGACCGAAATCAACTCTACTCTTCCTATGTCAGTGATATATTTTACTGTGGGACCACACTTGTCTACCTGCCTCCTAAGACTGTGTTCTGAACTCCTTAAGACATATTGGGGGCACCTAAGAGGTGGCAGTGACAGGGGCCTCCTGCTCTTCTAGAGAACCTGAGCCCAGTTCCCAAACCCTCAGCGGGCAGCTCATAACTGGCCTACCCCAGGGGGTGACACAACCTCTTCTCTCTCTCTCTCTTTCTGAGAGAGAGAGAGAGAGAGAGAGAGAGAGAGAGAGAGAGAGAGACAGCAGGCAGCTCATA
This sequence comes from Mus musculus, assembly GCF_000001635.26. Taxonomy (NCBI): domain Eukaryota; kingdom Metazoa; phylum Chordata; class Mammalia; order Rodentia; family Muridae; genus Mus; species Mus musculus. The sequence goes on along the minus strand of NT_187004.1, from coordinate 1,292,844 downwards.
ATTGTCTCATCCAGGGATAAAACAGCCTCTTCTCACACACAGACACACACATAGCGGGCAGCCCATAACTGTCTCATTCAGGGGGTGAGACAGCCTCTTCTCACACACAGACAGACAGACAGACAGATACACAGACACACACACACACACACACACACACACACACACACAGACAAACCATTAAAGACATGCACTAGGCTTTCCTCAGATCAGGTTGCCTTCCTTAGCAACCTATGGTGGAGTAATTTAGCTCACTCTAAGGATGGCTGTTAGGATCCCCGCACCCTCCAAGCTTAAAAAAAAAAAAAGAAAAGAAGAGTCAGGGTCCAACTATGTAGCTCAGGCAATACTCTGCCTCCATTCCTGACAGTTGGGATTAAAGGCTTGAGCCTCCAGGCGGCTCCCAGCAACTTTTCTAGCTTTTCTTAGAAGTAGGGCTCAAAGTCTCATCTTCGACCCTGTTCCCACACCAGCCCCATCTCCGCAGCCATCCTGTCTGAAAATCCGGAGTGCTGGAATCTTAGGCTTCGGTCCCTCTTGATTGTAACTCCTGTCTTCAGTGTCAGTACCATATTCAAAAAGGTCTTAAGATGTCTGCCTCCGATTTGAGCTCAGACTAATTCCAGCCACTTGTGTCCCTCAAGCGTCCAGCCCCATTTCTTCTTGATTGCCAACCACCAACCCCAAAATTAATACAACTGGGGATCTGTGTGTGAAGAGCCACATAGTAATCCCAACACTTAAAGACGATGAGGCCTAAGGATGGTGGCTTCCAATAGACCATGACTGTAAATCAGTCAAACCTAAGAAAATTCTCAACCCATCAAACGAGGACCAACTGGGACACAGAGGCTTCTGCCCCACTCCAATCAGAGCCTTCCCAGCTCACCTGGGATCTCTACGCCTTCGATCCAGTTTGGAAAATTTGAAGTCGCTGAGCCCCTACTAGCAGGGAGCTCCAGGAACATCCAAACTGAGCAGCCGGGGTCCCCCCCACCCCCCACCCCGCCCCTCCCGGCAACTTTGAGCCTGTGCTGGGACAGAGCCTCTAGTTCCTAAATTAGTCCATGAGGTCAGAGGCAGCACTGCCATTGTAACGCGATTGGAGAGGATCACGTCACCGGACACGCCCCCAGGCATCTCCCTGGGTCTCCTAAACTTGGCGGGGAGAAGTTTTAGCCCTTAAGTTTTAGCCTTTAACCCCCATATTCAGAACTGTGCGAGTTACCGAAACCCCACAAATCACAACAAACTGTACACAACACCGAGCTAGAGGTGATCTTTCTTGTCCATTCCACACAGGCCTTAGTAATGCGTCGCCATAGCAACAGTGTCACTAGTAGCACCAGCACTTCCCCACACCCTCCCCCTCAGGAATCCGTACTCTCCAGCGAACCCCAGAAACCTCTGGAGAGTTCTGGACAAGGGCGGAACCCACAACTCCGATTACTCAAGGGAGGCGGGGAAGCTCCACCAGACGCGAAACTGCTGGAAGATTCCTGGCCCCAAGGCCTCCTCCGGCTCGCTGATTGGCCCAGCGGAGAGTAGGCGGGGCCGGTGAAGACTCCTTAAAGGCGCAGGGCGGCGAGCAGGGCACCAGACGCTGACAGCTACTCAGAACCAACTCTGGTTCCACCCAGAGACAAGCGAAGACAAGAGAAGCAGAGCGAGCGGCGCGTTCCCGATCCTCGGCCAGGACCAGCCTTCCCCAGAGCATCCACGCCGCGGAGCGCAACCTTCCCAGGAGCATCCCTGCCGCGGAGCGCAACTTTCCCCGGAGCATCCACGCCGCGGAGCGCAGCCTTCCAGAAGCAGAGCGCGGCGCCATGGCCAAGAACACGGCGATCGGCATCGACCTGGGCACCACCTACTCGTGCGTGGGCGTGTTCCAGCACGGCAAGGTGGAGATCATCGCCAACGACCAGGGCAACCGCACGACCCCCAGCTACGTGGCCTTCACCGACACCGAGCGCCTCATCGGAGACGCCGCCAAGAACCAGGTGGCGCTGAACCCGCAGAACACCGTGTTCGACGCGAAGCGGCTGATCGGCCGCAAGTTCGGCGATGCGGTGGTGCAGTCCGACATGAAGCACTGGCCCTTCCAGGTGGTGAACGACGGCGACAAGCCCAAGGTGCAGGTGAACTACAAGGGCGAGAGCCGGTCGTTCTTCCCGGAGGAGATCTCGTCCATGGTGCTGACGAAGATGAAGGAGATCGCTGAGGCGTACCTGGGCCACCCGGTGACCAACGCGGTGATCACCGTGCCCGCCTACTTCAACGACTCTCAGCGGCAGGCCACCAAGGACGCGGGCGTGATCGCCGGTCTAAACGTGCTGCGGATCATCAACGAGCCCACTGCGGCCGCCATCGCCTACGGGCTGGACCGGACCGGCAAGGGCGAGCGCAACGTGCTCATCTTCGACCTGGGGGGCGGCACGTTCGACGTGTCCATCCTGACGATCGACGACGGCATCTTCGAGGTGAAGGCCACGGCGGGCGACACGCACCTGGGAGGGGAGGACTTCGACAACCGGCTGGTGAGCCACTTCGTGGAGGAGTTCAAGAGGAAGCACAAGAAGGACATCAGCCAGAACAAGCGCGCGGTGCGGCGGCTGCGCACGGCGTGTGAGAGGGCCAAGAGGACGCTGTCGTCCAGCACCCAGGCCAGCCTGGAGATCGACTCTCTGTTCGAGGGCATCGACTTCTACACATCCATCACGCGGGCGCGGTTCGAAGAGCTGTGCTCAGACCTGTTCCGCGGCACGCTGGAGCCCGTGGAGAAGGCCCTGCGCGACGCCAAGATGGACAAGGCGCAGATCCACGACCTGGTGCTGGTGGGCGGCTCGACGCGCATCCCCAAGGTGCAGAAGCTGCTGCAGGACTTCTTCAACGGGCGCGACCTGAACAAGAGCATCAACCCGGACGAGGCGGTGGCCTACGGGGCGGCGGTGCAGGCGGCCATCCTGATGGGGGACAAGTCGGAGAACGTGCAGGACCTGCTGCTGCTGGACGTGGCGCCGCTGTCGCTGGGCCTGGAGACTGCGGGCGGCGTGATGACGGCGCTCATCAAGCGCAACTCCACCATCCCCACCAAGCAGACGCAGACCTTCACCACCTACTCGGACAACCAGCCCGGGGTGCTGATCCAGGTGTACGAGGGCGAGAGGGCCATGACGCGCGACAACAACCTGCTGGGGCGCTTCGAGCTGAGCGGCATCCCGCCGGCGCCCAGGGGCGTGCCGCAGATCGAGGTGACCTTCGACATCGACGCCAACGGCATCCTGAACGTCACGGCCACCGACAAGAGCACCGGCAAGGCCAACAAGATCACCATCACCAACGACAAGGGCCGCCTGAGCAAGGAGGAGATCGAGCGCATGGTGCAGGAGGCCGAGCGCTACAAGGCCGAGGACGAGGTGCAGCGCGACAGGGTGGCCGCCAAGAACGCGCTCGAGTCCTATGCCTTCAACATGAAGAGCGCCGTGGAGGACGAGGGTCTCAAGGGCAAGCTCAGCGAGGCTGACAAGAAGAAGGTGCTGGACAAGTGCCAGGAGGTCATCTCCTGGCTGGACTCCAACACGCTGGCCGACAAGGAGGAGTTCGTGCACAAGCGGGAGGAGCTGGAGCGGGTGTGCAGCCCCATCATCAGTGGGCTGTACCAGGGTGCGGGTGCTCCTGGGGCTGGGGGCTTCGGGGCCCAGGCGCCCAAGGGAGCCTCTGGCTCAGGACCCACCATCGAGGAGGTAGATTAGAGGCCTCTGCTGGCTCTCCCGGTGCTGGCTAGGAGACAGATATGTGGCCTTGAGGACTGTCATTATTTCAAAGTTTAGTACTTCACTCCTTAGTTTGTCCTGCAATCAAGTCCTAGACTTAGGGAAACTAAACTGTCTTTCAGTTACTTTGTGTATTGCACGTGGGCTTTATCTTCCCTGTTAATTAACACTGCAAGTGTGTCTTTGTAAATATAAATAAATAAGTATATATATTCTTCAATTCAGCACTGCCCCGCTGATGTGATTTGTTTTGCAGGACAGCCAAAGCTATGTAGAGAGATATTCTGTATCAGAATACACAAAGAGACAGAGATATGTTATGAAAACATGTTGAGTTCTTTGTGTTTGGACTCTCCCCTGGGCCACATTGTTGAGACATGCTTGTGTCGGGTCCTTCAGAGGCCAGGGCTGGATTACTGACAGCGGAGACTCTTCTTCGTTTATAATCTTGCATGGTGGTTGCACTGTAGGACTTGTTTCCAGGTTGGTGAACTTGGAGGTGAAGTGACAGCACCAGCATGTGTTCAGTTTTTACACAACCATCCTGAACTCGGGTCAATTTTTACCGGTCATTTGAAAATAAACTTCAAAATCACTTGCCAGGTCTTGTGCCTGTTGTGTTTGGAGGTCAGGAGTTGCTGTGTATGACAGTTTCGGCTACGCTTGACTAACATTTTATCTGAAGACACAGACACGGGTGTGGAGCACTCACAGGGACATTGCATTGTGATCTGCTTGTGTGAGAAAAATTAAAGTCAGAGCAAATAAAAACCCTGCCCGGGGCTGAGGTCCAGCTTAGTGAAGAGGGTCTGGAATAAATTCTCGTGGAAGTGGGGGAGAGCTTGAGCATGGGGGTCCAGAGAATCAGGCCCCTGGCAGGGTGGCAGGGATGCAAGTGACTTAAAACTGACTTCAGAAAAGGCGGTAGGGAGCCAGGCATGGTGGCGCATGCCTTTGATCCCAGCACTCGGGAGGCAGAGGCAGGCAGATTTCTGAATTCAAGGCCAGCCTGGTCTACAAAGTGAGTTCCAGGACAGCCAGGGCTATACAGAGAAACCCTGTCTCGAAAAACAAAAAACAAACAAACAAACAAAAAGGTAGAGAGCTCACTTAGTGTACACACTACTGTAGCAAAACCAGGTGGGGTCAGTGAAATAAAGTCAGAAAGGAGGCTGCAGGTGATGTTCTTTACAAGGTGAGAACTGACAGCACAGATTAAGGGTACCACCCTACTTGGCATCGTTACTGCAGTTATGTATGGGGGCATGCACATGCCAGGACACACATGCAGGGATCAGGGGACCACTGTGTGGGGTGTTTACATGCCTTGGCACACAGAGCAATCAAAGGTGTGCTGCACACACATGCCAAGACACACATTCAGTGATCACAGGACCACTGTGTGGGGTGTTTACATGCCAAGGCACACACAGAGCAGTCAGAGGACCACTATGTGGGGCACATACATACCAAGGCACACACTCAGGGGACAAAGGACCACTGGCGGTGTGGGGCATGCACATAGCAAGGCACACATGCAGGATCGGGGCCATTGTGTGGGGTGTGCACATGCCAGGGCATGTATGCAGGGATCAGGGGACCACTGTGTGGGGTGTGCACATTCCAAGGCACACACAGGGGGCAGAGAATCTTTTATGGGCATGCCCTTCTCAGGGCACACATTCAGAGGACAGGACCATTGTGGGTGGGCACACACTCAGGGGACAAAGAGCCACTGGTGGAGTGGAACGGGCACACACCAGGGCATACATGCAGGATCAGGACCATTTCCTGGAGCCTGCACATGCCAGAGCACACACTCAGAGGTCAGAGGACCTCTATAAAAGTAAGTTTTCTCTCCTCACCCTCTGGGTTGGTCCCAGGGGAGACACTGAAATCTGAAGGCTTGCCAGCAAGCACCTTTACCTACTGAAGCATGCATGCCACTGGCCCTTATGATCTACTTGTGAGGGTTTGAGGTTGAGCTTGAGGCCAGCTCTACCACTGAGCCCAGCAATTTTATTTTACTTCACTTATTGGCTAGGAATCGGACTTAGAGCTTGCAGATGCTAGGTGACTGTTTTAGTGATGTCCACCCTAAGCCCAGGTTCCGGGGGGCTTGCTGAGCGTTTTGAGATGGGTTCTTTCACATCCCAGGCTGGGCCACCTCACTGCCCCTCCTCTGAATTCCTTTAAAGTTTAAGGAGATATAGCTCTGTGGTGAGAGCTTCATGCTCACCAACCGGGCCCCGTGGTGAAAGCTATGTCGTCACCAACTAGCTCTGGGTTCAGTCCTTAGCTCCAGATGGGGAAGAATGCAACTGTTGGGCTAATGCTTCAGTTAACAGTTATTTCTGGAATGAGGCTGGAACAGAAATCATACTTTTAGTTTTTAAAACTGTGTGTGTATATGCGTACTGGCTGGTTTTGTGTGTCAACTTGACACAAGCTGGAGTTATCAGAAAAAGGAGCCCCCCTTGAGGAAATGCCGCCATGAGATCCAGCTGTAAGGCATTTTCTCATTTAGATCAAGGGGGTGGGGGTGGGGGGAGTCTATTTTGGGTGGTGCCATCCCTAGGCTGATAGTCTTGGGTTCTATAAGAGAGCAAGTTGAGCAAGGCAGGGGAAGCAAGCCAGCAAGTAACATCCCTCCATGGCCACTGCATCAGCTCCTGCTTCCTGCCCTGCTTGAGTCACAGTCCTCATGATGCTTGTTCAGGAATAGAAACCCAGACTAAGACAGTGTGTGTGTGTGTGTGTGTGTGTGTGTGTGTGTGTGTGTGTGTGTGAGAGAGAGAGAGAGAGAGAGAGTGGGGGGGAGGGTGGGTTTGGTATATGTACAGGTTAGAGGATAACTTGGGGAGTCAGTTTTCTTTCACTGGGCTCTGGAGTATTGAACTCAGGAAGTCAGGTTTGTGTACAAACACTTTTACCTACTGAGTCATCTTGCTGGGCCACTTCACAGTTTTTGTTGCCCATGTTTTAAGTATTCCAGTGAACATTCCTCTGACCTCAACATTGGTGTGGTGTAACAGAGTAGACACTTTTTCGGGGCCTCTTGTATGTTGCTTTATTAATCCTTACTGAGCTGGATAGGGTTTTTTTGTTTTTTTGTTTTGTTTTGTTTTGTTGGTTTTTTCGAGACAGGGTTTCTCTGTATAGCCCTGGCTGTCCTGGAACTCACTCTGTAGACCAGGCTGGCCTCGAACTCAAAAATCCGCCTGCCTCTGCCTCCCAAGTGCTGGGATTAAAGGTGTGCACCACCACCGTCCGGCTTGAGCCGGATAATTTTATGGCAACTTTGACACAAGCTAGAGTGATCTGAAAGGAGGGAACCTCAACTGAGTGAGTTCTTCCATGGGATTTGCTGTAAAGCATTTTCTTAATTAGATTGATAGGGAAGGGCCCAGCCCATTGTGGATGAGACTATCCTTGGGCTGGTGGTGCTGGGTTCTATAAGAAAGTAGGCCAAGCAAGCCAGTAACAGCATCCTTCCATGGCCTCTGCATTGGCTTCTACCTCCAGGTTTCCTCCCCTGAGTTCCTGTCCTGACTTCCTTCGATGATGGACTACAATGTGGAAGTGTAAGCCAAATGAATCCTCTCCTCTCACCTGTTGTTTTTTGTTTGTTTGTGTGTTTTGTTTTTCGAGACAGGGTTTCTCGGTATAGCTCTGGCTGTCCTGGAACTCACTTTGTAGAACAGGCTGGCCTTGAACTCAGAAATCTGCCTGCCTCTGCCTCCCTAGAGCTGGGATCAAAGGCGTGTGCCACCACGCCTGGCAAATGTGTAGCCCAAGCTGGCCCCGAACTCGTGATCCTCCTGCCTCTGCCTCCTTCAGCAAATCCTACCAGCGTGCGCCACCACTACCGGCCTGTTTTTTTATCATGGTATTTCATTATAGTTACATTACAGCAGGACAGCTACCATCTCTGCACGCCTGCATTTTCTCTGATGGAGAACGTGAGCTGGGTGCAGAGCTGGGGTCAGGTGGGAGGGGCAGCTACCCAGAAGCTTGGCTATTTTCATTCTGAGGACTGTTTTCCCACCTCCTGCAGTCCAATTTGTTTATCTCAGTATCGTAAGAGTCATGAAAATTTCCATTGTTTCCATCTGGTGAATCAGAGCTGGGTGTGGTACACGCCTGAACTTGCACTTTTAGAGTGGAAGTCTGGGCTAATAGATATACTGCCTTCCTCGATGATGGAGGGAGGAGGAGGAAGAGGAAGGAGAGGAGGAGAGGAAGCTTCAGGGGGACCACAGAGGTGACACAAACTTGTAATCCCAGCTCTTGCAGGGCTAAGGCAGGAGGATTGCTGGGAGTTTAAGGCTCGTGTGGTTTGCAGATTAAGACCGTGTCTACCAAGCAAACAAACAAAACCAGAAGCAACTTTAAACATCGTGGGAAGGGTCTAGGAAGAAATGGCTCAGCACTGGGCGCTTCCCCAGAGGACTCAAGTTCAATTCCCAGCACCCAAATGCTGGCTCACTACCATCTGGCCTCTGCAGGTACCAGGCACACAGGTTGTGCAAAGACACACATGCAAAGCACTCAAACACACAAAAATTTTAAAGAAAATTAAAAAAAAAAAAAAAAAAACATCAAGGGCCAGGGGCTGGGGGTTGCACACGCCTTTAATCCCAGCACTTGGGAGGCAGAGGCAGGTGCATCTCTGAGTTCGAGTGGAGCTTGGTTTACAAAGCAAGTCTCAGGACAGCCAGGGCTACACAGAGGAAACCCTGTCTTGAAAAATCACGAGGGGGGGGGGGGGGACGGGGGGAGTTGGGAGTTGGGGATGTGGTCCACTCTTTCCTGCCTCTCTGAGTCTGTCAGACTTCTGCATATTTGCATTTTTTGCTGGCTTTGCCCTGGAGGAATTGTTTGTCCTGGAAGGAATTGCCCTGTCATTATTCTCAGGAACGCTGCTTAACAAACAAACTATTATCCTGGCTCTCTCCCCTTTCCTCCACTCTGCTCTTGAACAGCAAGTTTAGTCAGGCTCTGAATTTAACATCCCAAGATCCTATGATCTGTGTGCCAGCCATGCCATGGGGCCTGCCTTCCTTTCCCAGTTTCTGGCAGACAAGGAGAAGCTGGAAGCTTGGTTGGACAGGAGCTTAGGGGCAGGGCCTTGAGAGGGAGGGGCAGGAGGAGGGGAATTGCTGGGTGGTCACTTAATCCACCTGGATTTAAAGCTTACAGAGCCCTGACCTTCACTCTGCTGCCCTTCTGAGTCTATACTGTCAGTGAAAGGAGAGGCAGACTCAAGGCAAAGCTTTGAAAAGGCTCCAAGGCAGAGGATGGACGATCTGTGCTCTGGCCTTTCAGCTACTGCCTTCTTGCCTTCTCCCTCACCCCGATCTTTCATGGGGTTCTAAGAAAAAGTGGGAAGCTCTGTGGGTCCCAGACAGGCTGGTGCTGGCTTACCCAGTACTATGAAGCTCTCGTGCAATGTAAGCCGTATGTGTCTGCTCTTGGTTGTGCAGGTCAGGGACCATGGCTTGTCCGGGTTTGTGTTATGGACTAAATCTATTTGTGTCTGCCGTTCTTCTTTCAAAAGCCCACACCCCTGCTCTCAGGTGCCTCTCTGTCTTAACTCTTGTACTCAAGATCTATGCTTTAAAATGTCTTAATAAACCCCAACTCAGCCCAGCACTGTTGGCACACTCGGGAGGCTGAGGCAGATGGATCCTGAGTTCAAGGTCAGCCTGGTCTATGGTTCCCAGAACAGCCGGGCCAGGTGTACACAGAGAAACCCTGTCTGGAAAAACCAAAATGAATAAATAAATAACCTCTAACTCAGGGTTGGAGAGATGATGGGTCCATGGTGAAGAGCTGCTCCTACTTTTATGTATATATATATATATATATATATAATTTATATATTTTTATGTACTGTTTATATATTTTTTTTCTCCTACTCTTCTAGAGGATTTGCATTTGGTTCCCAGGCGCCATGGTTTGGAACTTACAAACATCTGTCATTCCAGTCCCAGTGGACTCAATGCCCTTTCCTGTCCTCTGTAGGCACCTGCACTTCTGTACACATACACATTATTAAAAATAAATATTTAAAATAACAACAAAAAACCCACAAAACTCTCCAGGGCCGGTGAGATGGTTCAGCGGTTAAGAGCACTGACTGCTCTTCCAAAGGTCCTGAGTTCAAATCCCAACAACCACATGGTGGCTCACAACCATCTGAAATGAGATCTGATGCCCTCTTCTGGTGTGTCTGAAGACAGCCACACCTCTCCAGCTTTGCATATAAAAGCGACACCTGTCTTCTGTCACTGTTTTGTGGTATAAGGAAGCTAATACTGAAGCCTCTCTCCTGGTAGACTGGTACAACATAGAGCTAAGGTCTGCTGGTTTGGCTTGGTTTTGGAGCAGGGTCTTACAATATAGCTCTGGCTGGCCTGGAACTAGCTGTAGAGACCAGGCTGTTTCAAACTTGTGACAATCCCTCTGTTGCTTCCTCTCAAGGGCTGGGGTTACAGAGAGAAACCAGCACCCTGACTTTACCACCATTTTTGTGTTAGTGTCAAAGTAATTCCATAGGTCTGTGAATGTTCCCAGCTTGTAAGCACCTCACCAGCCAGACCTGAGTGTGTGGGACAGCCATGAGAGGAGAGGAAACTGCCTGAGCACACACTAACAGGTACTGAAGTGCCAGTCAGTTAATCACTTGTGCCACCATGCGATGAAATTGTTTTTTGGTTTGTTTTGTCTGAGTTTGGGGAGGTGTTTGTTTCCTGGGACATGATCTTATGCATTCCAGGCTGGCTACAAGCTCATTGGGTAGCCAAGGAAAACCTTAGACTTCTGATCCCCTGCCTCTACCCCATTGATGGTATTACAGGTGTGTGATACCAGACCTGGTTTCTGTGGTGCCAGGGACCTGACCCTGGGCATTGTGCATGCTAGGCAGGCAAGGCACCAGCTCAGCTACACCAGTGGATTTGAGGCATGGTTTCTTCTTATGGCCCAGGTTGTTCAAAGTCTCACAGCATCCTCGTGCCTCAACCTCTCCCTCTCCCATTCTAGAATTACAAGAGCACACCATCACACCTGCCTGAAGTAGTTATCCTTAATTCTATTTTAGAGATGATCAGATAGAAACTTAGGCAGTTTGGGAGCACACATGTACTTCATTGTTAAAAAGTAAAAACCAAAACAACCCATCCTTGACCAAGGGGTAGATTCCAGACACAAACACAGGTCTTCCCCAACCAAGGGTGTTTTTCCAAGTCACTGGAAATCTCCAGAGTTCTCTTGTCACCGAAACCTTTGAAATTTGCTTAAGAATGCCTGTCTCAGCACGGTGTGGTGCTTACACCGGTTAAACCTGCATTTGAGGAGCTGAGGCAGAACCAAGAGCCAGCTTGAACTATAAGTCTCTCTCTCTCTCTCTCTCTCTCTCTCTCTCTCTCTCTCTCTCTCTCTCTCACACACACACACACACACACACACACACACACACACACAACCAGAAAGCTGGCCTCCGGGGGTCACAACGCATTTCCTTTGGTTTCCCCTGGGTATGCTTAAAATTATATCATCTTTAAAAAACCAAGAAGACTGGGGAGAAAACGGCTGTTTAGAGAAGCATTATAAGGTGGGGGCGGGATGGGGGAGGAGATGCTGGAGCTTCTGGCTGAGGCTCTCTCTCTCCTCAAGTGTTCTTGGCTTCCTCTTCTGCCCCTGATGCTTCCCACCCCTTAAAAGTCCTCCACAGTCCTCCCAGCCTCAGAACCCTGAACTCTGTTGTCTCCAAATATGGAACTCAATAAAAGCCTAATTCCCGAATGAAACAAAGTTTCTCTTTTGTGTGTGTGTGTGTGTGTGTGTGTGTGTGTGTGTGTGTGTGTGTTGGGAGTGAGAGGACTGGTACTGGGAATTAAATTCAGGGCCTCTTGGATGCTTAGCATGTTTTCTACAAATGAGCAACAGCCCTGGCAGTTTGGGGGATTTTTCAGACCCTCCAGTCTTCAGCAGTTAAATCTATCACTGTGGGGGCTGGTGAGATGGCTCAGGGGGTAAGAGCACTGACTGCCCTTCCGAAGGTCATGATTTCAAATCCCAGCAACCATGTGGTGGCTCACAACCATCCGTAACGAGATCTGACGCCCTTTTCTGGAGTGTCTGAAGTCAGCTACAGTGTACTTATGTATAATAAATGAATCTTAAAACAACAACAACAACAACAACAAAACCTACCACTGTGCTTCTGCCTCAGAAGTACCCAGGCTAAGAGAACAGACAAAATTTCAAATACCTTCTTGTGGAGAAATGGACATGGGCTGAGTACAGCAGCTGTTTCCGTTAATCCTAGCACTTGTGTGGGGAGACAAGAGGATGGAGCTGAGTTCAAGGCCAGCTTCCAGGCACACAGTCCCAGATATCCTGTGCTACAGAATGAGACCCTGACTCAAATTTTCTTTTAAAAGAGAGTTCTATGTATTGCTGATTGACAGGGTAAGAGTAAACCCAAGTGGTCACAGGTGGTGGTGAGAGGCCTCTAAGGGAAGGGAGTCTGCAAGTCTCCAGAAGTGACTAGATAGCTAACTAACATGGACTCCTGGAGGAATCCCCAGCCAGAGGTGCACAGAGTAATGGAAAAATTTTTGAAGTTTAACCAGTTTGACTAGATCAGGGTGGTGACTCATTAGAACTGAATTCATCAGGTCTAACTATGGAACAAGTTGCTGCTGGCCAACTCTTCCCACACAAACAGAGGATCTATGAAGCAGCATCTTCCAAACACTGGCTGAGATCAGCAAACTACAGCACAGACAACTAAATGCCCTTGGATTCCCAGAAGAGATATTCTGATATGGACTTATGTACACACACACACACACACAGAGAGAGAGAGAGAGAGAGAGAGCGAGAGAAAGAGAGAGAGAGAGGCAGGCCAATGGCCAATGGAGTTGTATTTAAAAGCAGGGCTCCCTCCAGAAACTGCCTCCTCCAATTCACACTCAGAGACCTGTGTATGTAGTTTGTAGTGCTTGTCTGGAATTCCAGCACTTAGGAGTCAAGGCTAGAGGAGCAAGAGTTTAAGATCAGCTTTGGCTACACAGTAAGTTCAAGGCCAGCCTGGGCTATGTAAGACCCTATTTCAAAATAAAAGAAAAAAAAGTTTAATATGAAAAAGATGTGTGTATGTGACAATTAACAGTCTCTCCCTGCTATGGGTGTTATCTACGTTTTTTTTTTTTTTTTTTTTTCTGAAAGAGAGGCTCTAATGTAGCTCAGGCTAGCCTCAAACTCTTCATCCTCCTGCCCGCCCCTCCAAAGCATGAGGATTACAGAGGTGGGCCACCATACCCAGTAACCTCATACTGTGGTTTCAAGGCATCTGACTAGGGGGTCTTTAATTCCTACACAGGAGGAGCAAGGAGGGGCAGAGAAGGAGAAAAGGGGACATCACTGACAGCTAAATGTACTTATAATTAAAAGGGAGAGGGTAGACCAGGCATAGAAAGTGATGTTTAGGACAAAAAGCAAATAGGGTGAATTAGTAGGCGGGCCCCAACACCCGGGCTTAGGGTCTCACCGGAAAGTTCGCAGGGCACTGTGAGGCAAGATGCTATCAGAGGATAGGGCACGCCATCTCTTCTAAAAGAGGTGAACAGACAGAGGCGGCAGACACAGACAGAAGAACCAACGAACTGTTGATTAACCTGACCTTACTACAGCAGAGCACAGACCCTAGAGTGGTGCTTGGCAAAGAGCAATTTTTATTTAATCTTTTGAGATAGGGTTCCTCTATAACAGAGGCTGGTCTTGGACTCTCTACAGTCCTTCTGCCTCACCGTCTATGGAAAGTTTTTTCTTACTAATGTCAGGCTGCAGCCTGAGGCAAAGGGAGTGGCTACAGCCTGGCATGGTCGATTAAGCCCTGCTCTCCGGGTCCTGGGACACTTTCCTTTTTCCTCTTTTGAGTCACAGGTCCTCCTAACATGAGAATCAAGTATTTTCACGCTGATTTCCTTATAAAATTGTGAGAACTCCATAGGCGATGTACCGCCTACTCCTACCTTAACCGTGATGTAAAGACAGCAAAACAAATGAACTATACTGCAAGATCTCTTCTATTTCCCTATTCAAACCTAAAATGAAGAGGGAGGGGGAGACATGGACAAGCAAGCATTCCACAGGCGCCCCTGCCCAACGCTGTCACTCAAACCAGGACCCAATCACAGACTTTTTAGCCAAGCCTTATCCCGCCTCTCTTGAGAAACTTTCTGCGTCCGCCATCCTGTAGGAAGGATTTGTACACTTTAAACTCCCTCCCTGGTCTGAGTTCCACACTCTCACCACCCAGCACCTTCAGGAGCTGACCCTTAACAGCTTCACCCACAGGGACCCCGAAGTTGCGTCGCCTCCGCAACAGTGTCAATAGCAGCACCAGCACTTCCCCACACCCTCCCCCTCAGGAATCCGTACTCTCCAGCGAACCCCAGAAACCTCTGGAGAGTTCTGGACAAGGGCGGAACCCACAACTCCGATTACTCAAGGGAGGCGGGGAAGCTCCACCAGACGCGAAACTGCTGGAAGATTCCTGGCCCCAAGGCCTCCTCCGGCTCGCTGATTGGCCCAGCGGAGAGTGGGCGGGGCCGGTGAAGACTCCTTAAAGGCGCAGGGCGGGGAGCAGGGCACCAGACGCTGACAGCTACTCAGAACCAAATCTGGTTCCACCCAGAGACAAGCGAAGACAAGAGAAGCAGAGCGAGCGGCGCGTTCCCGATCCTCGGCCAGGACCAGCCTTCCCCAGAGCATCTACGCCGCGGAGCGCAACCTTCCCAGGAGCATCCACGCCGCGGAGCGCAGCCTTCCAGAAGCAGAGCGCGGCGCCATGGCCAAGAACACGGCGATCGGCATCGACCTGGGCACCACCTACTCGTGCGTGGGCGTGTTCCAGCACGGCAAGGTGGAGATCATCGCCAACGACCAGGGCAACCGCACGACCCCCAGCTACGTGGCCTTCACCGACACCGAGCGCCTCATCGGAGACGCCGCCAAGAACCAGGTGGCGCTGAACCCGCAGAACACCGTGTTCGACGCGAAGCGGCTGATCGGCCGCAAGTTCGGCGATGCGGTGGTGCAGTCCGACATGAAGCACTGGCCCTTCCAGGTGGTGAACGACGGCGACAAGCCCAAGGTGCAGGTGAACTACAAGGGCGAGAGCCGGTCGTTCTTCCCGGAGGAGATCTCGTCCATGGTGCTGACGAAGATGAAGGAGATCGCTGAGGCGTACCTGGGCCACCCGGTGACCAACGCGGTGATCACCGTGCCCGCCTACTTCAACGACTCTCAGCGGCAGGCCACCAAGGACGCGGGCGTGATCGCCGGTCTAAACGTGCTGCGGATCATCAACGAGCCCACTGCGGCCGCCATCGCCTACGGGCTGGACCGGACCGGCAAGGGCGAGCGCAACGTGCTCATCTTCGACCTGGGGGGCGGCACGTTCGACGTGTCCATCCTGACGATCGACGACGGCATCTTCGAGGTGAAGGCCACGGCGGGCGACACGCACCTGGGAGGGGAGGACTTCGACAACCGGCTGGTGAGCCACTTCGTGGAGGAGTTCAAGAGGAAGCACAAGAAGGACATCAGCCAGAACAAGCGCGCGGTGCGGCGGCTGCGCACTGCGTGTGAGAGGGCCAAGAGGACGCTGTCGTCCAGCACCCAGGCCAGCCTGGAGATCGACTCTCTGTTCGAGGGCATCGACTTCTACACATCCATCACGCGGGCGCGGTTCGAAGAGCTGTGCTCGGACCTGTTCCGCGGCACGCTGGAGCCCGTGGAGAAGGCCCTGCGCGACGCCAAGATGGACAAGGCGCAGATCCACGACCTGGTGCTGGTGGGCGGCTCGACGCGCATCCCCAAGGTGCAGAAGCTGCTGCAGGACTTCTTCAACGGGCGCGACCTGAACAAGAGCATCAACCCGGACGAGGCGGTGGCCTACGGGGCGGCGGTGCAGGCGGCCATCCTGATGGGGGACAAGTCGGAGAACGTGCAGGACCTGCTGCTGCTGGACGTGGCGCCGCTGTCGCTGGGCCTGGAGACTGCGGGCGGCGTGATGACGGCGCTCATCAAGCGCAACTCCACCATCCCCACCAAGCAGACGCAGACCTTCACCACCTACTCAGACAACCAGCCCGGGGTGCTGATCCAGGTGTACGAGGGCGAGAGGGCCATGACGCGCGACAACAACCTGCTGGGGCGCTTCGAGCTGAGCGGCATCCCGCCGGCGCCCAGGGGCGTGCCGCAGATCGAGGTGACCTTCGACATCGACGCCAACGGCATCCTGAACGTCACGGCCACCGACAAGAGCACCGGCAAGGCCAACAAGATCACCATCACCAACGACAAGGGCCGCCTGAGCAAGGAGGAGATCGAGCGCATGGTGCAGGAGGCCGAGCGCTACAAGGCCGAGGACGAGGTGCAGCGCGACAGGGTGGCCGCCAAGAACGCGCTCGAATCCTATGCCTTCAACATGAAGAGCGCCGTGGAGGACGAGGGTCTCAAGGGCAAGCTCAGCGAGGCTGACAAGAAGAAGGTGCTGGACAAGTGCCAGGAGGTCATCTCCTGGCTGGACTCCAACACGCTGGCCGATAAGGAGGAGTTCGTGCACAAGCGGGAGGAGCTGGAGCGGGTGTGCAGCCCCATCATCAGCGGGCTGTACCAGGGTGCGGGTGCTCCTGGGGCTGGGGGCTTCGGGGCCCAGGCGCCGAAAGGAGCCTCTGGCTCAGGACCCACCATCGAGGAGGTGGATTAGAGGCCTCTGCTGGCTCTCCCGGTGTGGTCTAGAAAACAGACTCTTTGCACTTGATAGCTGCTTGGGCACCGATTACTGTCAAGGTTATTTAAAGTCTTCTTCATGGTTCAGTTTAAAGTTACAGTCTTTCTTAAGGTAATTGCGTTGACTGTTAAATTTTGTATGCATATATATATATACATATATATATATATATATGTATATATATATATATATATATATTCAAATATATTCAAAGTAATGTTGGGAGCAGCACTGTGCACTGTACCAGGGGATTATGTTTTATAGCTAATGATGTGTAAAGTCTAAAGATTTTTTTGTAATTTTTATATCAGTGTTCCAGTAGCCTGGGAAGACATATAGTCTAGCTGCCCAGTTCCCTGGAGATGGTCATCTCTAAGACAAACTGTCTTAAACAAACGTCTTGGCACTGTGTACTACATAACTTTACTCTTTTGTACTTAAAACTTTATCTGCTTGTCCATGTTAAGGTTTTGTGGTATAACCAGTATGTTCTTTGCATTTAATCTAAGTAGGTTAAAGATGGTGTATCCTTCCTGCATACATGTCTACACTGCCACCCTGTGTACATTTTTTTCTTTGCATCACTACAAACTAATGAAAAAAACTTTTATGACTTAAATATTCAAAATAAAAGGTTACAAGTATATTTTGTCTGTTTGTATGTTGGAAGGGCTAATGGATTATGGGCTTCTGTGGATTTCTTAAGTTTTTTTTTAAGATTTATTATTATATGTGAACACATTGTAGCTATCTTCAGACACACCAGAAAAGGGCATCAGATCTCATTACAGATGGTTGTGAGCCACCATGTGGTTCCTGGGATTTGAACTCAGGACCTTCGGAAGAGTAGTCAGTGCTCTTAACTGCTGAGCTGTCTCTCCAGCCCCCGGATTTCTTAGTTTTGTGATAACTGGAAAAGGGATTTTTTTTTGGTGGATTTTCAGTGCAGTTATGCAGGGAGTACAGGTATTTACTTTGAGGGTCGGGCTCATTCATGGGAAAAAGTAGGGTGGTGCTGTTGTTTGGGGTCAGTGGAAGAGGGACTCAAGGGGCTATGAGAGCTCAGCTCTCTCTTACCCTCCAGGGCCTGAATCCTAAACAGTGTTTGAACCCCTATTGGAGTCAAGTGACTCTTTCACAAGGGTTGCATAAGACATTGAAAATTACAGGGGTTGTTTGTTTTTGGTTTTTGTTTTGTTTTTTGTTTTTCAAGACAGATTTCTCTGTAGCCCTGGCTGCTTTGGAACGACCTTATAGACCAGGCTGGCCTATAAACTAAGAAATTTGCCTTCCTCTGGCTCCCAAGTGCTGGGATTAAAGGCCTGTGCCACTACTACCAGGCTAAAATTATAGTTATAAAGTATCAACACCAACTATTTCTCATGGTTGGGTGTCACCAGAACATGTGGAACTTAAGAATAGCAACATTAGGAAGTTTGAGAACCACTGCTCTAGACAGTGAGCTTCATCCCCCAGCCACTGAGCCCTCCTTTTTAGCTTTGTTTTCTGAGACAGCATCTCCCCATGCAGTCCTGGCTGGCCTCAACCTCTGACCCATATGCCTTTCCCAACCTGGCTTCTTTATTACTTTTTTGAGACCTCTTACAGGGTTGCCCAAACTATATTTACACTTTCTCTGTAGCTCAGCCTGGCTTTGAACTTGCCCTTTCCAGACCATACCCCTGAACCTGCTAGCTGAAATTATAAAGTTGTGACCAGGCACCATGTCTGGCTATCTTTTTTCTTTTGGGGGGAGGGGCAGGGTTTGTGTGCGTATGTGTGTGTGTGTGTGTGAGAGACAGAGACAGAGACAGAGAGTCAGAGAAACGGAGTCTTTCAGTGTAGCCTTAGCTGGGCTGGAAGTGATTATCTAGACCACGATGCTCTCCGACTCCTGTCTCTGCCTCTTGAATGGTGGGATTATGGGCACTGTGCTACCTGACCCATCCACTTTATCCCCACCATCCCCATCTCTCTTTCCAGGCCTGGTGATGTAGCAGAGCCCTTACCTTGTCCAAGGCTTTTTAAGCAGGCAGAACCTAGGGCACAGAGCTGCTTTCCTCGGAAGCCTTTTGACCCCTGGCTCTTCCAGGGTTTTAGTGGGGCAATGCCAGCCTTTGAGAGCTGGGGAGGGTAGGTCAGGGGAGACTGCTTGCCTAGTATATGCATGAGGCACTCAATTCAATCTCCAGCTCCATGGAGAATCAATCGATTTGCTGGGCAAGGTGTAAACTGCATGCAATTCTAACATGTCCAAACAGAAACTTTAAGGCCACCCTAGGGTAAAGATGTCTTCAGTAGTTTTTCAGTCCCTCTTGAGGTGGGCTGTCGTCGAGTCGCGGCGAGGCCGGCGCACCGCAGCCATGACAGAGACTGATGTGACTCCGAAGGCCTATCCCCTCGCAGATGCCCACCTCACCAAGAAGCTGCTGGACCTTGTTCAACAGTCATGTAACTACAAGCAGCTTCGGAAAGGAGCCAATGAAGCCACCAAAACCCCCAACAGAGGCATCTCTGAGTTCATTGTGATGGCAGCAGACGCTGAGCCCTTGGAGATCATCCTGCACCTCCCTCTGCTGTGCGAAGACAAGAATGTCCCCTACGTATTTGTGCGCTCCAAGCAGGCTTTAGGACGGGGCGTGTGGCATCTCCAGGCCAGTCATCGCCTGTTCTGTTACCATCAAAGAAGGCTCTCAACTAAAGCAGCAGATCCAGTCCATTCAGCAGTCTATTGAAAGGCTCTTGGTGTAGGCCGTGGCCTCTGCCCTTTCCTGTCTACTGCCACCCTGTTTGTGTATCATATTGTCTGTTAGCATGTACTATTTTCAACCAGCTACTATTATATTGTACTACATCTGCGTTTAAAAAAAAAAAAAGAAGTCTTCAGTAATAGTTTAATAGAGGCCAAGGCAATTATGCTCATTAGAGAAGCAGTTAATTCGTAAGCCATTTTACACTGTTAGAGGTCATTTCTGGCTAACGTGCACTCAGTTTGGAACTGAAGAGTCTCTTCCTATAACCCTCCCAGGTGGAACTTGGGCCTAGGAACTGAGAGACTTATCGAACACATAATTACTATAGGATTCTTTTATTTGTTTTTGTTTTTGTTTGTTTTTTGTTTTGTTTTGTTTTTTGAGACAGGGTTTCTCTGTGTAGCCCTGGCTGTCCTGGAACTAACTCTGTAGACCAGGCTGGCCTTGAACTCAGAAATCTGCCTGCCTCTGCCTCCCAAGTGCTGGGATTAAAGGCATGTGCCACCACTGCCCGGCTACTATAGGATTCTTAGATTTTAAATTTTAGTTATGTTCTGAGGCACTATCTCATCACTGCGTAGCCCAGGCTGGCCTTGAACTCAAAGAGATCTACCTGCCCCTGCCTCTCAAGTGCTAGGATTAAAGTTGTGCACCACTGCTTCTGGCTAAAATGTATTTTAAAATGAAGATAGAGAAGCGTATAGTGCCTTGCACATGTAATTTCAGCATTTAGGAAAAGGAAGTAGGAATGTTGACCGTCATGGTACAGAATTGCTGTCTCAAAAAAAAAAAAAAAAAAAAGACAAAGGGGCTGGAGCAGTGGCTCAGTGGTCAGGAGCACTTACTGATCTTTCTAAGGACCTGGCTTCAGTTCCCAGCACCTATCACCAGGTGGCTTACAACTTCCTCTAACACACATAGACACAAATACAATCAATCTAAAAATATTTCTTAAAAGCTGGCCAGTGGTGTTGTATGCCTTTAATCCCAGCACTCAGGGCAGAGGCAAGTAGATATCTGTGAGTTCGAGGCCAGCCTAGTCTACAGAGCAAGTTCCAGGACAGTCAGGGTTACACAGAGAAACCCGGTCTTGAAACCGACCCCCCATCTCTCTCTCTCTCTCTCTCTCTCTCTCTCTCTCTCTCTCTCTCTCTCTCTCTCTCTCTCTCTCTCTCTCTCTCTCTCTCTCTCTTAATGACAACGGTATCCCAACATAGTAGTGTGTCACGCCTGTAATTGTAGGCATGGTTGGAACCCATCTTAGACTATGAGCCAGATGTGTGTTTGTGTGTGTGTGGCTTTTATCCCCCTTTAAATAAAAATGTTGGGGCTGGTGAGATGGCTCACCAGTTAAGAGCACTGGTTGCTTTTCCTGAAGTCCTGAGTTCAATTCCCAGCAACCAAATGCTCCTGACCATGTATAAGGGAATCTGATGCCCTCTTCTGGCACGCACGTGTACATGCAGCAGAGCACTCAGTAATCTTTTTTTTTTTTCTTTTTTTTTTTTTTAACGGAGAGCAAAAGCTGAGGTGCAAATTCAGATTTTTCTGCTAGGTGTAGGCAATATGAGTCCTCCTGGGTAGACTGGATCCAAACATGAGCACAGAATCCGCAAAGCCATAAGCCTAAAGGAGACCAAAGAGCTGACCTATCCTGTAGGAGCTCCAGGGTCTTTACCCAATCTTGGCCGATTAGGCTGCCTGTTTCTTTCTTTCTTTCTTTCTTTTTTTTTTTTTCTTTCCTTTGGATTGGTAGTTTATCAAATTGTCGTCATATACATGATTCTCTACTTAGGACAGTAAGAAACATGATTCCTCTTTGTTCCCTTCGCATTTGTCAGCGCGATCAAGTCAGGCATATGAGAAGACGACTATGTCCTTCAGGACCCCCGGGCCCGGCGTGGGTATAAATGGCCGAGGCGGGCGGCACACCGGTCTCTTTGTGCACCCGCCCACACGGTTTGTCCTGTTTTCACCCTTCTTTGCTCTCCACCGGTCTGGGCAGGGTCTGAGGACTCCGGAGAGCAAGGCATGGGTCCGCCTCGTGCCGCAGGTATCCTGGGGTCCTGTGGGGAGGGCTCTGCGGTGTGGGGCCGGGTATGATGACCCACATTTACAGACTAGAGTTTCTGATGTCCACGTGACGCCACTCCTTGTAACTGACCCAGGCCGGGGTGGGGGCTGCAGGCCGGGGTCTCTCCGACCTGTGCTCACTCAATGATCTCTTCCAGGTTCCTGGCCCACGCCAGCCATACCCAGTAGCACAATGGTAAGCGCATGCTGGCGAGAGGTAGGCGGTGTGAGGAGGGGCTGGTTTCGGGGAGAGGACAGTAATGATGATTTCTGGTGATTCTGAGTGTCTCGCTGACGCCATCACCGCAGCGCGCTGACCGTCCCCGGGTCCAAAATCGGCAGTGGCGTGGGTTTTGAGTGGCCTAGAGTTTTTAGTAATTTACCTCTGTGTCTTGCTTTCTGGTAGGGATTTGAGGACACACGCCAGCTGCCTACACCTGAAGAAAGGTTAGTATTAGGTTCCAAACGCCTTACTTAAGTTCCTTTAAGGTGGTTTTCTTAGGTTTCATTGGTCTGGCATGCTTGTCTCTTGGCTTGACTTTTTGGAAGGGGTGGATTCGAGACAGGGTTTCTCCATGTAGCCCTGATCTCAGATCCGCCTGCCTCTACTCTCTGGAATTAAATGCATACAGCACCACCGACTGGCCCTTGTTTTGTTCTTAATATCCTGCCTGCATTAGCCAGTCTCCAAGCAAGCTACCACCCAGCCATCTTTTTGTTTTTAGATCTTAACTAATCTCCCTAACTCTAAATCTATGGTGGATCCAGGAGCTGCCTTGATTATTTCTTGTGCCTTTAAGTTCTGTATGCTAGTCCACGGCAGTGGGTCTCAGCCTTCCTGAGGGCCTTTAATGCAGTTCCTCGGGCTGTGATGTTCCTAACCATCGATTTTATTTTCCTTGCATCTTCATAACTAAAGTTTGCTATTGTGATAACACAGGCTGTCCTGTCTGGGACCCCTATGTAAGGGTTCCTTGGTGACACAGGTTGAAAGCCACTGTTTTAGACTATGCTTTTGGGTATTTAGATGGGCTCTCAATTCAGGATGGCCTTAGTCCTGGCTCCAACCACCTTTTTTTTTTTTTTTTTTTTTTTAAGATTTAGATGTTTGTGAGTACACTATTGCTGTCTTCAGACACACCAGAAGAGGGCGTCAGATCCCATTACACATGGTTATGAGCCATCTCTCCGGCCCATGCCACCTTTTTTCGTTAAAGGTTTTAGCAGTTAAATTTCAGTCCCCAGGAGTTTTGGCTTTATATAGCTCTGCAACAGTCTGAAGCCTAACTACACACACTGGCTACCGCATCCTGTGTCTATCTCCCTGGGTGGTACCCTAGGTTCTGGTCTCCCTCAATTGAGAGTGATGATTTCACAGACTAGAGTCTCTGACGCTGTCCTTGATGTCAGCTATAAATCTGACTCATTTGGGGAACCTCTTGAGAATGAGCCCAGTGTGCCAACACTGGCTCTGGTGAGGAACATACCCTGCTCTCCTGTTTCTCATTGTGCCCATCTTAACTCTCCAGGGTGAGCTCTGAGGACTTCGCAGGGGCCCCATCCCCTCACCTAGATGAGGGCTAACCTTGGAGTCCAGACAAAGGTGGAAGTGACCTAGATGTGACCTGAATGAGCTAATCATCTAATGAGAGCCAGCCCTTTGTCCTGCCCACATGAAGGTGGGTGGTTAGCTCACTTTTCAGGGTAATAAAGCAGTAAAGGCGGGGTGGGGGGGTTGTTGAAGGCTTTGTATGATGTCACTAGGGCCTGTAAAGTTAGCACAATGAACCCGCTGTGCAGATTGTAAAGCTGACCTTGTTGGAATATCCTGGTTTTAGAAACACATAAATCAGCTTTGTGTTTACTGTTCCCCTGCTGAAAATGTTCTTCTGAATTTTCAGGGCTTTGCTGCTACGCACTGACAAGTTGGACGGCTTTTTATTGCTTTGTTGCCAGTTATCTGAACATGAGAGGCTGTAAGGTGTAATCTGCGAGCCCTGCGCCCAGACTGAACCAGGGCCTCCCTTGAACATGAGTATTAGACAATGAAATAAGAACTTATCTTGCCCAGACTATATAATGGCTTGGAAATGCATAGTTTCCTGAACGATCTCAATAAAATACTTTTAAAAGTACTTAAATTGACTTTTTCTGTGTCACTTTGTGGGGAGGTGTGAGAAGATATATGGGAATAAGGTTTTAACCTTACCACACAGGTGTCACCACCTGACTGCCTACATCAAATGCCCAGGAAGGAGCTAGTCATTTCATGTGTCTGGTTCCTGGTCCCTTAACACCATCTGTTCTGGAAGTACAGATGAAAATTCTATACAGACCTGTAAGGCTGACCATAGTTTTAGCAGAAAGATTAGCATCTGAATCGGTCAGATCTACCTGCTAGGAACAAGTCGGCCTCCCCTCCCCTAAGCTCCCACTGCAGAGGGTAAAGGACAGCATCAAGCACCCCAGCCTTCTGGAGACCCCACCAGTAGACTCCAGGTGTGCTTGCCTGGTGAATGAACTTGTAGGCCAGAGACCCCTGGTGCCTGCTTAGCAAGCTGTAAGCTCTCATGGGTTAGGTGTACCTGCAACCTAGCACTTGGAGGTGGAGTCAGAGGGATCAGAGATCACTACTGCATAGAGGGTTCCCAGCCACTTGAGAGCACTTGACTTGGGGGTAGAAAAGTAGATTTAAGGGGGCTCAGTGGTTGAGAACACTGACTGATCCTGAGTTTGAATCTCAGCGACCATACCGATACCCTCTTCTGCGATGTCTGAAGGCAGTTACCGTGTACTTACATACAGTAAATAAGTAAATTTAAAAGCTCTAGTGGGCCGGATGTGGTGGCGCATGCCTTTAATCCCAGCACTCGGGAGGCAGAGGCAGGCAGGTTTCTGAGTTCGAGGCCAGCCTGGTCTACAAAGTGAGTCCCAGGACAGCCAAGGCTACACAGAGAAACCCTGTCTCGAAAAACCAAAAAAAAAAAAAAGCTCTAGTGCTCTAGTGGGTAGTTATTTCAATGGCCACACAAAACCATTGAGTTAGAAAACAAAGGAAAGTGAAAAAAAGACTTGGAGGAGTAGAGTTTTGATCTTTTTTCTAAAGATAGTGTGCAGTAGGCCCAGCTGTGGTGGCATATACCTTTAATCCCAGCACCTGGGAGACAGGATCTCTTAAGGATCTGGCAGATGGATCTCTTAAGTTTGAGAGGAGCCTACTCAATAAGTTTCAAGACAGCCAGGGCTACAAGGGGAGAAAAGATGGTGTGCAGATGAGGAAGGTAACCAGCTGTAGGTCTCTGGCCTACAAGAACATACAGGAAGTATTTCAGAGAGCTAACGACAGTGGTGTACACCTGTAATTCCCCGCACTCCAGCAGGGAGAGGAGTTTGAAGACAGCCTCAACTGTGAACTCTTGTCTCAAAAGTATGTTTGTGTCTGGCTCAGTGCCCAGCACCAGGTAACAGGCAATGTATGCCTGTAACTCAGCATTATGAAGGACATCTGGTGATCAGGGTTATCCTCAGTTACACAGTTTGAGGCCAGCATGGGACACAAGATAGCCTAACTCAAAAAAAAAAAAAATTACATTTAATTTTTTCTGGGCACAACAGAGCCGCTGCACACGTGAATTCACAGACGCTGTGGTTGGTAGCACAAGAATTAGTTGTCCTGGCCTGGAGTGAGAGCGCTCAGGAGACTATTCTTCCCTGAAGGACTGCTGGCAATTCATGGTCGCTGGGGACACCACGCTGACATCGTCTTTTTTAAAAATTTTAAATAAGTTTCGATTTTATGTGTATGGGTGTTTTGCTGCCATGTTTGTCTGGGCACCAGGCATGCACATGGTACACATGTAGGCAAAATGCTCAAATGCTCATAAGAATAAAATAAATAAATTGTTAAGTTTTAGGCTGGATTACTTAAATGCAGGTGATTACAGACAAACAACTTAAAATCTTTCAACTATAAAAGAACGTTTTAGCCGGGCAGTGGTGGCGCAACGTCTTTAATCCCAGCACTTGGGAGGCAGAGGCAGACGGATTTCTGAATTTCTGAAAGGCCAGTCTTGTTAAACAGTTCCTTTCAGGCCAGCCTGGTCTACAGAGTGAGTTCTGGGGCAGTCAGGGCTACACAGGGAAAGCCAGTCTGGGGGTGAGGAGTGGGGGGCTAGGGGGGAGAGAATGTTTTAGCTGGGTGAGGAGGCACACACAGAGCTGCATAGTGAGACCCTGTCTCAAAACAATAAGGAAAAAGCAAAACAAACAAAACAGAAAAAAAAATGTTTTTATGTTTATGGAGGATTTGTCTGCATGTGGACACGGGTGGAAATCCCATAGAGGCCAGAAGAGGGCATCAGGTCCCCTGGAACTGGATTTATATCAGTAGTAGTACCGATTAAACCTGGGTCTTCTGGAAGAAGAGCCAGTGCACGCATGTGAACTTCTTACTCTGATGGGTGTGTATACTGTATATAGTCACTTAGAATACTTGACTAGAAGTGCCAGGTGGTGGCGGCACACGCCTTCAATCCCAACACTCAGGAAAAAAGGCTGGCAGATCTCTGAGTTTGAGGCCAGCCTGGTCTACAGAATGAGTTCCAGGACAGCCAGGGCTACACAGAGGAACCCTATCTTGAAAACAAAACAAAACAAACAAACAAAAAGATTCCGGAGAGGGGCTAGAGAGATGGCTCAGTGATTAAGAGCACTGGCTGCTCTTACAGACGATTTGGTTCCCAGCTCCCATCTGCTGGCTATGACAACTCCAGTTGCAGAGGATCCGACCCCTTCTGGCCTCTGTGGCACCAGAAATACATGTGGTGCACAGACACACATGCAGGCAAAACACTTACATGAATAAAATAAAGTTGAAGCAGTAGAGAAAGTTTCTAAAGGCATACAGAATACTTAAGTTAACTCTGACCGACCTGGTCACTCTGTTACACTCCCCTCAAGAATAGGCAAATAAGCATACTTCTTACTCCCAGAGAGAGTAAAATATGATAGGTAATATTCACACACACACACACACATCTTCAAAAGGCTGAGCACGTAGACTGTATTTAGTATGAGTGGCAAAGCCTATTCAGTACCTCATCTGCCCTTCCCTAACCATCGGCGTCTCCTCCTAATCGGTCAATCATTCCTGTAAATGGTCAACTATTCATTTATCCAAAGGTCTTGTTTTCATTCCTTGCTTCCATGGTCCAAACTGCCCCCACCCCGGGGTGGTCAGACCTTCTTTCTGGTGCTGGTCCAGGTTCAAGGCATAAGCTAGTTCTGAGCCATGTAATATATATGTACATACATACATACATACATACATACATGCTCTCTTTATAATTCTATAAATTCTGTTCCTCTAGAGAACCCAACTACTACAGGAATGTAGCTCAATTGGTAGACTGCTTGTCTAGTATGCACAAAGTCCTAGGTTTGATCCCCAGCCCTGCACAAAACCAGGAGCAGTCACACAAGCCTGTGACCCTTGTACTCACAGTTGGAACCTGTAGGACCAGAAGTTCAAGATCATTGGCTGCATACTGTTGGTTTTTTTTTTTTTTTTTTTTTTTTTGGTTTTTTGAGACAGGGTTTCTCTGTGTAGCCCTGGCTATCCTGGAACTCACTTTGTAGACCAGGCTGGCCTTGAACTCAGAAATCCACCTGCCTCTGCCTCCCGAGTGCTGGGATTAAAGGCGTGCGCCACCACGCCCAGCTGCATACTGATTTTTAAGGGCTAGCCTGGGCGACGTGGCGCTTGTTTTCTTCCCAAGCTCCCTTTTAAGAATCGAACAACTAAAAGAAAAATATAAATAGCAGTGGTTATGTAGTAATTGGTGTCCTTCAGCCAGGTCAGGAGGCACGTTCTATGACAAGATCTTCTAACAGCCCTTCCAGACTGCAGGACAAACTACTCTATGTGAGCACGACAGGCATCGTAAACCCACTGCCTTTCCCTGTGGCTCTGGGCATCTTTGCTCTCTCCCTTCAGTTGGCTGGCTATTACCTGTTTACCTTTCACTCTTAGCAGATCTCCATTTGGCTGGTTCTACCGAGTCACCTCCCCGGTTCCTGGTTAGACCATTGTTCTGTGTTACTGCATATATATCTTCCATGGCTCATTCCGACGCCAGGAAGGCTGGGCGGGCTTTCTCACCTGACTCTTACCTGCCAGGCTGTTCCAGGCACCGAGCAGGAAGCCAGTCAGGGCTTTTCTGTCAGTGTTGAGAAAAGTTTATGATTTGGGGCTGAGGACATGGCAGCATGCCCTGGTCTGAGGGCACCATCGAGCCTATGACTGTGGTCTTTGAGTCATTTCATTCAGGTTGTGAAGAAAGCCTGGAGCCAAGACAATAAAGCTGACTTGGAGGTTGTTTGTGGGACTGTGGCTCTGCACAGTCTGTTGGTAGACATTTTTAAAAAAGAATTATTTATTCATTTCATATATATGAGTACACTGTAGCTGTTTTTCAGACACACCAGAAGAGGGCACCACATCTCACTACAGATGGTTGTGAGCTACCATGTGGTTGCTGGGAATTGAACTTAGGACCTCCGGAAGAACAGTCAGTGCTCTTAACCACTGAGTCATCTCTCCAGCTCTTGCTCCTGCTCTTTGGGAGACATTTTTGAGCAAGCTGCTTGTGATGTGCTCCAGGCAAAGTTGAGCTGCTGATAGACTGATGGCAATGTGATGAGGGGGTGGGAGGAGGGATGACAGACTGAGGGGTGTGGGTGGGCTTCACACACATCTTTATGTTCTGTATGTCTGACTTGTGTTTGTCTTTATACATTTATTTTTACGTGTGTGTGTGTGTGTGTGTGTGTGTGTGTGTGTGTGTGTGATTGTGTCACCACACAAGTATAGTGCCCATGGAGGCCAGAAGGGGGAGTCGGATCCTCCGGAACTGGACTTACAGGTGGTTGTGGGTATATTGATGTGGCAGTGGGAAGGGAACCCAGGTTCTCTGCAAGAGCAGCTGTGGCTCACTGAACCGCTCTCCAGCCCCTCACTATGTGAGGTACAGTGTCCACAAACTCCTGATCCTTCTGCCTCTACTTTCAGAGTACTGGGACTTCAGGCATTTGCCACCATGCCCTGCCTAAAAACATAGCTTTGGCTGGTGATTCTCAAAGGGCTGCTCTCTTGGAAGACAACTGTTTTGAGCGGAGCCAGAGTATAACACACTGGAGACTCCTTTCTCAGGGGTGCTGGCCAGCAGGCACAATAAAAGATGACTTTACAGTTAAGAAACTCACACTACAGCCAGGTATGGTGGCCCCCAACCTGTAACCCCTGCAACAGGGAAGTTCTATGCCACCCTGTGTTATAAAAGACCTTTTCTTAAAGGATGATCTGATGTCTCTGGCCACCATGGGCACCTGAATTCACCTGCACATACCACACACACACACACAATCTAAAAAATAAAATGACTTTTAAAATTGCTATCAGGAGACAGGGTGTGGCTTATATGGGAGGTCTTGGGCTCAATTCCCAGCAGCGGGGGTTGGGAGGAATAAAAATGTGACTAGAAATTCCAGAATATAAATAAGTATACAGGGAAGTGACTCACAAGACTCCACACCTAGCTGAGGAGCTATTGGTAACAGAAGGCTGCTAGGGTATAGAGAATCAGCCTACAAATGTGTGTGTGTGTTCATATGGGCACTTGTGTAAGTCAGAGGACAAATTAGCAATCAGATCTCTTCTCCCACCATGAGGGTCTTAGGGATTGAACTAAAGTCTCAGGTGTGGAGGCAAATGCCTTTACCAGCTGAGCCATCTTACCTACCCAAAAGGTGTTGCCCTTAAAAAGGTGCTGCCCAAGCTGAGCAGTGTGGTGCACACCTTTAATCCCAGCACTCTGGAGGCAGAGGCAGCGGATTTCTGAATTTGAGGTCTACAGAGTGAGCTCCAGGACAGCCAGGGCTACACAGAGAAACCCTGTCTCGAAAAACCAAAAAAAAAAAGGAGAAGCGGGAGGCAGGCACATGTGGGGATCTGGGCTGAGTTGGATCAGGATGTAGATAGGATCAAACTATATTGTATGCAAGTATGGAATTCTCAGAGAATAAATGGAAATATTATATTTAAAAAGTGCATAATGAAGAGATTAACTGGAAGCCTGACTGAATGCCACATTAATGACTTGGAAAGGAAATTATCCTTAAAAACATTAAGAGAAGTGTTGAGTTCTGCATTTGTGCCAGCCACAGTTTGTTGGGAGCTTTTCTGGCCATGCAGGTTTATCACAATGCTGCTACCCCAACAGGGATAGGCAGGGTCCTTAGCTCTGCCCAAGGAGGTGGACAGTGTCTCTAAGCAGGCCAGACCCGTAATTATCTTTTCTTTAAATTTATTTATTTCTATGAGCAAACTGTAGCTGTCTTCAGACACACCAGAAGAGGGGATCAGATTCTATTACAGATGGCTGTGAGCCACCCACCATGTGGTTGTTGGGAACTGACTCAGGGCCTCTGGGAGAGCAATCAGTGCTCTTAACCAGTGAGCCATCTCTGGAGCCCCCCATAGTTATCTTTAACTATTGTTGTGCTTTTCCATTTTGAGGAAAGGTCTTAGGTAGCTGGTGCTGGTGTCCGGCTGCCTCCCACAGGGCTGTCTTTTGATTGTTGTTAATTTTCCAAAGAACAAGGAAACAGATTATTGCCAGTTAGTCCAAAGTACATGCTGACTCTGAAAGTGTTAGATGTCATTGTCCCTGGTCAGGTGACCCTCAAGTGGAAATGCCTATTCTGGAATGCCTATTGCCCATCATTAAACCATTAAAATCTAAAAATATGCCTGAGATGGAGATGTTTGCCAGCACTCCCCAGTTAAACTTCAGGGGCAAGTACAGTGGTGAGGGAGCTCCAAAGGGCCTTGTGACGGTGGATGCTGGGTCGGGTGACAGTGGATGCTGGGTTGGGTGGGCATTTTCCATCAGGACCACTCAGAGAACCCTCGCTCAGCTGGCTTGATTTTCTTTCTGAGAGGACTGAACAACTATAAAAAGAAGACTCGAAACATTTTTTGTGTGCTGAGGTTGAATAATCCAGGGCCTTGAGCATAGGTGTGCCACCTGACCATATGCCCCTGCCTAGCCTTTTTTTTTTTTTATGATGATGATGATGATGATGAACAGTAAATAGTATGAAGAGCCAGGCCTGAAGGCATGGGACTATGCCCAGCTATCTAAGAGGCCTGTGGGTATTGCAAACAAAAGGCTAGCCTGGGCTACATAGTGTGGTCAAAGCTTGGGAAACTTACCTACACCCTGTCTCAAAAA
Organism: Mus musculus; assembly: GCF_000001635.26. Classification (NCBI taxonomy): domain Eukaryota; kingdom Metazoa; phylum Chordata; class Mammalia; order Rodentia; family Muridae; genus Mus; species Mus musculus. Next base: position 1,262,138 of record NT_187004.1, on the reverse strand, counting down.
TATATACAAAGGGACTTGAGGTATATAGCTCAGTGATATAGTGTGGGCCCTAGCTAATCTTCAGAACACTGTTCGGGTGGGGGTGGGGTATTCCCTGTAGGTAGGAAGATCAGATCAGGCTGGGTGTGGTGGAGCACGCCTTTAATCCCAGCACTCGGGAGGCAGAGGCAGGCGGATTTCTGAGTTCGAGGCCAGCTTGGTTTACAAAGTGAGTCCCAGGACAGCCAGGGCTACATAGAGAAACCCTGTCTCAACACCCCCCCCCCAAAAAAAAAGGATCAGATCAGGAGTTTAAGGCCAGCCTCTGCTATATAGGGAATTTCAGGTTTGAGATATATATGTATGATATATATATATATGATAAATATATGATTTATATGTAAGTATACTGTAACTGTCTTCAGACACACCAAAAGAAGGTGTCAGATCTCATTACGGATCGTTGTGGTTGCTGGGATTTAAATTCAGGACCTCTGGAAGAGCAGCCAGTGCTTTTAACTTCTGAGCCATCTCTCCAGCCCCTGAGGTTAATATTTAGGTTTAGAGCTTATCTAAACTCTTTCCCAAGAAGAAAGGAGGAAAGAAAGAAAGAAAGAGAGAATGAGGAAATGTAAACAACTTATCTCAAATCAAAATGAAGACAGCACTTGCTTAATTTTACTCCCTCTCTGGAGAATTCGAGACCAAACCTCTCCCATTTATACTGCTCACTACTGAGCCATTCACACAGCCTCCATTGACCTGCCTCTCCCCCCATCCCCCTCCTCCACTCCTGCCCTCGCTCGCTCTCCCACTCCGCCCCCGCCCCAGTACATGGCCCAGGACATTTCTCCTAATCTTATTGGACAAATGCCTTGCTGAAACCCAGGTGGGCTGAAGTGCTGGCCTCCCGCTCCTGACTCAGCAGTGGAGCGGGACGGTGCTAACCTTGGGACCACATCCTCAGAGACCCATGCTTGGACAGTTCCTGCTGCTCGCTGTGGCGCTTTCCACCCTGCCTCCGATTGCTGGGGCAGCTTAGATTCTCCAGGGAGCATCATCCTGCCGGCTTGCTGGAGGCCATACTGCTACTCCGTAACTTTTATGGGCTCTGATCCAACAGATTTCAAACTAAGTCTGAAGCTCTGTCACACCGCTAGGCTCTTTGCTTAAAGATTCGGGGTCACAGGAAATGAGACTTCTAGCCTCCAACTCATACAAGTGTGAATTTTTAGATAGTTAGCCTTTTCCGTTACACCCAGAACCGAGATAAAGAGCAGCTTACCCAGTGATCAGTGGTGCAGCAATTAACTAGCATGCCTGTGGCCTCTGCTTCCTTTCCCAGGAAATCAAAGACAAGGAAATTAAAAAAAAAAAAAAAAACAAGATGTTTACCCAGCACAGGTGCTTGTGGGGTTTTTTTTGTTTGGTTGGTTTTTTTGTTTTTTTTTTTTTTGTTTTGTTTTGTTTTTTGTTTTTACTTCTTGTTTTTTAAACTCTGTTGAGTCTATGAATGTTTTGTCTGCTTGTATCTAAATGTACCACCTGAGTGCCTGGTGCCCATAGAGACCAGAAGATGGAGTTGGTTCCTCTAAAACTGGAGTTGCAGATAGTTGAGGGACATCATGTGGGTGCTGGAAACCAAAACCCAAGTCCTCTGGCAAATTAACTGTTGGAATTCTGTCTAAATTCCAGCCCCACAGTTACCTGGCAACAGCCAGGTAGGCATGGCCCTATAAAAGAGGCTGCTTGGCCCCTCCTCTCTCTCTCTTACCTCTTGCTCCCCATTCCCTTCCTCCTTCTCTCCACCAGGCCATGGCCGGCCCCTACTTCTCCTCTCTGCTACCCTCTTAACTCCCCTCTCCATGCCCTAAATAAACTCTATTCTATACTATACCGGTGTGTGTCTGGTCCCTCAGGGGGAAGGGATGCCTTGTCATAGGCCCACAGACGCACCCCCTTCCCCCACACCGTGCCAGAACATATTCTTATAGCGCTTTCTCTTTTTATGATCACAACAGTAACAAGTGCTCTTAACCACTGAGTCATCTCTCTAGGCCCTTTGAAACCATTGCATTAAAACACCATCTTGGGGCTGGAGGTTTATAGGCACTGGCTGCTCTTCCACAGGACCAGAATTTAGTTCCCAGTACCTATGTGTTGCTGACATGACAGGCCTGGTGTCTTTGTTCTGTTTTGGTTTTGTTTGGTTTTGGTTTTTTGACTATACAGGGCATACTGGTTGGTTTTGTGTCAACCTGACACAGGCTGGAGTTATAGAGAAAGGAGCTTCAGTTGAGGAAATGCCTCCATGAGATCTAGCTGTAAGGCATTTTCTCGATTAGTGATCAATGGGGGAGGCCCCTTGTGGATGGTACCATCTCTGGGCTGGTAGTCTTGAGTTCTATAAGAAAGCAAGCTAAGCAAGTCAGTAAGAAACATCCCTCCATGGCCTCTGCATCAGCTCCTGCTTCCTGACCTGCTTGAGTTCCAGTCCTGACTTCTTGTGGTGATGAACAGCAATGTGGAAGTGGAAGCTGAATAAACCCTTTCCTCCCAACTTGCATCTTGGTCATGATGTTTGGTGCAGGAATAGAAACCCTGACTAAGACACAGGGTTTCTCTGTGCAGCCCTGGCTGTCCTGGAACTCACTCTGTAGAACAGGCTGGCCTCGAACTCAGAAATCTGCTTTGTGCTACCTCCCAAGTGCTGGGATTAAAGGCGTGTGCCACCATTTTCCAGCTCGTCATGACTGGCTTTTACATGAGTGCTGGAGCAGAATTCAGGTTTTCAGGCTTGTATGATAAGCACTTTACTTACAGAGACACCATCTCAGCTCAGAAATGTATTCAAAATGTTTTTAGATTTACTTATTCATTCATGTGACTGGCTTGCTGACATGTGTGCCACACATGTGTGCCTGAAGGGGTCAGAAGAGGGCATTAGAGCTCCTGGAACTGGAGTTACAGCCAGTTGTGAACCACCAAGAAGATGCCAGGAACCACACTCGCTGGTGCTCTGCAAGAACAAGTGCTCTTAAGATGGACTGCGGAACCATCTGTCCATGATACACATTATCCCCTGGATGTGGCATAGCCAGTAACCCAGTAGGTGACACTGTCCCCTAACCAAAATAGAATAAAAGCACCCAGGGATAGGTATGTGGCTCAGTGGTTCAGCACTTGCACAGCATGCCTGAGTGAGACCCCAGACTCCATTCCTAGCACTGGTGGGAGGAGTGGGAGGAGGCAAACTCTGGGCCCCAAGGCTAGATCTCCTGAACTTCTAGTGTGATGATGAAGGGGTCTAGTTTACCATGGGCTCCAGAGCCTGTCCCAGGAAGGAGGAGGTCTTTAAGCACCATGTACTGGAAATCAGGGTTGTTGGCCTGAAGAAGGCAGGTGATGATGGGTCATTCTCTGTGGCTGCCTGCTGCTTCTGCTTCACTAGGCTCACAGGCAGGCACGGTGAGTATCGTTTCCAATCTCCACTATGTGTGTGTGTGTGCATGCCTCCTGAGTGTACAGTGAGCCTGCATGAGTGTATGTAAGTACACATATGAGTGTGTACATGCTTGCATGCATGCATGTGTGAGTGTGTGTTTTAATTTTGACCATTCTGTCTTTCTTTTTTTTTTAAATTTTTTTTTTAAAGATTTATTTAGTTATTATATGTAAGTACACTGTAGCTGTCTTCAGATGCACCAGAAGAGGACATCAGATCTCATTACAGGTGGTTGTGAACCACCATGTGGTTGCTGGGATTTGAACTCAGGACCTTTGGAAGAGCAGTCAGTGCTCTTAACCTCCAAGCCATCTCTCCAGCCCCACTGTCTGTCTTTCTATTAACAGGGTATTGCTGTGTAGCTCTGACTAGCCTGGAACTTGCTACAGACACAAGGCTGGCTTCAAGTTTTCATGATCTTCCTGCCTCTGCCATCTTCTGCGAGCTGGGGTTTCAGGCAGGCACAACCTAGTCTCACTCTCTTCCACTACCTCTTTTTGTTTAGTTTCACATTTATTTGTTTATTTGTTTTGTAGGGGTGGTGGGTGCAGGTATGCTGTGGCATGTTTGGTGGTCATAGAACACCTTGCTAGAGCCAGTTTTCTCCTTCCACCCTGTGGGCTCAGAGCTTTGAACTCAGGTCATCAGCCTTGATAGCAAGTAACCACTGGGCCAATCTTGCTATCACCAATTCTACTATTGGGGCTGGGCCTGTGATCTCAGCTCAAGAAGCTGAGCAGGAAGATTGCATGAGTCCCAGGCTATGGAACGAGGCCTGGGTCAACATATAAAAAGCAAAAGACTGGCAGGTAGGTATGCAATTTTGGGTGGCGATAGTCATGGGACTGGTGTCCCAATTGCTGTGGTCATGACCTCCATTCTTCCTCGTTCAGTGATCTGTTTAGTGATCTGCATGAATTACCACCAGCCCAGGGACTGGACATTGTACCTGAGCCTCACGCATGCTAAGCAAGCACTGTACTGAGCTAACCCATCAGCCTGCTAGGTGTCTTACTGTCAAGCATCTTCCCTCACTCCCTCTGTCTGCCTCTGCAGGCCAGGGAAGGGCCTTTCTATGTATCCCATTGGGCAACACTGTGGTTTACTGACTAGGGCAATGAGTTACATCAACTGACTCAGAACTGCTCAATTAAGGGAGAGCGAGCCCACACAGGCTGTGGTTCCTGTACAGACCGTGCACCAGCTAACAGACAGCCCAGAGGAGAGAAGGCTCTCTCTCTTTTTCTTGAAGTCTTCATTTTTGCTTTAGATTTACTTTAGTTTTATGTGTATAAATGTTTTACCTGCGTGTATGTATGTATGTATATATGTATGTGCCTGGTGCCCACAGAGGTCAGAAGAGGATATCAGATCCTCTGGAACTGAAGTCCTAAAGTCACACATGGTTGTGGGTGCTAGGAGTCAAATCCAGATTCTTTGCATCTCTCTCTCTCTCTCTCTCTCTCTGTGTGTGTGTGTGTGTGTGTGTGTGTGTGTGTGTTTCTTTGAACTGAAGGATTTCAGGTTATAAATTATTTCAGGAAGAAATAAAAGTAAAAACCACTCATTTGCAACTCCATGAAATATGGTAGCAGACAACGCATGCAGGATGGGATTGCTGCTTTGGGAGGGTTACCAGCAAACCTTACAAAGATTGCTGTACCACCTCAGCCCTGTGCTCAGTCTCTACACGGAAGGAGGGCAGGCTGTGCGAGCGTGGGGGAGCAGTGGGCAGCACATGGAAAACATGAGGCACCCCTATTCTCCCAAAGAGGTGTCTGAATGCAGCCAAACCTTCAGAGGTGGAGGGAGATGTTAGGTGACTCCTTCAAGGGCCATCCCACGGGACAACCTGCTGTTTTGTCTGGATGGCACAAAAATCAAGCAACCTACTGAACAAACAGAAAGGTTAGGCTGCGACAGATTAAAAGAGTGGCAAAATCAGCAATCAAAGCCGGCGTGGTGGCGCATGCCTTTAATCCCAGCACTTGGAAGGCAAAGGCAGGAGGATTTCTGAGTTTGAGGCCAGCCTGGTCTACAGAGTGAATTCCAAGACAGCCAGAGCTATACAGAGAAACAACCCTGTCTTGATAAAATACAAACAAAACATAAAAGAATCAGGAATAGATTTTTTTTCTTAGGTCCTGATTTTTGCTTTTGTTTTAAATTATTTTATTTTATGTGTATGAATATTTTGCCTGATTGTATGTCTGTGCACCACAGATGTGCCTAATACTTGTGGAGGCCAGAGGGTGTCAGGTCCCCTGGAACTGGGGTTACAGTTGCAGCTACCCTCCATGCTGTCTCCCCAACTTGAGAGCACAAGGCCTCAGCATGAGAAAAAAAAATGGCCAAAAAACCAAACCAAACCAAACCAAACCAAACCAAACCAAACCAAACCAAACCATGGTAACATCAAATTTGCAGTTAAACATGGATGTGGCCATGCTTAGTTAGAACTGAGGATCTGAAGCACTGGAGATATCGTGTATTCCGGGCTAGCCTGGGCTACAGTATAAGACCTTGATTCAGACCACAAACTAACAATCAATTGTGAATGTTGGCCTGTCTTGGTGGGTTATATTGACAGTCCTGGTTCTGAGGCAGGAGGATTTCACGAACTGGAGATCAGTTAGGCAATATAGTAAGAGTCACCTTCAAACAAACAATTTTGAAAATTTCTATTAGCCAGGTGTGATGGCATACTCCTGTTATCCTAGCCCTCGGGAGACTGAGGCAGAAGGATGCCCATTTGGAGGCCAGCCTGGGCTACATAGTGGGTTCAATCCACTTTAAGATACATGACAGGATTTTTGCTAAAAATGAAGTCAACACGTCTCTAATTTTTTTTTTTTTTTTTAGAAAACCTGAACATTTGTATTTCTGTGTGTGTGTGTATGTGTACACGTGTGTCCATCTATCCATGTGTGCCTGTGTATATGTGTGTGCCAGTGCGTTTGTGTCTGTGTATATGTGTGTCAAAGTGGGTCTGTGTACCTGTGAGTCGATGTGTACATGTGGGCCAGTGTGTATTTGTGTACCTGTGTCAGTGTGTACGTGTGTGTCTGTGTGTGTGTGCACATGCATGCACTGATTGAGGTCTTGTGCATGCTGAAGTGTTTAGCACTGGGCTGCACTAGCAGCCCCTAGAACACTGTGCAAACTCTGGATAAAATGCACAGGATCCCTCACTGCTGACATACAATGGGGCTATACCTCTATCACACAGAACAAATGATCTTAACATTTCTTAGAGAAGAAATGTCAAAAGAAATATGACCCTCTAATTGAAATGAACACAGCCCGAATCCCTCAGACCTTAATATTCTTTTTTTTTTTTTTAATTAAAGCAGAGACAGCAAGATGGCTCAGCTGGCAAAGGCACCTGCCCCCAACTCTGACACCTGAGGTCATTCCACGGGACTCACAGCGTGGAGAGAGACAACTCCAGTAAGCTGTCCTCTGACCTACAGTACGTACACCTTCCTCTCAATAAACACATACCTCCCCCCAAGGACTGAACCCAGAGTCTTAGGCGTTCCAAGTACTAGCTCCACCACTGAGCTACACTGTCAGCGAGTGCGGGGTTACAGGCGCCCAACATGCATAGCGTCCATCTGGGCTCTTTCCACGTGGAGAAGGGCTTTGCTCTCCCACACCTGCAGCAACTGCTTGCTCCTTTCTCACAGACTGTCCTTCCCATCTGGTTTTACACATCTGTTCCCTATTTCCTATGCCACCCCATCTTAGAAATATAAAATATAAACACCTCCCCATCTTTGACACTTGCAAACAGCAGCAGCCAGGATGGAATCTAGGGGTTTCTGCTTCCCAGTAAGTACATCAGCTCCTCTTCCAGCTGCCTTCTGTCTCTCCAGGAGGCAATTGGGAAGGCGTGAGCGGACAAAACCACAGACTCCACAAACGCTTTTTCTGCATCAAAAATTTTAAGTTACAAATATTTCCATTCATAAATAATCAAAGGTGCACACGTAGGTGTGCTTATCCTTGCTCTGAAAGGACACTCTGCCCTGGGGACTTTCAGCAATCACATCTAGTACCTGCCTCTGTACCCTAGGACACTGGGCCTTCTCAGTTCCCTGAGTTCGTATCTGTTCATCTCTCCAGGGGGAGCCCCTCCCACATCCTGTCCCAGAAAGGAACAGCTCCGTTGTCCTGGAAGAGAATGGACAGGGGCCATCCCCAGCATACTGGAAAAAAGTGCTCTTGGTGACGGAGGGACTTCCTGCCCCGAGAGGAAGCTGGGCGTTAAGTCATAACGAAGAGACTTCCCTGTTGATGAGAAGTTGCAAAAGGTCAGAGTTCAGAGGAAGAGCTGTGTTTCAGGCACCCTCTGCAGATGGTCCAGAGAGCTGTGAAGTCAGCGACCAGGACTTGGTGTCCTTTGGGCACGGGGCTCAGAGCGTGCCGTAGACGCTGATTTTGACCATGGAGATGCTCTCGGTGTACCGGTTCAGGCCTTTCTCGTACAGAACGAACAGCTGCGGGGGCTGCTTCTTTCCATCCGTGCTGTTTTCCAGGGCTGTCAGGGACGAGTAGCCGCTGGGTCCCGGCCACACCTGGACCCTCTCCTTCTGCCAGGATGTACCATTGCTGAAACTCCAGCGCAGGGTCAGGTTCACTCCTAGGAGAGCAATAGTCAGAGGGAGGAGGGTCTCTGCTCTGTCCAGGACTTGTTCAGACGGGGCGCCCCCCAACCCCCACTCCACCCTCAGGCACTCACGGAACTCAGGGTGGGCTGGATTGGAGAAGAAGACAATGCCGGAGCTGGTGGCTAGCGCTCCTGCAGCTACCACAGGGTCCACGAGCTCAGGGTCGAAGGTCACATCCCGGGGCCTGAGAGTGTCACAGGCGTCATAGCTGCGGAGGACGATCCTGCAGCGGCAATGGTAGTTATTCTGGTTCCGGGCGTTGATGATGACCGAGCCATCTGGAAGCTCGTAGGGCTGCGTGGGGGAGAGAACAGGAGAAGCTGGGGAGGCTGAGGAAGCCAGAGCTGGGGAAGGTGGTGGTGTGGGCGGGTACAGTCCACGGACTCCTGACCTGGCACTCGTCGGGGTTGAAATCGTGATCGTGTTTGGGCTGGCCAAAGGGAATGCCGCTCACTCCAGTGCCGTAGTGCCAGGAGGCACCGTGGTCATCACTGAGGAGACAGAAGACCCCATCTCGCTCCAGCGTCCCGTGTCCACACACAATGAGCCGGCCCTTCCCAGGCTCTCGCTGTTTCTGTTAAGAAGAGGAAGTGGGTGTCGCAAAGGTGCTGCCATGGAGCTCAGGCAGAGCGCTGGCAGCTCCCAGTGCGACACACTGGAACCCTTTTGTTCTCCCACAGACACTGCCCAAATTAAGAAGCTTTTTCATGGCAGGCCTGTAATCCCAGCTACTCAGGAGGCTGAGGACAGAAGATGGTTTGCCTGGGCTACAGAGTCACTTCAAGGCTAACCTGGGGACATAGTGAGACTCTGTCTCAAAATTAAAAGTATATAAAAAGGCTGAGGTATAGCTCAGCTTGGTGGTAGAGTTCTTGCTGCCTGTGCACAAGGCCCTCAGTTAATGACACTCCTCAAAAATCTTAAAAAGTAGAAAAGAAAAAAATCTCTCTCTAAATTCGAAATATTTATTTGAATAACAATGAAGCCCAAGCTGGCCTCCAATGCTCTATGTAGCCAAGGCTGACTATTTGGCTCCCAGTCCTCCTCATTCTATTGTCTGATGCTGGAACTGTAGGCATGCTACACAGGGTTTCTTGTGAGTAGCCTGAATGCTCTCTGTAGACTAGGCTGGCCTTGAACTCAGAGATCTGCCTGCCCTGGCCTCCTGAGGGCTCCAAATGTCCCCAATTTCAATACTATCTTTTCAGTCCTCCTCCCCATTTTGAGATTATCTCTCTAGGTAGCCTGTCTTTGAACTTACAATGTAGCCCAGGCTAGCCTTTAACTCACAGTGATTTTTCTTGCCTTAGTTTTTTTGTTCTCAAATAAATTTTTGGCTAGCATACAAAGAAATGGGCTTCACCATGGCATGTCCAAACATATAAACAGATCATGCTTGGTTATTACACCCTCTCCACTGCCCTTTCCTGGAAGTCCCTTAGGACACGAATGTGGAATGCACCACTGGACAAGTGCAGGTGTCCACCCAGCCTTGGGAACGTCACTCTAACCTGAGCTCATGGACCCTGCTGGGCACCGGGCATTGTGATATAGGTACGTGTCTGCCCAATGGCACCCAATTCTTCCCTGCACAGGCTAAGGACAGATCTGTTGACAGTCTCCATGTGAGACGTCAATGGTAGTACCATCTCCACAATCGAGATGGAAACTTCCAGAACGCCGTCCTTCCAAGGTGCCCCACTCAGGAAAAAAAAATCTGATTCATGGGATCTTGCCCTCCTCCTATCCGCAGGGTGAAACCTGAATGCCTGAGCCAGGTCCAGGGGCAAACATCTCTGTGCCAATATCCACAGAGAGATTCCGGGGTGGGCTCCAGGAAATGCCGTCGTCCTTACTCCAAACCAACATGGTAGAGGCCACCTGGCAGTTGACCTTGTGAGCACAGAGGGTATAGATAAGGAACACTATCCCTGTGTCTACATCGTTCACCACAGCGCCCAGGTTCAGGCCATCGGAGGCCTCCCCATCGTCTACGATGAAGGCTGTAGAGGACCACGTGCTACCTAGAAGAAAAAAAAAAAGAGCAGAGAGAAAATTGTATGGGTTGTTGTTTACTTCCTGCCTCTCCCCGGGGACCTCAATGTGGCACCAGAACCATGTTTCTTCTTTCTCTGACATTATTTCCTGCTAATTCCCCGGAGACATAATTCTCATTTTCAGTACCTTGGTTCTTAGTTACAGAAACTGTGGACAAAATTCATCCTCTGGTTTCCCTAACTCATTAGGGACTCAAGCCCCAAAGTTCTATCTCTGGGCTGAAGTCATCCTCTGCCCTGACCTCGGATGCCAGGAGCAGGAAGATCGCAGTGAGCCCCTGACCCCAACCGGCCCAGCAGCTCAGTGGTCCCCGGGGTCTGCTCGACTCTGCTCCATTGATGAAGGGAACCCCCCAACTCCCTACCCCGATCACCCATACAACCCAGCACCCACTCTTTCCACCCAGGAGCCTTTGTTACCCTGGTCCGTGGACCTCCTCATGGCGATGAACTTGGCCCCCTCATCGGATGCAGACTTTTTCCTGGCCTCAGCGAAGGCCAGGAGCGTGCCCCGAGGGGTGGCTGTGATGAGCGGGATGCGGAAAGTGTCTACAGAGCCGATCTGCTTCCCGCTCACCCACAGCAGCTGCTCCATGGTCACCAGCGGCTGCACCTGCGCAGAAGGACACCTCAATGCAGACAAGCTTCACGAGGTTTAAGGTACCTAAGACGGATACGTACTGGCTCCAGCCAGGGTTCCCATGAGAGAGGGTAATGGGGAGCCTGAGTAGGGGTGAAGGGTGTCCAGAACAAGAGGTGGGAGCCCAGAGGATAGTATGGGCCGAACCTGGAGACTCCTGAGCAAGGAGAGGCTGCGAGGGGAGAAGGAACCTTCAGGGATGAGGGGGAGGACCCCATAACGGTTGAGCCAGGGGCCCAAGGAAGCAAAGGTGTTGGGAGGGGATGGAGGGGCAGGAGTGTCACGCGGAGGGATGGCCGAGCTGGGCAGTGGCCACCTCTGCAGGTGCAGCAAGGCTCACCAGGCTGAAGTCATCCTCTGCCCTGGCCTCGGATTCCGCCGCGGACACCAGGAGCAGGAAGATCGCTGCGAGCCCCTGACCCCGACAGCCCACCCAACAGCTCAGCGGTCGCCGGGGTCTGGTCGGGTCTGCCCCCACCATAGCTCCCGGCGATCCCTGTCCAGGAACTGGTCACCGGTGGCAAGCCGTCAGCTGACCTCGGCCCTTTAAAAGCGCGCACGTCACTCCGACCCCTCCCCTTGGGGGCCGCAGCCCGCGCTGCCGCGACTCCAATTAGTCCATCAGCATGTGACCCAGAGGCGGCCCCAGTCTGTGTGAGCCTTTTGACTGGCTCTAACGCCAGAACGTGACGAAAGGGGCGGGGCGTGTTTTAAAGCAACCGGCGGCTATGAAAGGCACTGACCCCTTGTGGAAGAGACAGGTTAGGGATGGCATATGACTCAGTTGGTAGAGTACCTTCCTAGTTTGTATGAGTCCCTAGGGTTGGGAAGCCCCACTCCTAGCTGAGGAGATCTTGGCAGTTGATGGCTGCTAGGGGAGAGAAAGGCACTTTTCTTTAGGAGTGTGCCCATGGTACCCCACGTCCCAGTGGATGACCCCAATGCCCTTAAGCACATGACTAACACTGATTAGAATCACTAGGTTAAAAATAATAAGTAGCTGGGCGTGGTGGCGCACGCCTTTAATCCCAGCACTTGGGAGGCAGAGGTAGAGGCAGGCAAATTTCTGAGTTCGAGGCCAGCCTGGGCTACACAGAGAAACCCTGTCTTGAAAAGCTAAAAAAAAAAAAAAAAAAAAAAAAAAGAAGCGACGAATGAATGAAAAAAGAGCCACCCTCCTTCCTGAGTTCTAAGCCAGCCTGGTCTACAGAGTGAGTTCTAGGATAGCCAGGGCTACACAGAGAAATTCTGTCTCTAAACAGACACAGATAACTTGGAAATTCCAGTGCTCCTGCCTCTACCTCCCAAGTACCGATTACAGGCATGTGTCCCAGCCCTGCTTATGCTATAGACAGAATCCGGGGACCCTTCCATGCTAGGCAAACTCTACCAGCTGAGTTACACCCCAGTCTCCTGGCCTCAGTCACCGAACAAGTTTTTCTTACTGGGTATTGAATCGTGTGATAGCAATTTGGATCTTAATTAAAAAATAAAAAAAAAAAAGGAAGCAAGTTTTCACTGAAAATAAAGCCATAAACTTATCAAGAATATAAAATATTAGTCTTTAATAAAATCTGTTTTCTACAAAATCGTGATTCTCAAGGCATTGACGGCAGGGCTTCTGTACAGGAGGGCTGCATTTCCGGGTCACGATGAATCTCTCACTTCTTCCTGGTCTTTCCCCCTGTAGGTGCCTCATTCTTCTTGCCCAGAATCTTCAGGAGTGCCTTGGGCATGTAGTAAGGCCGCTCCTGGGAACCATCATTTCTCTCCAGGTCCTCGACTGAGAGGCAAAGTAGATCCGTCAGGGTGGATCCTGATAATGGCACCCCACTGTACCCCAAAATAATCTGGGGTGTATAAACCAAACATCCTGGTTTCCTGTCCGGGCCACTTCAGGCAGTTTGATACAACTTCCCTGGCTGGCTGTAGACCAGGCTGTATAACCTGTTTTTCTCACACAAAGTGGGATAAATAACTGTATATGTCATAGGGTGATAACAAGACAAAAAAAAAATCGCATGCCAGACCATCATGGTGGCTTTCTCTGTAATCCCGACATTTAGGAGGTGGACATGGGAGGACTTAGACTACAAAGGCCCCTGAGGTCTCCACAGCACAACTCTGTCTTGAGAATGGTTGCACATATCCATGATTCTATTGCTTGGGAGGCAAAGGCCAGGAGATTGGTTTGAGTTAGATCTAGCCTAGTCTATATAGTAGGAGCTAGCCAAGAATACATAGAGAGGCCTGATGTAAATAAATAAAATTGAAGCAACAAGCAAAACCCATAAAACAATAAAATATTCATGTCCACTGCTTAGTGCATGGCTGGGGGACTGCTACCGAGGTAGGGCCATTCCTGCTTCTCAGGCCCAAGGCTCTGGCTTCTATATCATGGTCACCATTGTCACCAGGTCAAAAAACACAAGAATTCCAGCACTTGGGGGCTGAGGTAGGAAGATCATGACTTTGAGTCAGCCTTAGCGATAGACTTAGTTCCGGGTCAGTCTGTACTATAGTCTGTTCCTGTCTCACCCCTATGCATGACCCCCCCCCCAAAAAAAAAAAAACCTAAGTAAAAACCACACACTCTGACTACCTCCTAGGAAGTGTTAAACTCAGGCCTCCGTCTGAGAAGTTTCCCCTGTCTGAGAATGCCCAGGGTGTATTCCCTTCTTTCCTTCCTAAACCTCTAGCCTTAGAATGTCTGAAGACATTCCCTCTGGCTCCTTTAGCTCACAAAGCTACAAGCAACCAGTCTCTAAAAGAAGCCTGGAGGCCTAAGAGCTTGAGGGTGGGTGGAGGGTTGGGTGAGGGGGACACTCACGGAAGCAGAGGAAGAGCGTATCTACACACATTCCAAAGACGCTGAAGAAGCCACTGGCAATGACGTAGGCTCCCATGATGGAGGTCTGCAAGAGACAAGACTGATTGGGAGCCCGAGGCTCCTCTGGGGATGTGGGTGGGGCAGAGAGAGGTGTCACTCACCATGATGGGCAGCCAATAATAGTTGAGGTTGGGGTTCTCAAAGTCTTTCCCCAGCCCCTTGATACGACCGGAGAAAAAGAAGAAGGACAGAACGCCTGTGGGAAAGAGTCCTGTGGTCAGTGCTGTTCTTCTGAGGACCCCCCCTTGTGCACCCCAGGGGGCACCTGACCCGTAAACCCTGGTCTTGACCCTTACCGACACCTCCAACCACCAGCAGCTTCCCAAAGAACAGCAGCAGATCAGTGACTTTATCCAGGACGACGACCCTACATGGAAGTCAGGACAGACTGGGGTGAGGGTGCTGGCATGGTACTGGACCAAGCACAGGACATTTCTGAGACCAGCTTTGGGATGGGAGAAGTGGGTGGGAGACCCCACTGGGGCATGGCGGTCTGACCTGAGAACATTCCTCATGAGCAGCATGAAGGCATTTTTGGCCGAGACACAAAAATTCTTCCCATAGATGGCAATCTGTGAGGAGCAGGGAAGGTCTGAGCCACACCTCTGGTGAGCTTGCCCGAGTGATGGTGGAGCCCGGGCTGAGGGACACAGAGCCAGGGACGGATGGAGGTTTTGCTCACCATGATGTAGGCATTGCGGTTGAGGAACTTAATAAACTTCTCCAGACACCAGAGGCAACACTTGAAGCAGCAGATGATGCAGCGGGCCACAGCGTTCTGGGATCCTGGGGACAAAGGAAGCTCACGCTTAGCCGCTGGCTTCTGCCTGTCTGCCTGCCCTTCCAAGGCTCTGGCTGCTCAGCCCACCACCTGCTCACCTCTTAGCTTGTGGTCGATATACTCCAGGATAACCCGGGCTATCTGCACAAGGGACAGGATGAGGGCTCCAAACGCCAGTGAGCCAGTGTGGTAACTGCAGAGGCAGTTAGTTAGGTGAGATGAGGCACCCCAGGACCCCTGGTATCTCTAGGACTAACACTTCCCTGGCTTACCGGAGTGTGCGGATGAAGGCTGAGCTCAAAGGGAAGGTAGGGATGTCTCGAGGCTTGTGAAAGGCCCAGTAGAAAGAGGCGAAGGCCCCGGCAAGGACACACTGGCCCAGGGCCAGTACCCAGTTAACAGTCCAGAAGAGCCCCAGGACTCCGTAGATTTGCAGGTTGAAGAGAGAACGCTGGGCTAGGCCCGTGGTCGAGTAGCCCTTGAAGACGCACTTGAGGTTTGGGCACGAGGAATTCAACGGGGCCTGGGGGTGACAGGACATAGCAGGTTCATGCCCGGAGTTGCAGGCAAATCCTTGACCTCTGTTCCTAGAGGCCTCCAGACTCAGACCACCTCAGTGCTGCTGTAGTGTGACTAAGCAGCTTCCTGGTTTCCAGACTGGCACAAGCTATCCAGAAGGCAAGCGAGGTGCGTGCGTGGATGTTTTCCACCCCCTCTCCCTCTTACTTTCCCAGCAGCCTGCTTCTGGAGAAGCCTTGTGTGCACTGAACACACTGTGGGTATTTATTGATATTAAACTGACTTTGTGGGCTCTAACAATGACACAGTTATAGCATGCATGTGTGTGTGTCTGTGTGCATGTGTCTGTGATGTGTGTGTGCACACGCATGTGATGCATGCATGTGTAAGTGTATGCATGTGTGTATCTGTATGTATGTGCTTGTCTGTATGTGTGTACATGTCTGTGGAATGTGTGTGTGTGTGTGCAGTGCATGTATGTGTGTGTGTGTATGTGTGTGTGGTACATGTATGTGTGTGGTATATGTGTGCATGTGTTGTATGTGAATATCTATGTGTGGTACATGTGTGAGTGTGTTGTATGTGTGTATGTATGTGTGGTACATGTATGTGGGTGTGGTATGTGTGGGTATGAGTGTGTGGTACATATTTGTGTTTGTGTGTGAGAGTTTGTGTTATATGTGTGTGTGTGGTATGTGTGTGTATGCATTTGCTTTGCTGGGACCGAACACCAAATCTCACACATCCTACAAAACTCACACACAAAATTGAGCCTCATGCCCTGCTTTCGTTATCCTTATGCCCACCTCCACCCCTGCAGCCGCCTTTCCTCCCCATTTCTAGTGTAGAACTCGGGGCTTCAGGAACAAAAGACAACTTTTTATCACTGTCCTGCTTTCTGAGCGATCTGTTGAGGGGCTGGGGAAGGATATCAGCTGATAGAGTACTTGCCTACCATGCACAAAGCCACCACATCAAACCCTGAGTGGGGACTGGAGAGATGACTCAGCGGTTAAGAGCACTGGCTATTCTTCCAAAGTGAACCAGGTTCAATTCCCAGCACCCACATGGTAGGTCTGTAATTCCAATCCCCGGGCATCTGACAACCTCACATTGACATACACACAGTCACAACACCAATGTACACAGGTCACTTTTGAAAAACTGCACTTTGGGGCACACCTGTCGTCACAGCACATGGAAGGGAGAGACAGGAGGATCAGAAGTTCAAGATCATTCTTGGCCACACAGCAAGTTTCAAGCCAGCCTGGGCTACATCAGACCCTGTCTATGAATAGATAAACAAACAAGCAAGCAAGAAAATGCTGTCTGAGATCCACCTTATTGGACTGAAGAGATGGCTCAGCGGTTAAGAGCACTGACTGCTCTTCCAGAGGTCCTGAGTTCAATTCCCAGCAACTACGTGGTGGCTCACAACCATCGGTAATGGGATCTGAAGCCCTCTTCTGGTGTGTCTGAAGACAGCAACAGTGTACTCACATACAATCTTTAAAACAAAACAAAAAGACCTCCCTTATTTACATGTTAAGTGGTATGGTGCAGTTTGTATTTAGACTACCTATGTGCTATGTGGTACTTTACTTCTTAGGATGGTCTGAATATGCCTGGCCCAGGGAGTGACACTATCAGAAGGTGTGGTCTTGTTGGAGTACTTGTATCACTGTGGGTATGGACTCTCATCCTAGCTGCCTGGGAGTCAGTATTCTGCTAGCAGCCTTCAGATGAAGATGGAGAACTCTCAGCTCTTCCTGGACCATGCCTGCCTGGATGCTGCCATGCTCCTGCCTTGATGATAATGAACTGAACCTCTGAACCTGTAAGCCAGCCCCAATTAAATGTTGTTCTTGTAAGAGTTGCCTTGGTCATGCTGTCTCTTCACAGCAGTAAAACCTTAACTAAGACATCCTTGTGATCCCGATACTTAAGGAAGCTGAGGCAGAGAGATCACCATGAATTTGAAGCCAGTATGGGCTACAGAATACATTTCAGGTCAGCCTGGAAAGAAAGAAAGAAAGAAAGAAAGAAAGAAAGAAAGAAAGAAAGAAAGAAAGAAAGAAAGAGGAGAAGAGGAAGAAAGAAAAAGAAAAGCAAGCCAGCTATGGCATGCCTCTGGCTGCTCTTGTAAGAGAACCAGAGGTCCGTTCCCAGCACCCACGTGATGGCTCACCACTATCTATAACTCTAGTTCCAGGAGATATGATGCCCTCTTCTGGCCTCTTTAGATAGCAAATACAATGCTAAGCATAGACATACATGTAGGCCAGACACCTGTATGCACAAAATAAAATAATAATAAAGTGCATGAAATAATGAAATAATAAAAGATATAAAAATTTTAAAAGAGGTGGGGAAGAAAAACCTTTTTTTTTCCCCTTTGGCTTTTTCAAGACAGGGTTTCTCTGTATCGCCCTGGCTGTCCTGGACCTCACTCTGTAGACCAGGTTGTCCTGGAACTCAGAAATCCGCCCGGCTGAAAACCTTTTTTTTAAAGCTTTTTTTTTTCTTTTAAAGATTTATTTATTATTATATGTAAGTACACCGTAGCTGTCTTCAGACACACCTGAAGAGGGCGTCAGATCTCATTACAGATGGCTGTGAGCCACCATGTGGTTGCTGGGATTTGAACTCAGAACCTTCACAAGAGCAGTCAGTGCTCTTAACCGCTGAGCCATCTCTCCAGCCCCAAGAAAACCCTTTTTAACTTCTAGAAGCTGGGGATGTAGCTCAGTAATGGAGAATTTATCTAGGATTCACCAGAACTCTAGAAAAAAAGTTACAGATGAAGGCAGGAAGGTAAAGTTTAAGCCCCGGGGATGGTTAGGGATGTAGCTCATGCCTGAGGCCTTGGGCTCAAATTCTAACTTTGCAAAGAGGAAGAGGGAAAGGAGGAGGAACGTTCTTACAGGAAGCTGAGGGCTTCAGGAAATCAAGACCTACCGTTACTTCTGCATATGTTTGGAATTCTCCATAACAACACACAGAAAATGAGCAATTAAAAACTAAATAAATGCAGAAAATATGACTTTAAAAGCTTCATGGTTTCTGAATGTATGAGGATGTTTGAAATAAAGCCAGGCAGTGGTTCCTTCTCTTTTTTGTATGTAGGGTTTTTTGAGGTACAGTTTCCTTATGTAACCCAGGGTGGCCTTGAATTTAAAATCACCACTCTTAACCTTCAGGATGCTGAGATTAGCGGCTTTTTTTTTTTTTTTTTTTTTTTTTTTTTTTTTTGGCTATGCTTCTTAGAGATGGCGTCACGTAGCTCAGGCTGGCCTCAAACTAGCTGCGTGACAGAGTCTGGTGCTGAAGCCTGATCCTCCACCTCTCAAGTGCTGGGAAGTACCAACAGGCCTCCCAGTTCCTCCAGGAAGCCCTCCTGTGGACTTCCCAGGGCCACTGTCTGGGGCTCCGTTCCCAGGACGTGAGTGAAAAGGAAAAGTCCAGCCAGCTTGGCTCTCTATCAGTGGACGGGCATTCTGCTCAGCGCTAGATGTACCTAATGCCATAAAAACTCCTAAAGGACCTCTGAGACAGGATTAGGATCAGCTCCGATTTATAGAGCAGTGGGAGGAGCCACAGGAGGAGAAGCCACAGGACAAGGAGGAGGAGCTAGTAATGGCCTTGGAGGCAGAGAGAGGTTCTACTTGATATTCAACCTCCCCAGCTTTACTTTGCGTTTCCAGTCTCCACCTCACTTTCCACAAAGTGGGTAACTAGACTATCGAACTAAGGGAGGCCTCACCCATGTGAGAGTCCCGGCCCTCTCGGGTATTTTTGCACTAGCGAAAATCTGTGCTAACTGACCCCCAAGACCCCCTCAGTACCCACCCTATTCCCTCTCACCATGGGGTCACAAGTCATGTTCACAGGAACGTTCTCACAGCCCGGTGTACTGGTGTTGGACGCCCAGTAGATGTACTGGGGTTGCCCGGATGTGGCCAGGTATCCAGAGATGAGTCAAGAAAAGCACAATGCCAGCCGTCCACTACAGGACACCCCTAAATGCTGCCCCTGGGACTCATGCAGATTGTTCACCCCCACAGAGGGTTGGCATTCAACCCAAACTCACTCTTGCAATACAGTTCCGTCACATCCCCTCATGGGGCCTGTCCCATGTCCCTACCCACACCCTATCCCCTGAGAGCTCTCTAGTGGGAGCTGTATAAAGGATACAGAGCTGTCACGGCCCAGTAACCAATGCAAATGACCAGGAGGACGAAGGTGACCAGAGGGTAGAACATAGTTGACATCATCTGCCCCACAGCCCTGTATGAAGACAAGAGTAGTCATCTGGGACCCCAGAGCTGTGCATCCGCTCCCAGGTCTGACCATGGCTGGACCCTTCCTCGGGCCTGTTTGTTTTCCAGACCACAAACAGAACTACAGCTTTCCTCTTCCATATCAATAAACCCAGCGCCTGATTCCAGGAGGGATACACTATAGGCTCTTGCTGGGTGAACCGAGTAAGGCTCAAGGGACCCATAGGGGAGACTGGAGTCACAGAAGACACCTGGGACACTCAGAGAGTGTAAGGGAAGAGAACCCCCGAAAGGTGTGCCCCCTGGTGGCTTTGGAAATCTCTGCTCCTCCTATCTCAATTCCCACCCCTTGACCCAGCGAGCACCTCAGCTCCCAGTGCCTCCAGAGTCCTGTGCTTAGTCCACACCCACGCATGCAGTCCTCACTATGCCATTGCAAGGTTTAGACTGCTGTGATAGGGAGTCTGAAGGTGGTGAACATACTTCAATTCCAGTACCCGAGAGGCTGAGAAAGTAGGGTTGTCACCAGTCTGAGGCCAGTCTGGGTTATGTTGCAAGAGTGACAGGAGTTGGGTATGATGACAGAGGAGGATGTGCCTAACACAGGAGACCCTGAGCTAGATCCCCCACCCCAGCATAAAAGAAGCCTGGTGGTACATGCCCATATCCCTAGCATTCTGGAGGTAGGTGTAGAAGGATATGTTTAAGGTCATCTTCAACTGTACAGTGAGGTCAGCCTATGCTTCCTGAGACCCTGTATCATCACCATCTTGTGGGGCAGGAAGACCCAGAGTTGGAGGTCAGCCTCAGTTACATAGCTGCTCCATGATATTCGTTTAGGCTATATAAGTTCCTGTCTCAAAAACAAAACAAAACAAAACCCCTTGGGGCTGGAGAGATGGCTCCACAGTTAAGAAGAGCACTGGCTGTTCTCCCACAGGACTTGAGCTCAGTTCCCAGAATCCACGTGGAGGCACACAACTGTCTGTAACTCCAGTTCCTCTCCTCCTGACCTCCACAGGGACCAGACGTGTGCGCAGACATGCATTCTGGCCAAACACCCATACATAGAACACAAATAAATAAATCTCACCTCCTCCCAAGGACAATGAAACAAACCAGACAGGGAAACTGAGGGCCTAAGAGGCTAGAACTCTCTTGATAGTGGTAACACGCACCTTTAATCCTAGCACTTGGGAGGCAGAGGCAGATGGGTTTCTATGAGCTGGAGGCCAGTCTGGTCTACACAATGAGTTCCAAGGGCAGCCAGGGCTGCACAGACAAAGGCTGTCTCAACACACCCACTTCCCCCACACTACATAAACAAACAAACAAACAAACAAATAAACAAGGCTGGAATTTAGCAGTGTTACCCATTGGCCATTTCTACCTTTCTCCTCTTAGGTTCCTATTACCCCATCCAGGCCAGCACCCCTGGCCAAGGTCCCCTCCCCCTCACAGGCAGGCCCTGACCTGCTGGCTTCCTTCAGCAGAGCGATGGCGATCCGGATCCTCTGGCGCAGGAAAATGAGCATAAGCAACAAGATGCCCTCCAGGACAGCCAGGACAATCACTGCATGGAGACAGCAGGTGGCAGGCAGTCCCGGGTAAGGGCCAGGGTCACCCAACCCTAGGGGACCAGTGGACAGAGGAGCTGGGCAGGGGACTCACAAGCAGCCAGCCAAGTCTCCTTCACACTCTGGTAGGCACTGAAGTTGGTAGTGAAGCCCAGTTGGGTGATGGAGGCGCCCTTGTCCCGAAACACTTGGTACTGTTGCCAGCAGTGGTAGATGCCATAGGCGAGCACAGCGAGCACCCCGACAATCAGCAGCAGCACCAGGGGTGCCGCCACCAGGCGCAGGAGGAGGATGAACAGCAGACTTAGTGCCAGGGCCACACCCAGCGCTCTGCATGTAAGGAACATACATGAGGGGTCCCCTCGTGCCCTAGGTTTCTTTCCTTGCACCCACAGGTATTCGTAGATTCGACTCATCTTCTAAGAGGCTGAGGATCCACTCTGAGCTAGCCCTGCCCTCTGATCAGTTCACATGTAGACTTGGGGAAAGATATCAGGAAGGACAGAGGGTGGTGGCTGATCCTGGGGAAGCCATGGACTCACACGAGAATCCAGTACCAGGACTGGGCAAAATCTTCAAAGATCTTCACAGAGACATCCCGGGCATTGATGCTGTCCAGGAGGCCACTGTCGGGGAGGGGTGGAGTCAGATGGGTAAGAAGGGACACAGGGACACGAGGATGATACAGAGGGTGACATCTACCTGATGCCATTAGAGACGGTGGTGTTATTGATCCGTAAGTCTTCAGGTAACGTGAAGTTGATGTTGGGGAGTGGGAAACAACGTCCCAGAGCTGGAAGGGAGAACAGGCTGCTGGGTGGGAGTCTATCTGACCCTCCTGTCTGAGAACGCTGCCAGGATGTATGGGGGTAACTGTGGATGGGCTCTGCTCTTTCTCAGCCTGTATTCTCTCCCTAGCACTGGCCAAACATCTTCGCACCTCATTACCTGGATTCCTGCAATACCTCCAGCCCTGACCTCGCTAAGATCAGGACAGCTATGGTCTCCTCATTCCACTGCTCCCGTCCTCAGTCCCTCGGCTCTGTCCTGTCCCTGGGCCATGCTTCCAGGCCCTGGATTCTATGCACTTTCTACACCTCTGCTCTTGCTCTCTTTCAGAGGCTGCTCTCAGCCTCAGCCCAGCCCTTGCCCCATCTATCTCTCCATCTCTCTCATTTTTAAAAAAGAGATATTATTATAAATAAGTACACTGTAGCTGTCTTCAGACACACCAGAAGAGGACGTCAGACCCCATTACAGATGGTTGTGAGCCACCATGCAGTTGTTGGGATTTGAACTCAGGACCTTTGGAAGAGCAGTCAGTGCTCTTACCCACTGAGCCATCTTAACATCTCTGCATCTCTAGCTGGGCCTGTTATGGGGCTTTGGAACCACATGCGGCCAGGCTGGTTTGTTTTTATCACTGACATCCCAGTGTTGAGAAAACAAACCCAGAAAGGCCGAGTAGCTGGCCTGAGACCCGTCCGCTGTAAAGTGCTCGAGTTTAAACCCACATCTGTCTGCTTTGGAGCCACCCCCGGGTGCCTTTTCTATCCTACTTGCCTTGAAAACTTGTCCTTTCTCATGCCAAAATATAAACATATTTTCTGCCAAAAAAACAAAATAGGAGAGATAAAGGCAGGTGAATGGCGGTCTCTATCTGTCATTTCAGCACGGGGTCAGGCTGAGGCTGGAAGATCACTAGTCTGGAGCCAGCTGGGCTACTGAGTAAGATTCTATCTTTAAATAAACCAAACCGGTTACATCCGTAGTTGGGAAGAAGTGTATGCCACAGAAAGGTTGATCGTGATTGGCTTACGCAGCCACATACACATTTGGAAAGATATCTCTGCTTGCTATATTACCCTCAGATTCATTCATTCATATTGTTTTAAAAAAATTAAAAGATTTATCTATTCTGTTTTATTTTTGAGGCAGGGTTTAGGGTTTACTATGTAGAGCCTTGGCTGGCCTGGAACTCACTATGTGAATCAGGCTGGCCTTGAATTCATAGAGATCCATCCTCCTGACACTGCTTCCTGAGAGCTGAAACTAAAGGCTTTTATTCTATGTGTGTGAATGCTTTGCCCACCAGTGCGTATGAGCATCAGCGTAACTTGTGCCTGTGGAGGCCAGAAGAGCGTGTCAAAGCG
This sequence comes from Mus musculus, assembly GCF_000001635.26. NCBI lineage: Eukaryota > Metazoa > Chordata > Mammalia > Rodentia > Muridae > Mus > Mus musculus. The sequence continues at coordinate 1,239,084 of NT_187004.1, read as the reverse complement.
CCTGCATGGTTTACAGGTAGTTTTGAGCTGCTCTGTGGGTTCTGGGAATCCATATAAGAGCAAGCAGTAACTCCTGACTGCGGAGGGCCTCTCCGGCTCCACACTTTCCTGATATCCGTGGATGTTTTCTGTTACTTTTGTTATGATCTGTCTTTGCTGACAATGGAACGCAGGGCATTGCACAAGCTCTGCATGCCTGCCACTCACTCACCTTCCTTAAGAAACAAAACACTATGACATCTATTTATGGGGTGTGAATGTGTGTGGGTTGTGCAATGCTTGTGGTCGTTAGAGAGCTTGTTTTAGGATTGCAGTCTCTCCTACCATACCTGGGATTCGAACTCAGGCTGTAAGACTTGGCGGTAAACACCTTTACGTGACACAACTGCATCAGCCCTGTTTTATTATTGTACTGAGATAGGATCTCGATAAGTGACCCAGGCTGTCCTTCTACATCTATCCTCCTGCCTCAGCTGCCCTATCAGCTGGAATTATAGGACTGCACCATCTAGTCTGCTCATTCAACCTCTTGTATCTCTGAACTCTACACCTAGAGTGTAGCTGGAGCAGGGAGTGGTCCCTGCATCTGTCCCCAGCACCTGGTGCACAGCCTCACAGCGGACACCAAGAGTCTGACTCTAGGGTCCTGAGGCAGGGGGATGAAGACCTGCTGTTCACTTCTGAGTACCCACTGACATGCTGAGTGGCTTCTCTTTTTCTGGGCCTGCTTCCTTTGTTTGAGAAATGAAAATATTGGCTGGGTTGATGCCCGAGGTGGGGGGAGTGTACATGGTCCTTACCTGGAGTAGAAGGAAGAAGGAAACGGGGACAGAGTCCCTTCTGCAGGCTCTCCTCCACTATCTGGGGATGGAGAGAGAAGAACAGACAGAGGCACAGATATAGAACAGAACGAGGAAGCTGTGGCTCCCAGCATCATAACTAAGACCATTATCACCACCATCATCATTACCACTATCTCCTACCACCACCATCACCATCACCTCCACCATCATCACTACCATCACTACCACTACCTCACCTTCCACAACTTCTACCACATCAAGGCTCAGACTGGTCCATCCTTCCTTGGAGCCAAACCTCCACCTCTCCTACCACTATGGGTCCTCTCCCGCAACAGTGATGGCACGGGTACCAGCATTTACCATATCTGGGGACACCGCTGGAAGACAAAAGTTCCTCCTTTCACCATAAACTTCACCGACTGTCTTTGAGAACTGGAACACCTCCACAGCCCATGGGGCCAGTGGGCAGGAAGAGACGCACACCTGTGGGTAGAGAACATGCTAAGGGCCTAGTACCCAGGGCCTTGGGGATGGGTAGGGCTCAGGCAGGTCCTGGCTTCTGACCTGGGGTGTGGGGCACTGTAGGCCATTCTCAGCGATGGAGATGATGTTGATAGCTGCTGCACAGCTTAAGATGTCGAAGTATAGAACGTAGGGTTTATCCCTGTAGGAAGAGAGGATGTGTGTGCCTGAGGGCCCGAGGGCCGGGGCAGGTACAGGGTGTCATTCTCTTAGCATAGAGATAGCACTTGGGCCAGATTAGGTACATCCAGTTCCTGGCCCAGCTTCTCCGGGAAGATAAGGAAGACCCAGAACCCCTGGGGTACTCACGATACAACGCCAATGTGCGGCTGACAGTATTGGTTCTGGAACACAACCCTCTAGCAAGGTAGCTTTATGGCCTTTAACAAGGCCTTACATCTGTCTCTTATGAATGACAGTATCTACCTCAGGAGGCTTAGCAGTTTGGGTGTGAGGCACCCCGCCTTCCTAGAGCATTGTAACTGTTAGCGCCTTATTATTTACCCCGCATTTCCTGCATGCCTCTGGAAGGACTCAGATGTTCAGTTGAGGAAGTTTAAGCTCAGAGAGGCTGAGTAAGTTGCTCAAGGTCACACAATCCAAACTTATCTCAGGTGGAGACTCACAGTGAAGTCTGAACTCTAAACTTAAGCACTTCAACTGGCTCCGCACCGTCCCCAGTCCTGGGAAGGCTGGACAAGGAAGGGTCTTGGTGTGACCCGGAAATGCTTGAGTTCAGAGAGACAGAGGCTGTCCCACCCCCCATCCTGCTATCTGCTACTCACTTGTTGTCGCCCACGCCGCAGTAGGCCCCCGTGGAGTTTCTGGGGTAGAGCACTTGCCGAGGGTCTCCATACACCCAGGCTGGAGACAGGGGCACAACAGGATCACAGGAAGGCAGAGACTTGGGGGCTGGCAGCTATGGGGTAATCCCTCCTTGGGTTTCTGTCCTCACCCTCGGTCCCAGCTCTGGGTAGCTAGAAACTTACCCACAAGCCCCACTATGATGTAACCCAAAATGAAGATCAGGAAGAGGACACAGCAGATGATGTCTGTGCAGCCCCTGGGGAGAGACGCACGTCTGAGCTACGGCATGTGTAATCATGGAGTGGGGAGTTGGGAGGTGTGGTTTGAGGGGTGGGTTAGTGTTTAGAGGATTGGAGAATGCTAGAAAGATCGGCATTCTTTTTGTTGTTGTTGTTTAGTTTAGTTCAGATTTTTGTTTTTCCAGATAAGGTTTCTCTGTGTAACCCTGGCTGTCCTGGAACTCACTCTATAGACCAGAACTCACTCTGGCCTTGAACTCAGATCCATCTGCCTTTGCCTGGAATTAAAGTGCTGGGATTGAAGATGCCCGCCACTACTGTCTGGCAAGATAGACATTCTTTATCTACTTTAAGAAACCTCTTTTTAGGATGAGAATTCTTCTGCTGAAATATTGCACAGATAATAACAAACATACATACATACATAGAGAGAGAGAGAGAGAGATCATGTGCAGTTGCTTCTTTTCCTCACATATACACACACCTGAGTAGCTAGCACCCAAGTCCAGAAGTAGAGTGACCCAGTACCCCGAGTCCCCTCAAGTCCTTCTAGACAACACAGATGCCTCAGGGGACCAGGTTCTTGCATTAAACCAAATCCTCCCCACATCTCTCGGGGCCACTGCCCGTAGCTCACCTGTTTTTGATGGGGCCTCGAAAGGAGGGGTCATATTTGGCCGAATTCCCTGGAGGGGGGAGTAGAGAATAAGGCATTGAGGGTCTCTTCCCCCACATCCAGTCGCTCTCAGACACTCAATGGTCCCAGGCGCCTGTCTAGCTCACTAACAGGACTGGACCTGGATTAGCAGTATCCTGGTCAGAGAGCAGCCCCATGGTTGCCAGCTTGTGACTGCTACTGGGCAACAGCTGGGAGGTGGGGCCTTTATTTTTGGCAATCTTAGATATCAAATCTATGGTTTCTTACATGGGAGGCAAGTGCTCTGCCACTAAACTGTAACCACAGCCAACTATTTTATTTATTTATTTACTTTTTTTTTTTTTTTTTTGGAGACAGGGTTTCTTTGTAAAGTTTTAGCTTCTTGGAACTATCTCTGTAGCCCAGGCTGGCCTTGAACTCACAGAGATCTGCCTGGCTCTGTCTCCCAGGTGTTGGGATTAAAGGCATGTGTCTCCAGGCCGCAGCCATTTGTTTTAAATTTTACTTTGCATTTCAGACAAGATCTTGCTGAGTTCTCCAAGCTGGACTTAAACTTGCTTCAGCCTCCTGACTGGTTTTTAGAATAAGCTTCTGAAAGTGGTTCTTAAAGGGACTCAAGGCTTCTGAGTAGTGTGTAACCCAGGTTCTGGGACTCCCTCTTAGTGGCTCGCAGACCCCAGTCCTATCTCTGTCCTCCAGCCTGTTCCAAGTCATCTCTGGACTATCCAGTCTGGGAGCCCCTCAGGGGACCATCATCACTTATCTCAGCCCTCTGGCCCAAGGATATGACAAAGAAAGGATAGTAAAGCTATGAAACCCTGCAGGGCAATGGGAGCTCCGAAGACCGCCCCACCACCACCACCCCACTCCGGCTACCGCACGGCTCTGGGTGGCCAGCCAGATTGACACCTGAGCCGGCTGCTGTGGTTGTGGCCTTGTGGCCACGTCCTGTTCCTGGTCCTCCTTGAGTACACAGGGGAGGGGGCGGGGCAGGGCGGGGCCAGGCTGCCAGGGTCCTGGTGGGCACTGAGGGACAGCTGAGGGGTGGGCTAGCCTGGGGCAGGTATCTTCTTTTGTGGGCATTTTGGACTCTGTCCCACCCGGGCTCACAGACACAGGGTCAATGATTGACCCAAGGCTGTTCCAGGAAGTTTTCTGTGCTCTGGCTATTACTCGGTCTTCTAGGGGACACCAGCCCCACCTAGAGGAGGCCCAACCCTCAGCCCTCTCTCTTCCCCGTCCAGTCTCAGGATCTGGGGGAAAGATTTCCAGCCCTTTACTTCAGCAGTTCTGGAAACAGGCCTCCCCTGTTTCCCCTCAGACCTCCCCTTCCACACAGCCCTGGCCCCGATTACTTAAAGTGCTCTAGATACACCAACATACACACTTCTTCCCAACTGAAACCTGAAGGCAGGTGTCAGTTGTCTCTCCACCTTAGGCCTCACTCCTCACAGGGGTCCTTGCAGGCAGACCCTAGCATCTCGGGGTCCCACCCCAAATTCTCACAAGAATTCCTTTAGTCCACGGTACCTGCCCCCCCCCCCTCTCTGGGACTCTAGCATGCAGACCCCAGCAGCTCAGGGTCCCAGGCCCTCCATTTCACAGGAATCCTAGCAGGCTGACTGCAGAAGTTTGGGGTTCCAGCCCCCTACTCCTCAAAGGACTTTATTAGTTCAGAGGCCCATCTCCCCAACTCTTCACACAGATCCCAACAGGAGTCTCAGCTCCTGCCTCTTCACAGGGTGTGGGTTGACAGACACCCCCCCCTCCAGCAACCACAGCGCAGGACACTGCTGGACTCTAAGTCCAGAGCATCGGGACCCTAACCTGCCTCCTAACCACACAGGCTTTGTTTGCTAGGGCTCTGCCCTCAGGGACCTACAGCCCAGGCCTGACCTCCCCACTCCGCTGGCCACACAGGGACGCCAGCCCCAACTCCTGCTCATCCAGGTTCCATTTAGTATGCAAGATCTTTCTGGCGGCTCAGACCATCCTTCCAGGACCTGATTCTGTCTCTTTTCCTTGGCTCCTGTTTTCCTGTAGCCGCTCCTCAGAGACCCAGGACTCCAGTTCCTCTGTCAGGATCCAACCTCAGCTGCCATGGCTGCAGAGCCCGGCCACCTCTCTCCAGAGCCCGGGCCTCTGCCCCTAGCCTTACCGTGAGCCTCGTTCTCATTCTGCTTTCTCCCCATGGCTCAGTCTCCGGAGTGATTGGAGCCACGGAGACCTAGCCGCTCACCTGCCGCCCGCCCCGCCCTCCCTCCCAGACGTCACAGCCCCGCCCCTGCCTGTGGTCCTCTACAGTTCCTTTTTCAGATCTCAACTCTTGACCAGCCCAGGGGTACCAGGGCTCAGAACTGGGTCCCAGGAGCTGCTTACCGGGTCTGCCACGGACCGCAGCAGGAAGAAACCGGAGTACTTTGATAAGGAAACACTGCATAATTGTTTAGAGTACTTCAACTGTGGCACACCCAAACCTCTAGGTTGTGATTTGCTTTTCCTTAAACCCCTGTGGCCAGTGGGTGCCCCACAGCTGTTCTCTTCCACCCCACAGCCACAGCTTGCTTCCTACCCAACTGTCCCCTCAGCCCCACAGTCCTCATCGTCCTGAAACAATCACCAGACAGTTTATTACCAAACCCAACATTTATTGAGAACACAGAAAATCAGCTGGCAGAGGCCCAACTTCAATCAGCTAACTGAGGCCAGGCTCAGTGGGGAAGGCCAGCCCTGAAGTCACTTGCACTCCCAGTGAGAAACCAGCTCTGGGAGAGGGGCCATCGACCTTCCAGGCCTTACTGGGGTCTCTGATGGAGAAATGTCTGAAGGGCAGTGCCCGGCCTGGATTTTAAGAGTCCTCAGGTGTTGATGGGGGGCAGGGAGCTGAGGTCAGGGAGCAGCTCCGGGTGGGGGTCCAGCCGGGCCAGGCGGCTCTGCTCCAGGGCGATGGCCTCCGCTGAATGCTTGCACTTCTCAGAGCCACACTGGCAGGTGAAATACTTGCTCTTGATGTCCCAGAATCGGTCACCGTAGTCAAAGCTGGCAGAGGAAACACAGGAGCTCTTGGCCCTTGGATCTAGACACTTCAAACCCATCTCATAGAGCCCAGGAGCCCTCTTGAGGGATCCACCTTCTTCCACCCAACCACTCCTGCAGATGGACTCCAGGTCCTTGTTGGCTCTGTTGACTCACACTCCCAGAGAACTGTCATAAATGCAGGCTTCTAGCCTTCCTGCCTTGTGACCAGACTCTCCCGAGGCTCTGCGGGAAGTGGGATGCAGCCTGCCCAGGCCTAGTATACTCAGCCATCCAGCCAACCCACACTAGCCCCCATCCCCCTTCTTGTTTTTTGCTTAAGATAGGGTCTCTCTACATAGGCCTGGCTGTCCTGAACTCTGTAGTTAGCCCAGGCTGGCCTTGAATTTGTAGGTACTTCTGCTTCAAGCTCTTTCAAACACTAGCATGACAGGCATGTGATACCAGGGCAACCTGGACTTCTCTTGTTTTGTTTTGACACAGGGTCTCACTCTGTAGCCCAGACTCTTTGTGATCCTCCTGCCTCAGCCTCCTGAGTGCTGTGATCATGAATGTATGTTCCTACTCCTGCCTTACACAGTTTTAACAAGCCTTCCAAGGGACACCTAAGAACACCAAAGGAAGCCGGGTATGGTAGCACACACCTTTAATCCCAGCACTTGGGAGGCAGAGGCAGGCAGATTTCTGAGTTCGAGGCCAGCCTGGTCTACAGAGTGAGTTCCAGGACAGCCAGGACTACACAGAGAAACCCTGTCCCGAAAAACCGGGAAAAAAAAAAAAAAAAAAAAAAAGAACACCAAAGGCTGGTCAGTGCCCTCAGGCTGGCTCCTCACCCCAGCTCCTCCCCAGTCCGGATGTCCCTGGAGCTGAAGAAGGCAATGCGTGGGAACCGTAGATCTTGGTGCAGCATGAAAACCCGGACAGGGATGATGTTGGGGTCACACAGGTGGTTAATGAATCGGCTGATGTTGCCATAGTAACGGGCATCAATGCAGTAAACCTCGCCATCCTGGGGGTGGAGACACAGTGTTCTTAATATCCACTTCTATCCACTTGCCTGGCTAGTGTTCCTGCAGTGACACCCAGTCCCTCCACCCAGGCTTCCAGTCCCAGATGTTACAGGTGGCTGCACAAAGCAGCCTTTGGTAGTTGAGGGCAGAGGTGCTGCATCCCACCTTGTTATCTAAATCGAAGAGGTAAGAATCATCCTCTCTCACATCAGCCTCGGCATCAGAGATCAGCTCTCCTACATACCTGTTGGACGGAAACTTCAGTTCTGCATGTGAGCAGGGCTCCCGGCCCCACCTTCCCACTCAGTTCTCAGAGCCCAGGGGAGAGATGCAGGACATGGTCCAGCCACTAGGGGTCGCTGTGCAGCTGTAGACAGGCAGGTGGGAGGCTCTGTACAGGTGGAGCCTGCAAGACCTGAGCGGACATGGTGGGAGATGACGTGTGTGTGTGTGTGTGTGTGTGTGTGTGTGAGCCTGTGTTCTGGGGATTAGCATCCCTGGTGGCTGGCTGGGTGGAAAGTTGCCAGGCTTAGACATTAGGAGGTGTGTGCACCAGGAACTATCAAACAGGTGGTAGGCTCTGCGCAGCTACATCAGCCATGAGGTCGCCCCATGTGGCTGGAAGAGGAATTGCCCAAGAGAAGTGGGTGTCTGAGAAGTTGAGGGAACAGAGAAACTGGGAGGTCCTCGGAGCAGGTGAAGGGGCTTCTCTGCTCTAAAGGCCACAGAGAACCTAGGTGAGTCTGATGGCAGAGGGGAGGAAGTGCACAGGAAAAAAGCTATTCTCCACTTTACAGATCTGTCTGCCACAGGCATGCTCCATCTAGGCAGCGTGCAGGTAAAGGGGGGACATGATGTTTGGAAATACACTCGGTGGGCGAGCAGAGACATGTATCCTGACATGGAGCTCTAGGGTCAGCAGAGCCCTCATGCACCACGGCCTCACAGTGAACTTACTCGCAGATGAACGTGCCCTGGGGGATGGTCTGCAAGGCTCGGACCCCCCAGCCCATCTTGGCAGTCCGGTAGAGCTGCAGCCGTACCCTAGAGGTGGAGAGGGAGTCACACTGAGTGTGGGACACCTGGGAGGGCCCCAGGGGAGGGGAGGCGGAGGCGAGGCAGGGTGCCGGGGCGCGCGCCTCACTTGATGCCGCTCTGCACCACGCGGTTCTTGCAGCTTCTCCAGCAGGAGCATGCCTGGTTACACTCAAAGATCAGGGGGGGCTCGATCTTGTTAAACTCCTGGAGCAGCCGCCCGTCCTGGGGTGCGGAGGGAGGGGATAGTGGTTTCTCTGTGGGGCCCATTTCAGCTGCCCTGGACCCAGAGGACTCCACAGGAAACTCCACTCTGACCCCAGCCAAGAGCAGAAGAGCAAGGTGCAGAGTCTGCAGGCTGAGGTCAGAGACCAGGAAGTGTGCAGGCAGGCACTAGAGCGCGCATTTGCATATACTCCAGCAGAGAGGCCCATTGCATTCCTGGCAGGGCTTCCTGCCACACCCTGTGTCTCTTCCCCAACACAGCAGGGTCCTGGCTCCTTGGCAGACCTGCCAGGTGAGGGTCACGTACCTTGTCATACCAGCATCGGATACTGAGCTGACCACATAGGCAATTGGAGCTGGAGCAGTCATCCACACACGTGCAGTGCTGTGGGAGAAAAGTAGGAGTGAGTGGGGTTCATGTTCCAGGACAGTGAGTGGTGGTGGTCCCAGTGTGAGGGGGAGTCTTCATGCCCCCCATCCTGGTGTGGAGGTGCTCCCACAGCGTGGTGAGCGGGGCTGTGCCTTACCTGCAGATGGGTGATGTTGCGGTCGATGTTCATGGTCGATGTCTCACAGTTCTCAGAGATGTACTTGTAGTCCTCCGGGCACGGCTCCCCATCCACACCATTGACACAGGGGATGGGTACATTCTCATAGCCTCGGGCTACATCCCTACAGAAGGGGCAGATAAGGTCAAAGTGGGGCAGAGTAGTTCTGAGGGGAGGATTCCTTGATCTAAGGGTGCTGGCACTTTTATCTCAGCACATGCAGGGAGACGTTCTTGAAAACAAAGACACCACGGAGAACAATCTCGGCTAAGAAATAGTTATGTCCCAAGTAGTGACTGGGTTATTTCTGTTTCTTGGTGAGAATGCAGACTGAGCCCAACAGCACGGTGCATACTAGGCCAATAAATGCTCGCCCACTGACCGATGTTCCCAGCCCCGACCTTTTCTCATTCTTTGGTGAGATACAGCATCCTATAGCCCCGGCTGGCCCCAGACTGAAAGATAGCAGAGAATGACTTCGACAGTCTATTCTCCTGCCCTGGCTCCCGAGTGCTAGGGTCAGAGGCATATGTCACCACCCCAATGGACTCTGGACTTTTAAATTTTAGCTGGAGACTGAGTCTTGCTACAATGCCCCAGCTGGCCTTAAACGTGAAGTTATGATTTTCCCGCCTCTGCCTCCTCAGATGCTATAAGGACAGACAAACACCAAAGTACTCAGCTTGCACAGAACACATCTGGATTACAAACTTACATATCTTTTTGTTTTGTTGGTTTTTGTGGTTGGTTTTTTTGAGACAGGGTTTCTCTGTGTAGCCCTGGCTGTCCTGGAACTCACTTTGTAGACCAGGCTGGCCTCAAACTCAGAAATCCCCCTGCATCTGCCTCCTGAGTGCTGGGATTAAAGGAGTGCACCACCACGCCCGGCAACCCACCTCCTTCTTTGAGACAGCATCTCACTGTACAGCCCTGGAACCCAGAAATCAGCCTGCCTCTGCCTCTGCCTCTGCCTCCAGAGCGAGATTAAAGGTCTACACCACTCTCCGCCTGGCCCGAGCAGCCTCATGTCTGAGTGTGGTGTGCACAGGATACAATGAGATGGAAAGCTCAGAGGGCAGTCCTCGGGAGGCAGCTCTCTCCTTCTGGTGGGTTCATGGCTTAAACTCCACACGCACTTTCAGCAGTTGGGCCGCCTCACACTAGCTTTGTGGTTGTTTTTGTTTTGTTTGTTTTTCCTTTTTTAAGTTTTGAGTCTCATTGAGCCTCCAATATGCAGGCTCAAGAGGTAGTCTTCCTCCTTGGCCTTCAGAATAGAAGGGATCACAAGTAACACCTAGCTCCTCTCTGAAATTCTTATCTATCTGGGTGTCTGCCTCAAACTTGAAATCCTCCAGCCTCCACCACCTCGAAGGCTTGGAAAACATGTCCTTTTTGTTCTCTTGTCCTTTTTTGTTTGTTTTCTGAGACAGGGTTTCTCTGTGCAGCCCTGGCTGTCCTGGAACTCACTTTGTAGACCAGGGGTCCTCAAACTCAGAAATCCACCTGCCCCTGCGTCCCAAGTGCTGGGATTAAAGGTGTGCACCACCAATGCCCGTCTCCTCTTTCTTTTGTTTAAAGATTAAGGTCTCATTATGTGGCCCTTGTTGGCCTGGAACTTATTACATAGATACAAAGCAGGCTGGCCTCAAGTTCAAAACAATCAGCTGTCTGCCTCCTTCATGCTGAGATTACAGGTGTGGGTCACCACACCCTGCCCTCAGCTTTTTTCAACTGTGTGTGAGAGTGTCATGAGGTGTGTTTGTAAGCCAGAGGACAATTTGGAGGAGTTGACTTTCTCCATGTGAGTCCAGGGACTGACCTCTGTTAGGCTTGGCCACAGGCTCCCTTGTCCACTGAGGGTCTCACTGGCTGAGTCCCTTATTTCCACCTCCCCTAGTGGCAAGATGATTCTAGCAATTCTCGGGATGTCCTGTGCCTGGGAAGGGGCCTGGGACTGGCCAACGTGGGCCGTGGCAGTGGGCATGGATGTCTGGACTGCACTCACCGGCAGATGATCTTCTCGGTGCGGACAGCCCGGTTCCCTACCCCAAGCCTAAGCTTTCGATTGAGCTGCAGTGCAAACCACACATCAGAGCGCTCTGGGGTCAGATCCCATGCCGTGTCTCCTTCTTTGTTCCGAAGCTCAGGGTTGGCTCCACGAGACAGGAACAACCTGAAGAGGAACATAAGGCCTAGGTCAGAGATTGGACAGTGGGGTGTGGGTGCCAGGGGTTGGGGAAGCTAGGGCTTACAGAACACAGTCATGGTAGCTCTCCCTGGCGGCTATGTGCAGGGGCGTGTCCCCATGGTAGTTGACAGCATGGAGATCACACTGGGCATTCAGAAGGACCTCAGCGATGGCGGCACTACCCGTGAAGGAGGCCCAGTGCAGGCAGATGTTTTCCTCCTGTGGAGGTGAGAGGCAGAGACTTGGTTGCAGGTGACACAATCCTTGAACTGAGCCCCCACTCTGCATAGGGGTCCCGCTGCTACCCACCCCAAGTTCTCTGAGCCCCCTTGAGTGTCCCTCACATTGTCAGTCAGGGTGACATCGGCACCCCGGGTCAGCAGCATACGAATCACATCGATGTGCTTGTGCTCGGCTGCCCAGATGATGGGCGTCCAGCCCCCACTGTCCTGAGGGAAGGAAGGAGGAAGGGAATGAGGGCCCAGACTTGCTGGCCAGAAAATAGGAGCTCAGGGGCACCTCTGGAAACAACCACAGCCAGAGAATGGGTATCCACAGATGCACCCCCGCCCCCCAATGCTCACAGGGAACCTCACTGGACACACTCAGAGATAAGAGATGGGAGTCGAGTTCCATGAACCAAAATAATGAGGGAATCAACGTGGGCAGTGGGAGGTAGTGGGGGAGGGTCAGGTCAGCTGAGGAAGAAGCGGGACTGATGCCCAAGGGACAGATAGCCAAAGAATCTGTGTACAGGAGGGGCAGCCAGGTTGCTAACCTGGGCATTGACGTCCACCTGTCCTGTGCTCAGTAGCAGGCTGACCATTTCCAAGTTCCCAATTTTGGCTGCATGATGTAGACAGGTGGAGCCATCCTCTTCCTGAGGGAAACACGAGCCAGTGAACCCTTCAGCTAGCACCCCGTGCCCAGGTATCCCTTCTTCCTCCCACCACCCAGCTCTCCAGCGCCATCCCGCACCTTGCTGTAGACACAGCCACCTAACTGCACCATGTAGCGTGCCACCTCCAGGTGGTTGTTCACCACGGCCTCCATTAGTGGCGTGCGTTGTTGCTTATCTACGGCATTGATGTTGGCTCCTGCCTGTGAGGACAGTGTGAAGGCTGGCACCAGGGAGAGGGGATGCTGGGGAGGGGTTGGACAGTGGGAAGGGTCATGAGGACTGACCTGCAGCAGCACATGACAGATCTCTACCGACCCCTTCTGGGCGGCCGCGTGCAGGGGCGTGCGCTTGCTCTGCTGGTCGCTCTGGAAGTTGGGGTCCAGGTTGTCTACTGCAGGCAGAGATGAGACAAGAGGTAAGAGAGCTGGGGGTGGGACAGCCCTGTACCAAGAGAGACTTCCCAGGATTCCCCACTAGGCAAGCCGTGCCTGCCCCTCAGTACTGCCCCGCACTAGAGGAACACTCAGCCTCCAGGCCGGGAAAGCTTATAAGTTGTGCACTGGATCAGTGCCCATTACCAACAGGTTACCACCGCTGCCGCCACCGAGGGTCCTTCCCTTTCACGCACAGCCCTCGGGGTGGGGTCAGACACTCACACAGCATAAGGATCACCTTCTGCAGCTCCCCCTGCTTCACCGACAGGTACAGCTGCCGTGGGTGGAATCGCAGCTTCTTCCGCCTGTCAGGGGATGGAGGGGGAGAAGGTGGGCTGCTCAGATTTAAGTACCGACAGCAACACCTGCGTTTCTGGCCCAGTCACACCCTGAAAACAGCACAAACTCACCTCTCAGACTCCTGGATGACCAAGGCTTTTTCCAGGGCTTCCCTGCCCGGCCCTGGGGGAAGACCCACAGCGGAGAGGCAGCCCCCATTAGGCAGAGTCAGTGAAGGCCCTGAGCTGTCGATGGTGTCAGCCAGGGGATCACAGGGCGGGCGCCGCGGCTCTCCATGCCCTCGCATTCGGGCGCTGTGGAAAAAGGTTTTGAGGTCTGGGGGCAAGGGAGATAAGATGGATAACCGGGTGGTGGTGGTGGTGGAGAGGCCAATACCTAGGCTGGGAGGTATCCGCTCGCCCTGGGGCATCATGTGCCAGGGGTGGCAGAGCAGGAGCTGCGGTGCCAATTGGGGGTGTTCCCCCATCGCCCCGAGGAATGGTCACCTCCTGGGCCTCTGAGGCATCCTCTCCACAGTGGGGACAGAAGACCATCCCATTGAGCTGGGATACGCAGGCCTTATGGAAGCGGTGAGCTACACGAAAGTCGGGGTGGCATTCCAGGAAGGTGCCCTGGGGAAGGGAAGAGGCAGCAGTCAGCCCCGGAGCTCTCCGGTGCTGGCCAGACCGCCCATCCACCCCAATGGTCACTCACCGCTGTGCAGAAGTAGCCGCAGCCCGGGCAGCAATGGTGCTTGACCATGCGGGCTCGATGGGCCTCACAGAGCACCATCAGCGCCACGCGGCTAGACGGCCGCATGGTCTCCCGCTTAAGGATGGCAGCATTGCAGCCCAGGAGCTAGGGATGAAGGAAGGTGGGGGCATGTGGGTGAGGCCAGGGCCCAGGCTAGCTCACCCTGGGCCCCCTAAGCCAACCGTACCCAGACCCACCTCTCCATCCACACTCTCTGTGGCCATGCACTTGTGCCCTGCTCTCTCGCTGATGCGGTCAATCTTGGGAGCCTCCATGCGGCAGCTGCAGAGGGGCAGCTCCTCAAACCCGCGTTCTGTCTCCAGCGAAGATGTGTCATTGGAGACCCCTTAGACAGGAAGAGACAGAGATGATGGAGGCCTTGCCCCTCACCCACTGGGAGGGTCCCCTCCTTTCCGCCCAGCCACCCCACCATGTTCTAGAACCCCAAAGCCTGGCATGGACACCCCAGCTGTGGCAGGGTTTCCCTCCACCCCCATGGGCACCCCCTGGTGGCTCCCTGTCCCGGCAGTTGGCAATTAATTACCAGCGTGGTTGGGGGAGAGGGTCCCCTCGCTGGGCAGCTCCAGGGACCCCAGAGGAACCTCCATGTACTCACTGGGCCCTGAGGAACCCACACCATTCACTCCTGACACAGAGACAGAGAGAGTGAGAGTGGGGGCTCACAGGTCCTGGGCGCGTGCGCACATGCGGTCTACACAGTGAACATGCACGAGCATCCGAGTGTGTGCTGCTCTCTGGGGCCGGAGGAGGGGACCTGAGAGCAGAGGAGCCGTCTTACCTCTTGGCTCCTTGGCCCTCGGAGGCTCTCGTTTCCGCCGTTTTCTAGATGGCTTCACCCACGGGCTGTCTTTCCGCCATTTCTTCTTGGCCTTGCGCCGGCCACTAGAACCGCTCTGTGGAAGAGGAAGACTCAAGAGCTCTGCTCCCAGCTCCCCCACTCCTCCAGGTAGGCCGGTCTCTGCTCTTACCCTGTCTGACTGATTGCCCGACTCCTCGTCCTCTTCTTCCTCCTCCTCCTCTTCCTCCTCCTCCTCCTCTTCTTCTTCTTCCTCCTCTTCCTCCTCCTCCTCCTCACTCAACTGTTCAGCTAGAGCTTCGACTTCAGACTGAAAAAGAAAAATCAGGCTGGGAAACCAGCAAAGGCAGCTCTCTCGGTGACTGCTGAGGCCCCATATCATCACCCCCCCCCCCCCCAAGGAAAGCTCCTGGTGAGGGATGTGGGCAGGAGGCAGGAAAGGGTGGATAGGGACAGAGGCACAGAATGCCACACAGCAGTGACAAGGGCCGGTCTTAGGAAACACTCTGACAAGACTACCCATGGCAACAAAACCAACCACACTCCACGAAAAGCTAAGGAGGTGCTCTCTAACGAAGGGGTCAGGCTGCCATCACCGGAAACCACAGGCCCAATGTCAAAGTTTTCTTTTTGATTGTTTGTTTGGAGACAGGGCCTCACTAGGTAGTCCTGGTCACTACCTGGAACTCACAGAGATCCTACGCCTCTGCCTCTGGAGCATGTCAACACTGACCAGTACAAGAACTGACCAAACACCCTACACAGCTTCCAAAGACAGGCAATAGGAAGGAGGCACCTGCAACCACTGCCACATTTTCTTCCCCCCAAAAAATCAAAAACAAAAAGCAGAAGCAGCAGCAGACATGGCGGCACATGCCTGTAGTCCAAACGTGGAGACAGAAGCAAGAGGATCAGCTCAAGAGCTGGGGCTGGCGAGATGGCTCAGTGGGTAAGAGCACTGACTGCTCTTCTGAAGGTCCTAAGTTCAAATCCCAGCAACCACATGGTGGCTCACAACCATCATGTAATGAGATCTGACACCCTCTTCTGGTATGTCTGAAGTTAGCTACAGTGTACTTATGTATAATAATAAATCTTTGGGCCAGAATGATCAGTGACTGAGCGAGCGGGGTTGACCGGAGCAAGCAGAGGTCCTAAAATTCAATTCCTAACAACCACATGAAGGCTCACAACCAGCTGTACAGCTACAGTGTACTCATATACAAAAAATAAATAAATCTTTAAAAAAATAAAGTGAGACTCTGTCTCAAGCCCCACCCCCATTTAGAAAAAGCATGCCTTTAATCCCAGCCACTCGGGAGGCTGAGGCAGACAGACTACAGGAGTGGGTTAAGGCCGGGCCATTCCCAGGCAAGTTGGTAGAAAATGAGGCCTGAAATCAAATATTTAAGTAGCAGCTCAGTGCTTGCTCGCCCTGCGGGGCCTTGAGTTTAATCCCTCAATCAGCAAAAATAAAGCACAGGCCTGTTACAATGCACTTGCAGAGCCCCAGGCTCAACCTCAAACACGGGGGAAAATTCTGAAAGCTCAAACCCACAAACTGTAAGAGATTAAGATCCCCAGAGCTACATCGAAAGAGAACCAAGCCCGAGATGCTGTCCTCTAACCCCAGGATGAGCGCACACACAGTGTGGCAGTATGTGCCTTTCAACCCAACACTAAAGAGGCAAAGGCAGGCAGATTTCTAGGAATTTGAGGCCAGCTTGGTCTACTAGTGAGACCCTGTCAAACAAACAAAACTAGCCAAAAGCCAACGAAGCAAACAACACAAAGGGAGCAAACAAGGCAGGGAGGAGGCTGGGTTGGAATGAGAGGACCAGAGATGAGATAAGGGATATAAGAAACAGTTGCAGACAACACAGGGCGGTGAACTAGAGCTATTAAAGGGAAAGAACAGACTGGGTAGGGAAGCTTGAGAAGAGCACACCAGCACACCTTGCTGTCAGAGTCCACCCGCTCATCCACAGAGTACGCATCATAGTACAGGCTGAAGTCATCGCCCACCACCGTCTCCCACTCCTCCAGGGGCCTGGGCTCTCCCTTCTCCAGGATTATATCTCCTGAGCCCCCGGCAGAGCCCAAGTCCTCGGACTAGAAAAAGATGACAGAGTCTGAGGTTCCTGGCTCCAGCCCACCAATCCGCCCCTCCCCTCAGCTCCCACCCCCACCAGGTAGGTCTTCCTCTCCAGCTCACCAGGCTACCAGAGTTCAGCTTCCTCCTTTTGGCCACATCTGGAAAGACAGAAAAGTGAACTCTCAATCCTGGGACAGATTACGCAGGCCACCTGGAGTGTGTGGGAGGAGCAGAGGTGACTGACCTGAAGTCACCTTCCCCAGATGCATGTCATCACTCATGCGGAAATGCTGGACTTCAGGGGGCCGCTTTTCAGGGATTGGAGGCTGAAGCAGGAAGGAACACGTTTCAGACAGAAGGTTACTCACCCAGGCTAGGTGTGGTGGGCTACACCTTTCATTCCAGCACTCCGGGAGGCAGGCGGATCCGAGACCCAGGCCAGCTAGGGCTATAGAGTGAGTGAGACCCTATCTCAAAAACAAACAGAACACCCAAGTACAAAAAGGGAGCCTGGAAATATACAACATAGAGGAAACTTGAAGGCACTGTGCTAAGTGAAATAAGTGAGCCACCAAATTAAAGTTATGAATCTGTTCCCTCAGCCTGGGGCCCAGGTGGGAGTGTTGTGGCTGGCTGTACCTCAAAAATGCTATCTGGGGGACTGGCAAGATGGCTTAGTGGTTAAGAGCACTGACTGCCCTTCCGAAGGTCCTGAGTTCAAATCCCAGCAACCACATGGTGGCTCACGACCATGTGTAATGGGATCTGATGCCCTCTTCTGGTTCGTCTGAAGACAGCTACAGTGTACTTAGATATAATAGTAAGTAAAGCTTTGGGCCAAAGCTAGTGGGGCTGACTGAAGTGAGTAGGGTTGACCAGAGGGAGCAGAAGTCCTAAGAGTTCGATTCCCAACAACCACATGAAGGCTCACAACCATCTGTACAGTGTATTCATATACATTAAAAAAAAAAAACAAAAAACAAAAAACAAACAAAGCTATCCGAAGGGCTGGAGGGATGGCTCAGGGTTAAGAGCACTGACTGCTCTTCCAGAGGTCCTGAGTTCAAATCCCAGCAACCACATGGTGGCTCACGACCATGTGTAATGAGATCTGATGCCCTCTTTTGGTGTGTCTGAAGACAGCGACAGGGAACTCCCATAAATCTTAAAAAAAAAATAAGAAATGAGTTTTTTAAAAAATGCTACCCCAAAGCCGGGCGTGGTGGTGCACGCCTTTAATCCCAGCACTTGGGAGGCAGAGATAGGCGGATTTCTGAGTTCGAGGCCAGCCTGGTCTACAGAGTGAGTTCCAGGACAGCCAGGACTATACAGAGAAACCCTGTCTCGAAAAACCAAAAAAAAAAAAAAAGCTACCCCAAGCCATCACATCTGCTCAGCAGTTAATGGTGGGAGGCCAAGCATGGTGAACTGAATTCACTCCCTGAGACCCAGATGGTGAGAGAGAAAGGCTCTCATAGTTCTGTTTGTATTGTTGGGGTGTTAATTTGTTTTTTGTTTTGTTGTCTTGGGGCAGGGCGTTACAGGTTACAGGGTAGATCACTGTGTAGATCAGGCTGTCCCAAATCTCAGAGATCTTCTGGTTTCTGCCTCCCAAATGCTGGGGTTAAAGGTATGCACCACCACTTCCGGCTAAATTTAATTAAAAAAAAAAAACCTTCCCTCCCAGAAGGATATAGGAAGAAAACATGACCAGAAACCCATGGGGCTCACATGGGGGGCCAGGTTACATTATCTGCTGCTTCTTTACTGGTCTTTGTGAGTTTGTGTGCCCCCTGTGTGCAGGAGCCTGAGGCAGGGAGGAGATCCCTAGAGACTCAAGTTATAGGTGGCTGTGAGCTGCCATGTGTGCTGGGATCCGAACCAGAGTCCTCCTCTTCTTTTTTTTTTTTTTTGAAAGATTTATTTATTTATTTATTATTTATTTATTTTATGCATATGAGTACACCATTGCTCTCTTCAGACACACCAGAAGAGGGCATCAGATCCCATCACAGATGGTTGTGAGCCACCATGTGGTTGTGGGATTTGAACTCAGGACCTCTGGAAGAGCAATCAGTGCTCTTAACCACTGAGCCATCTCTCTGGCCCTGAACCAGAGTTCTATACAGGACAGCTTTTAAGAGTTGTACCTATACAGGGCAGTCTTTACTGACACAGGTATTTAAGTCTTCTTGACCGCTGAGCCCTCTCTCCCGTCACAGGTCACAGAGCTAAAACATTTAAAAACTATCATGAAAAGCCAAAAAAAAAAATTAAAAAGAGAACAGTGGCCAGCAAGATGGCTCAGTGGGCAGGGGTGCTTGCTGCGCAAACCCTAAAACTTGAGTCTGACTCCTAGATGGCATGAAAAGGTGGAAGAGACCAGGCTCCACAGATATGTCCTCTACTGCGTCCATCCCCTCAACCTCCCCCATTACACATACACACTTATAATCAATATTTTTCTTTCAAGACAGGATTTCCCTGTGTAGCCTTGGCTGCCCTGGAACTCACTATATAGACTTGGCTGTCTAAGGAATTGTGTATACTCTAACTAGGCTGGCCTTGAACTCAGAGATCTGCCTGCCTCAGTCTCCCAAGAACTGGGATTAGAGGCGTGAGCCAGCACCACCCAGCAACAGATAAAATTTTAAAAGTTGTGCCCATATAGGAGTCTTTAAACTACTAATACAGGCATTAGCTAATCATCTATAATGTATCTACAAGGAAGACAGATACGTGTAAGGCATATGCAAATGTTGATTCTTAGCTGACCCAGACCTTAAGAGATCCACCTGGCTCTCATAATTTTATATGAGGAGCCCGAGCAAACACGAACTTCTGTACCAGAGAAGAACAGCCACACCATGGTGAGGTAATCACTTTCCCAGAAAAAGAAAACAAGCATTGTCGGAGAGGTAGCGCAGTGGTTAAGAGCCGGTTGCTGCTCTTGTGGAAGACCCAGGTCCAATTGCCCAGCACTGACAAGATGCTCACAACCCCTTTAAACTCAAGGTCTACTGCCCCCTTGACTTGAAGGGCACCAGACACACAAGGTGGTACACAGACATATGTGCAGGTAAAACACCCAGAAGCTTAAAAGTTTTTAAAAAAAGAAAGAGTAAAGAAAAAAAAAAAAGAAAGAAAGAAAAAAATTAAATGTAGAAGCTGGGTGGGGTGGATCATAGCAAGTTCAGTCTACATGAGACCATCTCAAAAAGAGGAAATAAAACAAGGGCCAGAGATATGGCTCAGCAGTTAAGAGCACTGACTGCTCTTCCAGAGGTCTTGAGTTCAAATCCCAGCAACCACATGGTGTGGCTCACAACCATCTGTAATGGGATCTGATTCCCTCTTCTGGTGTGTCTGAAGACAGTTACAGTATATTCATATACATAAAATAAATAAATAAATCTTTTTTAAAAAAAAGATTATAAATAAAAGGCATGTGTGTACACCTTCAGCCCCAGGATGTAGGAGACAGAAAAAGGTAGATCTCTGGTGAGTTAAAGGCCAGCCTGGTCTACACAGCCAGCCAGCCAGGGCTACACAGTGAGACCCTGTTACACACACACACACACACACACACACACACACAAAACAACAAAAAACAAAAACTACTCTCTCAAAACAAAATAAAACTCAAAACAAACAACAAAATAAACGAAACAAGACCCAGAGGAAGGCTACACAAGCCATACTTAAGCTGAATCAAGAGCCCTTAAAACCTTGACATAATTTTGATTTCCAGGTTCTTGTCACACACACACACACACACACACACACACACCCCTCCGCCCACATTCTGTCATTATGTGGCCTTCCCAGGGAAGAGTTCCCAGTAAAAACTTTATCTGGTTTGAGACTGGTCTCAAAGTAGGGATTTGAAAAACAAACAAACAAACAAACGAACGAACAAACCAACCTCCCTAAGCATTTGTTCAGAGGCAAAAAAACAAAACAAAAAAAACACAAACTTGGGAAGGCTGATCCTGCCCAGTCATTTGTGTAATTAGGACAATAACTATATAATTAATTCTACATCTGTCAGTCTCCTCTGCTGACCACCCCTCCCCCAAGAACACAAACTCCAGGAAGCCGACAATTACTCTGCTCACAGAGGCCCAGCCCAACAGCTGACACTTGGTAGCCTATTGGTAAATTCGAAAAAAAAAAATCTGAATACAAGAGGTCTAAGGCTAAATCCCGGAAGAAGGAAAAAAAAAAAAAACCCAAAAGAACAAACCACCAACAAAAACAAAACAAAACAAAAAATCCGACCCAGAGACTCCCCAAGTCTCTCCACCCCAACTTCCACACTCTCACCTGTCCGTTGCTAGGTTTGGACATGGTTTTCCGGGCTCGGTGCACTTTGGGCTGCCCCTCCTGGGCGGCAGTTGTTGCCGGAGAGGGTTCAGGCCCAGCAGTTGCAGCTCCCTGGGCCCCGGGCATGCTCAACAGCCTCATGGCCAAACTCTGGACCGAGGGGGGCGACTTTCCTGCCCCTGTCATTGACATTTTGGCCCGACTGGGACAGGCACCCCCCTTGCTGGGGGAAGAGGGGAACGACTTTGTGGCATGGCCTAGAAAAGAGGCAGGCAGAAAGGGGGTGCAGGGTGAGCAGGCATGCAGAAAGCCCCTCTGCGCCCCGTCTCCCTCACTCCCCAGTCTCTCACCCAGCACGATGCGACCCCCATCTCCCTCCAGGCTCTCGGGTTCGTCCCCGATGAGTGATGTGGCCCCGACAGGGGTGTCAGCCCCCTCATCGCCGACGGTGACAGTGACAGAGGCCGGAGAGGAGGGGCCGGCAGGCTCCAAGGAGTCGGGGTTGGCCTTGGGAAGGGTCTCCTCACTCTGAGGGGTGTCCCCCAAAGAGCTATGAACTGTCGGGAGGGGAAAAGAAAAAGTTCAGGGCTGAAAGCTCCCGGGATCCCGTGTTGGGGGTGGGGAGGGTGGAGGTCCGGTCGGGCCTGCTCCTGCTGCACTCACCTCTCTCGGCGGCTCCTCGGGGCTCCTTCTCCAGCAGCAGCGCCCCCATCTCAGCGGGGGCCTCCCCCTGGGAGGGGAGACAAGGAACCGGGGGGCCGGTCAGCCCGGCAGGCAGCTGGGGGGCCCAAGACGCCTGGGCCCTGGGCAGCGAGAGCAGGCTTCGGGGCCTACCTCGCCCTCGGTGGGCGCCCCCCCGACCGCGGCCGCGGCCGCCCGTGGGGGCCGCACGCCCCCGCCCCCGGGCCCGCATCAGCCCCCTCCCTCTCGGCAGACCCCGCATCTCTGGGGCCGGGAGCAGAGGAGGGGGAGGGGGCGGGGCCTCCGCGCCCCGGCCCCGCCCCCTCCTCCCGGCTGCACGCGCCGCTCCCCCTTTGTCCCCCAGGCCGCGGGGACCCCGGCCACCAACCCCTGCAACGCCCGCTGCGCCCCAGCCCGGCGGACGGCCCCTCGCGCCCCTCGCGCGGGCTCCCGGGGTCGCGGTGCCCACCGCCCACGCAGGGGCAGCGGGCGGCGGCACGTGCGACTCGGCGCCCACTCCCCCCACCTCCCACCCCCTGGTCCCCTCATCCGCCCCCGGTGTTGGCCCCCTGGTTTGCTGTAAGTTCGGCTCGGGCCCCCCGGCCCCGTTGCACCCCCGGAGCATTGCACGAGCGCGCGCTTCCCCCGGGCGCGCGCGCGGGCATGCACCCGCCTCTCCCCCTCCCCTTCCGCACCTCGGCGGCCGCCGCCGCAGCAGCTCCCGCCGCCGCCGCCATCGCCGCTTGCGCGGGGGGCCGAGCCGGCGCGCGGCCGCCCCGGGTCACGTGGACAAGGAGGGAGGGCGAGAAGACGCCTTAAAGGAGCCGCTGCGGGCCTCTTGGCCATTTTTGCCCCCCAGAATGGCCCTGGAGGTCCAGAACTGGGGCCTGTAGGGGAGAGGGCGTTCGCTCCTAGCCTGGGCTCCGCCGGGAGCAAGGGTGAGGCTCGACTGGGCTGTGGCTTCCCTGTCCCCGCCCGGTTTTGGGAACACGTGTAGCCTGAGCCTTTGCAGCTGCCGCGTGTGCCTTTCCCGTTCTGAGCCGCCAGATAGAAGGCTGGGACTATATCAGTTTTGAACTTTAGTGCACAAGAAGGGGCGACAGAGACTCACGGAAGACACCTTTACTTCTGGGTCAGTGTGCTTTTGGAAATCTGGGGGAAGTGTCTTCGGTTGCACTAGATATGTCAACTGAATGCAGCGGAGACCTCAATCTATTGACAGTAACTATTTCTGCCCAAATACTTCTCCATCGGGGGGGGGGGGGGTCATGGTCCAGCAGACAGCTTAAGTATGATGGTAGACACAGCAAGTATACAACCCTGAACACTATCGAGGGCACCATCCCCCTCCAGGCATTAAGTCCTAGCCAAAGCTTGAAAATGCCTGTATGGTTGTTCACACAATATTGGACAGACAGGTACTTATGTTACTGGGCCCAAGGCCAATTCGGCATCTTATGGGAACTGTAGTCCTCTTTGGATTAAAAACTTTTCAGAGCTTTCTGGGAATTGTAGTCTTCTAGGTAATCAACTATAAGTTTAGCTGGTATTTCAACTTTCCTTAAAACTTGAGCAAAAATATGCAACAGATGCCCTTTTGCCATCTCTGTGGGTTCACTGGTCACCTGTGGCCCATGGCTTGCACTGCCACCAAACCCCGCATGGTTTATGCCAGCACCAGGGTTGCCAATCACTGTGTGATAAGGTTTCTGCCTAAGTGTTTAGGGCGTGTTCCGAGTCTCTGCTTGAGGCTCCTTTTGGCATGGGACTACAATTGTTAGCGCTGGGAGAATCTATGGTGGGTAGTCACACACATGCAATTGCCAGAATATAAAGAAAAAATGTTTTTGTTTGTTTTTTTGTTTATTTTTATGGAAAACAAAAACTAAAACCCCAAACTCCAGAAAAAATCCTAAAAAATAGTTTTCTTAAAAAATACTGTATGTCTCTACTCCTCTCCCTCCCCCCAACAGCCCTCCTTGTGTCCTTTTTTTCTAAGTGCCCTGCCCCCCCACCCCTCCGCTACTCACTGTTCTCGCTACTGTAGCCTAATGTCTCATTACCTACCCAGGTTGCCCACCGTGTTCTCTTACCTGGCACATATCATTTCATTTCCGGTGAGCCTTGTATCTACTTTCCCACTTCCCCAGCATGCAAAAATCTCCTCCCTTCCTTCTGGTACTTCATACATGTGTCGCCCTCCGCTCCCTTCTCCCTGTCATCTATTCTAACCAGGGGCAAGTAAGCTGCTTCCTGGCAATCCCCCTACAATTCCCACCCCCACCCCACCTCAAGAAACGCTAGAATCCCCCCCCAGCCAGCTTTAGCCAGGAAAGAGCTGTTCTCCAAAACTTTCAACTTTGCCTTTTTTTTTTTCCCTCTCTTCCTCCACATCGTTTATGCACCTCTTCAAAAAAGAAATCTTTCTTTGGGATCCCACATTCCCTCAGCCTTATCAACCCTGTCTCCGGCTCCATCTTTTTCTTCTGCTCTTTGAGGCATGGTCTCTCTCTCTCTCTCTCCAGTCTTCCTCCCTCAAAATGTTTGCTTGCCCTCAAACCCCGCCCCTCCCCAATTCTGCCGGGCCCAGGACCGCCCCCAGCCTCTTGGCCTTTCAGCGGATGAGGACATTGATCTCAGCCACACCAGCTTCCAGCACGTTCTCAGCTGTGGTTTTGCCATGCTGCTCCTTGAGGTGCCGCCTAATGGCGGGCTTGTGGGCAAAGCGCACATCACAGTAGGAGCACCGGTAGGGCCGGGCTCCTGAGTGCAGGTTGAGGTGATCGTGCAGTGTGGACTTCTGAGTAAAGCACTTGCCGCAGATGCCACATGAATGGGACTTGACGCCACGGTGGACGTTCATGTGGCGGTTGAGGTTGCTGCTGTGGTTGAACTGCTTGCCGCAGCGTGGGCACATGAAGATGAAGTGTTGCGCACGCATGTGGAAGACCAGCTTCTCCACACCCTGGAACACTTCAGGGCATTTGGTGCATTTGATGTTCTTTAAGGGGTTTCCACTTGAGAAGCCCCCAGGCAGAGGTCCCCGGCTACCCCCTGCCCCCAGACTGCCCCCCGCCCCCCGGGCAGCCATGGCCACCGCTGCTGCTTCCACTAGGCCCGAGGTGGCCCCCACACTGGCCCGGCCTCCTGGGATCAACAACAGGCCTTCCCCTTCCGCGTCCTCTGACAGGCTGTAGCATGCCTTCACCACCCCTTGCGGTGGGGTAACAGTGTTGGGGGCCACACTACTCTGGGCCAGCTCTCCCAGGTGGCTGCTCACAGAGGCCCCGATACCCAGACCCCCGGCTAGGCTTCCAGGGGGTTTGAGCCGGTGTGCCACTTCTAGAGCCGACTCCACTTTGACGATGCAGATGTCAGAAACATCTTCATCTTCATCCTCATCCTCCTCTTCCGCCTTCAGCTCTAGGTCCTCATCCAGCGGAAACTCCAGCTTCACCGGTCGCAGGAGCGGAGGGGGTAGAGGAGGTGGTGGTGGGGGTTTTGGAGCTGGCTTTGGGGTCCTGGCTGGAGGGAGGAGGGACTTGGTGGCACTGACACTGCTTAGGAGGCTAGCCTCGCTGACCCCATCTTCTTTAAGGCCTATTTTGGGCTCAATGAACTGGCTAAGGGCGTTCCGGCATTTCTCCACTACATGCTCCATTTGCAGGTAGGAGGCTGCTGTCAGGTAGTTCACGATGTCCCTGACTGCGAACTCCAGGGCGCCTGTGTAGCAAGAGAGGAGCAAGTCCGCCACAATACGCGCGCTGTGCATCAGTGAGACCTGCAGCTCAGAACTGGGGTTCAGCAAGAACTGGTCCCGGAGGAACGGTGAGCAGGCGGCCAGGATGACCTTGTGGCCACGGAATTTGAGGCTGTCGGCCACGATGGTCACATCACAGAACCGCTCCTCTGCACGGAGCTGGTTCATGTTCCGCAACGTTGCGGCCTCGTGGCCAGGCAGCTGGAAGCGCAGGACTTCCACCCCAGAGGCCATTGTGGCGGGAGTGGACTGCCCTGGGTGGGAAGGAAACGAGTCAGAGACAAAGGTCTCTGGCTGTCGGAGGCCAAGGCTCCAGACCCCTCATCCCTACCTCCCTAGTCTTGGCGCGCCTCCCTCAGTTTCCCCAATTCCAAGGAGGCGCGGTCCCTCCGAGGAGGGAGGCGTGGTTCCCGGGGGCGGGGCAGCGGCGTCCACACCCCCAGTCCCGCAGCCCGCGCGCCCATGGGAGAATGGATAAAGGGGTGGATGGGGGGAAAAAAACCAGAGGATTGCAACTCTGGGGTGGCCCCCGGTTGCAGGTACTCCTCACCCGCCTCGCTCTAGCCTGGGCCGCGCTGCTGTGAGTCCCCCTTTTCACGTCCTCCCACCGCCCGGACAGGTCGTGCACGCCCCCCTCCCACGCGCAGATCTCCGTGGCACGCCCCCCCACCCAGACTCACGACCCTGGGTGCACGCGCCTCTCACCTGGCCCGGTTCCGCGTGCTGATTTTTCCCCCCTGGTCCCCCACCCCCCCGGGGCCAGCGACGCCCCCCACACACGGGCAGGGCCGGGGCAGCGCGCAGGCGCGGGGGTGCACGGGGTGCGCGCGCGGGCCGGCTCCGCGTGGGCGGGAGGGGGAGGGGCGGGGGCAGCTCGTGCCGAGTGTTCCAAGGCCCCGCGCAGCGCAGCGTCCTCGCGGACTCGGGGCGGAGGAAGAGGGGAGGGAATTAAAGGAGCAGGATTCCCCCTCCCCGACCCCCCTTTTCTCCCCCGGCACCCCCACGCGGTTAAAGGGCTGGACAGTCGGGCCTCCCCTTTGGCCAGGATTATTTGTCCGCCAGAGCGGAAATACGCTCCACACCGCCCCCTATTTCACGCTCCCCCTCCTCTCTGCCTCTGGGGCCCGCGGCCCGTCTGCGCGTGCGTGCCAAGGCCCGCGCACTCGGCCCCGCCCCCGGCTCCTAGAGCCCCCCTCCCGCGCCCCAGCGCGTCCCCGCTAGCCCCGCCTGCCCCGCGCCCCCCAGCGCGCGCGCTCCCCGGGAACTGCGCAATCTGCGCGGCCACCTGCTCTCCAGCAAGGCGTCACTCCCGCCCAGCTGTGCGAGTCAGGCCACCTCCCAGAGCCTTGGACCTGCCGGTGGCCTACCAATCTTAGGATCACTGCTGCCCTCGGGTGCATCCTCCGCTGAATGTGTGCACAGTTCCTCAGGCCACATTTCCAGACTTTTCCAAGTCTTCTGAAGCTGGTGCCCACTGTAGTCCTGATCTAAAAGAGAATTTCACTTTCCACAAAGCCTGATGAGCCAGCGCTTGCCCTCAGCTTGTCCGGCTTAGAGCACACGGTTACGTCAATCACACTCATTCTCCCTTCTATTTTATCCACTCTGACTTCTTGCCAAGGTCAAGAACCCCACTCATACTGTGAAAGATTAGTGCGTTTCACCTTCACTGTGTAATTAACCCTGGGACTAATCTTGCAAATTGTGCAATTATTTATATTGGTACTAATGTGCCATCTATAATTTTCTCTGCACCCACTCTGTCCTGTCCCAGAAGAGGAGATGCTCCCTGACCCTAGATACCCACTCTACTCCGGACTGGCTTTCTTTGCCACTCCAAAACTACCTTCAACACAACTTCAATGTGAGTACCTGTCTTGAAGGCTAGCCCACCAGCGCTTCTGTGCACCCCAAATACCCACACTGGCTTTAAAGAATAAAGTCCTCAGGGGGTGGCCGCTGTTGCCTGCAGGTTATATTTTTTTTATTACACCCTCCAGGAAGCTTCTCAATCCTGAGGATGCTCAACTGCTTGCAACCCGATGCCCCCCCCCCCCAAGACATCTTGAATACAGGAATTAAGTTATGTATGGGCTGTGTTTTGCAAATAAAAGTCAGACAATAAATGGCTGGGTGTTGACATCATTGGCTTTCAGCTGGACCTGCATCCGCCCATACAAAGTTCATTCCTGATTGAACCGAGTTCTCACACCCAAGAGATGCTGTTCCTGGAGAAGGCGCAGACAGCCGCGAGGCAGTACCTTGGCTGTGGTCTTTCATGTTCCTTTTAGAATTCTCTGACTTGTACCCTCACCCAGCTCACTTTGTGGTCAGGTCGTGGATTTTAGGGGGAGTGTAGGCCATTGTGTCTGGTACACCTTGTTTAAAGCCACATTCACTGCCTACTGCACTAGAGTGAAGCCTTGGGCAAATCAGTTCTCTGAATCAAGATGTCTTTATCTTTGAACTCAAGGTTCTGAATGCTTACCAGGCTGATAGAGGGTTCTAGGGAGCCTCTTATACACTGAACAAACAAACACACACTGGATCTGTGGTAACACTGGTTTTTAATTTATTTATTCATTTATTTTTAGTGTCTTTGCTTTTATGAGAAATAGACTCTGGCAGTTTCTTTGTTTTCTTCTTTCTTTCATCCTTTCTTTCCTTTTTTTTTTTTTTTTTTTAGCCCTGGCTATACTGAAATTCACTCTATAGACCAGCCTGGCCTTGAACTCAGACATCTGCCTGCCTTCCCCACTGCCTCTCTCAAGTCCTGGAATAGTCATGCCTCATCACCACTATGACAGTTTCAAAAGAATTTTCCTTTAAAAATTCTGTTCTCTTATCTCATTTTTTTCTTTTTCTCCTTACCAAACTTTTTTGTTGTTGATTTGTTTTTTGTTTTTGTTTTTTGTTGTTTTTTTTTGAGACAGGGTTTCTCTGTATAGCCCTGGCTGTCCTGGAACTCACTTTGTAGATCAGGCTGGCCTTGAACTCAGAAATCCGCCTGCCTCTGCCTCCCCAGTGCTGGGATTAAAGGAATGTGCCACCACCGCCTACCAAACTTTTCAAAAGAATTATCTATGGGGCTGGAGAGATGGCCCAGCTGTTAAGAGCACTTCTTTTTGTAGAGGACCCCAGTGGAATACCCAGAATTCACCCTGTGGCCCACAACCACTCATAACTGCAGCTCCAGAGGATATGACACCCTCTCCTGATATCTGCAAGCTCCAGGCACACACATCCTAAACACACACAGACACATGAATGCACACACACAGCACAACATACATACACACATAAAATAAATCCTTAAGAAATTAAAAAGGAAGAATGCATATTTCACTGGGAAATAGGAAAAACTGTCAAGTTAAAAGGAATGAGTTTGGCCAGGTGACTTCGGTGGTGCACGCCTTTAATCCCAGCACTTGGGAGGCAGAGGCAGACAGATTCTCTGAGTTCAAGACCAGAGTGAGTTCCAGGAGAGCCAGGGTTACACAGAGAAACCCTGTCTTAAAATCGCACCCCATCAAAAGAGAGAGGGGGAGGGGAGTTGGAGCTGGGAGGGGTGGTCCAGGCTTTTAATCCCAGCACTCAGGAGGCAGAGCCAGGTGGATGGAGCTCTGTGAGTTTGAGGCCAGCCTGTCCTACATAGTTTCTGGTCAGCCAGGGCTAAATAGAGACCCTATCTCAAAACCAACAGAGTTTGGAGCATGGTGAGAAGGACTCCTGCTCCCTTTCTTTCTTTCTTCCTTTCTTCCTTCCTTTCTTCCTTTGGAAGAGCAGTCAGTGCTCTTAACCACTGAGCCATCTCTCCAGCCCTTTCTGCTCCCTTTCTTAGCACCCTTGTGGGGAGTCTCCTAACAGCTTGTAACTTCAGCTCCAGGGGATCCAGTGCCCTCTTCTGGCCTCTGCCCGTATCTGCACTCACAGGTACATCACCTCCCCTCTTAAACACATATATCGGTAATTTAAAATAAAATGTTTTTAAAACTGAGAGTTTGTAAAGTTTTGTCTATTTATTTAATTTATTTATTTGACACAGGTTTTTCTCCATGTAATCCTGGATGTCCTAGAACAAGCTATATAGTTCAGGCTCAGAGATTCTGTTTACAGAAAACTCTTGGATTAAAAGTGTGAGCTCTACCACCAGTAAAAACAGATGTTTTTTTTTTTTTTCCAGTAAATAACATAATCTCAGGGCTCACAGTGTGATCAAATATCCTGTCTCCACCTCTTCACAGTTGGTGCTCCAGGGTGTCACCCCCTGCTCACAGGCACTGCATGGCCTAGGCCCCCCTCTCTTCCTTATCAGGCAGAGGGACAGGTGCTGAAACCTTTTCAGACTTCTAAAGAGATCTGATGCCTACTCTGCCTGGACCAGGCAGCATGGCTACAGAGGAATGCCTAAGTAACAGGAGCAGTGGAGCTGGTCTCAGGGCCTTCCCACCGCAGCTGTGTTCACTGATACCCTCATTGAGTCAATGGTGAGTGACCATTGATCATCACTGTCAGTCGGGGGATCCGGTGCCAAAAGGCTTCAAAGGGAGTACTAGGAGAAGGCTTGGTGTGGAAGAGCCATGGGTGGGAGGGGAGAACCAATCTCCTGAAAGTTGACCTCTACACTCCTGCCAGGGTAGATATACCTCCCAGACACAACCCCCACAGACCCCACTACTGTTGCAGGACAGTTGATCACACTGTGAACCCTGAGATTGTGTTATTTGCTGGAAAAGCCACCGTTTTTAGTGGTCGTGCGGCTCACACCTTTAATCCAAGAGCTTTCTGTAAACAGCATTAAATGAAGTCAGGACGGGGCACAAGCAACCAACTGGTTTTCAGGAATCAAACATAGGATTATTAAGAAAAAACCATAGAGAGTAAGAAGGAGTCAAGGAGGAGGGCTAGAGAGGCCGTCAGGAAGTAGAAGGGAGGGATATTGAGTGAGAAGGAAGTTTTTTGAGAGGGACATTGCTTTTGGGATGTTGACTGAGGAGGAAGGTCACCTGGGTGCTTTCTCTGCCTGTCTGAGCCAGCAGGCTTTCAGCACAGCATCTGGGCCCAAGTTTTCATTGTAATATCGAGCAATTGGGATTGGGTTAAAACACAGTCACCACCACTCGAATATCCGCCTGCCTCTGCCTCCCCTGTGCGGGATCAAAGGCGTGCACCAACATGCCCAGCTGTACTCCCTGGCCAAGGTTGCAGGTTCTGTTCCCAGCACTCACGTGACAGCTTACAAGGGTCTCTAACTCTGGTCCCAGGGGAATCTGGCATTTTCTGCTGGCCTCCAAGGGCACCAGACATACACATGGGGCACATTACCTACTCACAGGCAAAACACTCATACACGCAGCATAAAAATGATAAGAGTCCTTTTAAATTTGTTTGTAAAGCAAAAGTTTAACATTTAAAAAATCATTAAAGTTACTAGGGCTAGTGGGTAAAGGCACTTTCCCTCCAGCCTGAGTTCAAACCCTGGGGTCCACACAGGGGAAAGAGAGAACAGATGCCCGTAAGTCCTACGGCCTACGACCTCCACAGTGCATCGTGGAGAATGCTCCCTGTAAAAAAAACAAAAAAAAAAAACAAAAACAACAACAACAAAAAAAAAAAACCAAAAAAAAAAAAAAAAACATAGAATAAGGAAATGTAAGGAAAAGAAGGTGATATTAAAATCAGACCTAGCTGGGCGTGATGGCACACGCCTTTAATCCCAGCGCTGGGGAGGCAGAGGCAGGCGGATTTCTGAGTTCGAGGCCAGCCTGGTCTACAAAGTGAGTTCCAGGATAGCCAGGGCTACACAGAGAAACCCTGTCGAAAAACCAATAAATAAATAAATAAAATAAAAAATAAAAAATAAATAAAAATAAATAAAATCAGACCTGGTACTCACTTAGCAGGAGGGCAATCATGCCTAGCCAACCACACACAGCTACTGAAGTCATGGCTCTTGGAGGAGAACCTATAACCAACCAGCACTTTACAACATTTCCCCTAACCATATCCTAAAGATTGTCTTTATACCACAGACAAGGGTAGTCCACACCCCTCCCCCTTCAAAGAAAGTTCTCTTGGCATCAGACATACAGTTACAGAAAGCCACAACCCATCAACATGTGGACTTGTGGAGCCCACTCCCAATGGATATGACAATATGACCCTTGGACCTAAGGCTCAGGGATCATTGAGGAAGAGGGATGGAAAGACTGTCAAAGCCTGAGAATCAGTGAGTTTTTTTTTATGAGACTGTGTTTTCTAGGAACATCAGAAACTCCGTCCATTAAAGTCTCACCAACATGACCACCAAACAGGAACTGGACAAGGATGGCACGGATGGACAGATGGACATGCCAGAGCAGATGGGGAAGCCCATGACGCCTCAGCCCTACACAAAGGACTGCAGGCAACTAAGGAAAGCTGAGAGCAGACGGAGCTTTCCCCAGGGAAGAGCACAGCAGTTGGTCACTCAATACCAAATTGTCAGCCAGGAAAACATACATATAAGTAACATTATACAGACTGAGCACATACTTATGTATTTAGGTATGTATATGCCATATGTATGTGTGTGTGTATATATACATATATACATGTGGTATATATACATAGATGTATGTATATATATATATATACACATATATGGTATATGTACATGCATGTATGTATGAATATATACGACACACATATATGTTGGATGTATGTAATGACAACTAATGGAAAAAGAGACCATGAACTTGAAAGAGACCGGTGAAGTTAGAGTGAGAAGTGGGAAGGAGAGAAATTATGTAATTAAATTATAATCTCAAAACTAAAAGAAATAATTAAATAATTAAAAAAATTTACACAACTTGGCCTAATAGACATGCCTGCCATCCCAGCATGTGGGAGGCTCACCTCAAGACTCAGGCAGGGGGATGAGGAGACTCACCTCAAGGCTCAGGCAGGGGGATGAGGAGACTCACCTCAAGGCTGTCTTTGGCTCCTATCCTGCTGCCAGATCTCTTGAGACCCGGTGTCAAACAGCCAATATGCAGCCAGGTCTGATGGCAAAGGCTTTTAATCCCAACACTCGGGAGGCAGAGACAGGCAGATCTCCGAGTTCAAGGCCAGTCTGGTCTACAAAGCAAATTCCAGGACAGCCAGGACTATACATAGAAACCCTGTCTCAAAAAGCCAAAACTGAGCAGTATGTAAGCAAACACAAATTGGTAGTTGACCGGGGTGGCTCAGCGGTGCCTGGCCAAGTATTACACAAGAAGCCCTGGGTTCGTTTCCTGACTTAGTGATTCAGAAGGAAGGAGAAGAGACCCCTGGCAGTATTACATTGGAAACTCACCACATCTGTTCGCTCGTCTGAGGCAGAGTCTCACTATGTACCCCTGACTGGCCTGGTAAATGTAGGTTAGAGAAGCATGGAATTTATGCAATCCTCCTGCTTCTGTCTCTTGAGTGCATTCTGAGGCTCTGTCAGCTAAGGACTTCTGATGTGTAGGACCCCTGCTCACTGTCATTGTCTAATGCCACTTGGCTGTGTAAGGTAGAAAAATTAAGTTTGACCCCCTAGACCAAGTTAGAGCCAAGAAAGAAAAATAGTTGGTCTCTGAAGCAGCCTGTTCTGAGAACTGGCTGACCACAGAACATATAATTATACAAGCCGGTTCAGTGACCTTGTTCCAGGACCTGGCCGACCACAAAGATTAAAATCTTGAGAACAATCTTGAGAAGCAGGGAGTTTCCCCTTGTGATTTTTAGTTCCCCCTTGTGATTCTTCACTGGTATTTTCAGTATTTTCCAATAACACCCTCCCTACCCTCTTGGGTTATGGTTTTTCCTTTAAATACCCCCTTTCCCAGCTGCTCGAGGTTGAACTCCTCTACCCCTGCATGGGATACGAGTCGGCCCCAGTGCACTGGTTCCTGTCAATAAACCTTGTGCAATTGCAGCAAGGACAGTCTCTCGTGAGTTCTTGGGGGGGGGGGTCGCATCATCCCTACAATTAAGTGAGGGCCTCCCATCTTCGGGGGTCTTTCAGCTGTAACTTCAGCAAGACTCAGACATTTGGTTCTGTCCTGTGGCTGGGAGGCAGAAACTGGGAGTATTGATAAGTAACCTGCATGGTTCCCACAGCTGGGTTCTGTGAGAACCAGTACACACACACAGACACACATACACACAGACCTCCCTCCCCACACAGACACACACACACAGACACACACAGACCCCCCCACAGAGACACAAACACACACACACACAGACACACACACACAGATACAGACACACACAGACCCCCCCCACAGAGATACACACATACAGACACACATAGACCCACACACACAGACCCCCCCACACACACACATCCCCTTTACCATGCACATCAACCCCTGCCTGACAGCAAGTTCAAAGTCACTTCAACTCCTTGTTTCTACTGTCTATGAATTTGAACTCGGGGAGATCTGCCGATCAGTGACTAGAACTATGTGTCACCAGGTCCCACCCATCCCCTAAAAAATTACTTGTGTGTGTATGTGTGTAAGCATAAACTTTTTGCGACCTACTTTTAATAAGGGCTCAACCTCTCCTCTAGCCCACCACCCAGCAGAGGTAGTAGAAGAGAAAAGTTGTTAGGATATGGGGGAAGCGGTCCTGTTCAGCAATAGTTCTTTGCGGGCGAGTTGATCTTCTTTGGCAGTAGTTCAGTCCTGTAGCAAACACCAAATACAGTTTAGCAGCTGCAGACCAGCCCTCTAGGCAGGTAGACACAAGGCAGCTACAGTCCAGTCCGTTCAGCAAGCAGACACTGGGTAGCTGTGGTTCAATCCTGATGAAACTGCCAGGAACCTCCTGAGCAGATCTTGGGTGAGTTTCTCTCACTGGCAGCGTTATCACAGTGGAGCTCACAACACCATGTAAAGTGAACCAATACATGTGTGTCTTTAGCAAAGAATAGCAAAGTGGAGCAAACCAAACCAATTCTCATGCTCCCCATGTCTGTGGGGTCATATTTATACTTCATCACGCATTCTTTCACGTGTTTGCTATGTCAAAACATCCTTTCACCTTTGTCTGCTTCAGGAAAACAGTCTTTCACATGTTTGCTTAAGCAAGACATCCTTTCGCCTGTGTGCCCCAGCAAAACACCATTTGACATAACTAACTTTCCAAAGAACTAGAAGTTTCCAATTTGGTGTGTGTATGTGTGTGCAGGCCTGTGCACATGTGTGTATACATGTATGTGTGCTTGTGCATGCATGTGTGTGCATTCACATGAATGTATGTGTGGGATACACATGTGATGTGTGTGTATGCATGCATATGTACAAGCGTGTGTGTGTGTGTGTGTGTGTGTGTGTGTGTGTGTGTGTGTGTGTATAACTATTGAGAAGTCGGCTCTCTCCTCCCACTATATGAATCTAGAAAGTTGAATGCAGGCTTGTCTGCAGGCTTATCAGCAACTCCTGATTCCCACTGAGCCATTGCTTCAGCCTCTCTGACTCCCTTCTTCCACACAACTGTTTTTGGGGGGTGGGGTGGGGTTGAGACAGGGTCTCTGCTAGCTGAGCCTGTCCTGGAATTTGTTCAGAACTGAAGGATGACCTTGCGCTCCTGATCCTCCTGACTCAGTGCTAGAGTTACAGCCATGAGCCACCACTCCAAGCTTTTTGATCTCAGCAGTTGGAATTTTAGAAATTTAGAATATGATTTGGCTCCAAGGAACTGACTCATGGTAACTGAAGTCAGGAAACAGCTTATGGTCCCTGCAGATATAACTTCAGGATGATTCAGTGTACCCCACAGCTTCAGTGTATCCCACAACTTCATCCTTTGCTCAGTTGGGGTTTTTTTTTTTTTACAAAGTTATTTATTCATTCCCAATTTTATTTATTTATTTACTTTTGAGACAAGGTTTCCCTATGCATATGTAAGACTGGCTGGCCTGCACCGCACTATGAAGACCAGGCTGGCATTGAACTCAGAGATCTACCTGCTTCTGCCTCCTGGATGCTGGGATCAAAGGTGTGTGCCACTAGGCCCACTCAATAAGAGTAAATCTCAAAGCCAAGACAAAACACCAGCTGGGCACAGTGGCTAATGCCTTTCATCCTAGTATTCAGAAGACAGCTCTCTGTGAGTTAGAGGCCAGCTTGGTCTACACAGCAAATTCCAGGCCAGCTAGCCCTACATAAGTGAAATCTCATCTTAAAAACAAAAACAACAAAAAGTTTCCATAGATTGAGAGTGAAGCTCAGTGGGTAGAGTGCTGGCCTAGCATTCAGGAAGTCCCAGTGTCATATATGTCAGGTGTGGTGGCACATGTCTATAATCCCAGCATGCAGGGCTACAGAGAGGATTTGGGCTGTGAGAGACCTTGTCTCCAGCAAACAAGCATCACAGGCAAAAATACAGATTTGGGCTCTGTAACGCTCTGTCTTGGGCCCATCTTTCGGCCCCAGCTCTCCCCAAGGTGACTCTCCTGGTCAGTTTTCTGAAAAATTCTGTATGTATGCAGAGTTGTGGGGCTGGGGGTAGAGATAAGGCCTTGCACACGCAGAAGAAACCACAGCAAACCAAAGGGGTGGGAGAAGGGGAGAGCAGGTACAGTTATATCTCCCATGCCAGTTTTGTTTTCATTTTTGTTTGCTTTTTTTTTTTCTTCACAGAAGACGGCGTCCCATACATACTGTGTATGTCGTCAATAGCCTGTATTTTCCAGTCTCGAGGTGTCCTACTCTATATAGATGAACCTTAGGATTGAGAAGCCGCGTGGTAGTCCACTGTCTCTGAGTGTACCGTGTTCATATGCTGGTCCTCCGTGAGTGGCTCTTCTCAAACTCCGTGCATTGCCCTTTCATATCCATAGGATGATACGTAGGTCTTCTCCCTTTCTGCGCTGGAGGGTTACGTAGCTCAAGCTGACCTCAAACTTGCAATTCTTTTGCTTCGATCTCCTGAGTGCTGGGATTATAGGTGTGTACCCCCATAGCAGGCTGATCCTCCCACTTTGGGTGATATTTTAGCCTTGAGTTTTTTTCTCACTGGCCCATGTGTGACAGTGACGAACTAGCTAACTAAAATGCAGAGCTGAGCCTGAACGTGTCTGAGCCACACCTGGCCATTGTAAGCCAAAAACTGAATTCCTTCCACCACACTGGATCTGGGGCTAGGGGTGGGGCAAGATCTGCTGGGGTATAATCTCTCATTTCTGTCCCAAAAGAAAGCAAGCATGAATGTCTGTCCCCCATCTGGAAACTCCAGTTTACCGTATCAACCCACAGCAGGGGTGGAGTTGACAGGGTAGGGAGCTCCAGAGCAGTTTCTGGGAACAGGGGAGAAGAAAAAACATCTGTGTGCCACACTTAGGAAGGTATGTCACTGAAAGGGAAGAGGGGGCTGTTGGGTAAATCCAGAACAGAGCAGGTGTGGGCAGTTGTAACACGTATCCTTTCTCTGCTTGCCCGTGGTCACCACCCTCTCACCCATGTCATACCGGCAGCCTTCCCCCTATGTGTCAAGAGAGCCCCAATGGCCCTCGGGAATGTGGAGATCCTGGGGGGAGGGGGTTAGAGTTGCTGCAGTGAGGGAGAGCTGTGCATGTGCAGACATACGCCCACATATGGTTATGTGCACACATAGTGTTAGGGGTCTCTAGAGGTTTAGGCGTTGCCTGAGAGGGAGAGGGATGTGTCTCCTCACAGCAGGACAAGGACAGACCTTCTAGTTCTAGGGAGGCCCAAGAACCAAACTCTCAGCTTTTTGTTTATGTCTTGGGAAGCTGGTCCAATGTCAGGAGGGTCTGTGAGGACCCTAGTGTCTGGGCTTACAGGGAAGCCTCTGGGGAAGGTGGCCTGGAGGAACCAGAAGCCTGACATTGTCCTTTCCAAGGCTCCAAGAGCTGTGTGTGTGAAAAGTGCTTCCTCAGGGTGGCAGTAAAGCAGAAGTTGGAAGGTGGAGGCAGGAGGATCAGGAAGTCAAGCCCTGCCTCCGCTCCACAGCAAGTTTGAGGCTAGCACTGGTTTCAAACTCAGTCTCAAGGAGATGGGGACTGGGTAGATGACTGGGTTGACAAAATGCTTGTTGTGCAAGTGAGATTCCTGTGTGAATACCCTA
This sequence comes from Mus musculus, assembly GCF_000001635.26. Classification (NCBI taxonomy): domain Eukaryota; kingdom Metazoa; phylum Chordata; class Mammalia; order Rodentia; family Muridae; genus Mus; species Mus musculus. The sequence goes on along the minus strand of NT_187004.1, from coordinate 1,201,859 downwards.
GAACCCACGTTAAAAAGGCCGGGTGCAGTATTGTAATCGCAGTGATTGCTGGGGAGCAGAGACAGGCAGGTCCCTGAAGCTCGCTGGTCAGTTAGACTGTTCACTTGGCAAAATTCTGAATCAGTGAGCGACCCCCATCTCACACAAAAGATGGAAGGGGTCTGAGAAATTACACCCATGATTAGTGAGGCACACACACACACACACACACACACACACACACACACACACAGAGCCCAGAAATAGAAACCAATGGTATTTTTGTTGCTGATCTGACAGATTTTCTTGGGGTGGCAGTGAGCCTAGGAGGGTGCTCCCCCTGATCTTGTTATAGTAACAAGGAAAGTAACTGCGTCCAGAGGCTTGGGAGGCACAAAGAGGCTGATATATCAGGTTAAATTCTTCATGGCTGGGCCAGGCCTGTGCATGTGGGAGGCAGAGGCTAGCCTGGGCTACAGAGAAATTCCAGGACAGCCAGAGCTACATAGTAAGACCTTGTCTTTAAAGCAACAAACAAACAAACAAACAAACAAACAAAATCCCCATAGCTGGGAGGCCAGTGTGATAAACAGTGTTTAGAATCTTCAAACTTGGGGGACAGAAGCAGGAGGATAAGGACTCAAGGCCAGTTTCAGCTACTTAGAAATTCTAAGTCCATCTAGGTTATGTGAGATCCTGTCTCAGAGGGAAAAAACATGATCAAAATATATTGTATGAAAAGAGTTCTTTTTTTTTTTTTCAATAAATAAAAGTGTATCTCAAACTTCAAAATGCTGTTTATTCTTCTGAATACCAACCCCCAATTTTTTTACTCTTATCTTTTGCAGCTTGGACATTTAATCTGCTGGTTGTTCCAATAATTTTTTTTTTTCCTCTAAGAATTCTTTCCAACTTTCCAAATAACTGTTGGCTTTCTTTTTATCTTATTTTCAGGGAAGGACCCAGGAAAGAATGTGAATCTTCCTATACGCCAAGAAGTTCTAGGAACATCAGTTTCAAGTCCTCAGAAGCTATTCTGGGGAAGACCCAGTGGACCCCAATGCATGTGGCAAACTCCAAAAAAAGACGTGAAACAAAATAAATAAAACGTTTTGCAGGGCTTGTGTGCTTAATGCAAGCCACACAAGGCCAAATATGCTTGCTTCAGTGTGTGTGTGTGTGTGTGTGTGTTGGGGCAAAGGTCCTGCCCCAAAGCTGAGTTCAGAATCCCTGGCGGGTTTCTCTCTCTTTTTCCCCTGGTACCATCCCCTCGCCACTCCCCGCCACTCCCCTCTAGCGAGCGAGCGAGCGAGCGCTGTCTTTTCCGATCTCGGGGAAGTCAGATGACTTTTCCTCTCCCCTAGCTCTCCGTTCTACTGTCCTGGAGACCATGGCCCCTCTGCTGGCTCTCTTCTACCTGCTGCAGCTGGGCCCAGGTAGGAGGCTGGGAAAGGGGTTATTGGGGCCCTGTAGGTGTAGCAGGTGCTGCCAGGTCCAGTTCACAAGTCAAAGGGACAGATAGCCTCTTCTTGCCTCTCTCTCATCTGGCCTAGTTTTTCCTTTCTCCCGGTTCTTTCCCACACCCGCAGGCCTGGCTGCTCTCTTCTGCAACCAGAATGTCAATATCACCGGTGGTAATTTCACCCTCAGCCATGGCTGGGCCCCTGGGAGCCTCCTCATCTACTCCTGCCCCCTGGGCAGGTACCCGTCCCCAGCCTGGAGGAAATGTCAGAGCAACGGACAGTGGCTGACACCAAGGTCTAGCTCACATCACACCCTGCGATCCTCTCGGATGGTTAAAGCAGTCTGCAAACGTGAGTCCCTTTGGACTTTGGGCTTTGGAGAGTGCCCACCAGTGTCAGCCAGAGCTTATTAGCAGTGGGTTCTCCAGGAAGAGAGAGAGAGAGAGAGAGAGAGAGAGAGAGAGAGAGAGAGAGAGAGAGAAAGAGAGAGACAGACAGACACACACACACACACACACACACACACACACACACAGAGTCAAAATACTGCAGAAAGCCTGGTGTGGTGGTGACTCACCTTAAATTCCAGCACTTGGGAGGCAAAGGGAGGGAGGAGAGGGAGGGAGGCAACCTGGTCTACATAGTGAGTTCTAGACCACCCAGGGCCAGAGACCTATCTCCAAAAACACACAACCCACACCAACAAAGGCCCTCAGAAAACCACAAACCCAGACCAACCATCAAACAAACAAACAAACCAGGAAAGTCCGCTCTCAACTTAAGAAGACATTGTTTTTTTTTTTTGTTTGTTTGTTTTTTGTTGTTGTTTTTTTTTAGCTAAAATTAACTGTAGGATTATTTGACCATTCTAAATGGATGCTAAGTGCCTCAGAACACCCTAAAACCACAAATGTTGTTGGTGAGATACTGGGGTGACCAGAGCCCTTAACAGCTATTTATTAATCAAGGAAGTTGAACTGTTTTAAGTTGACAGTATTCGACCAACTGCTTAAAACTGTAATCTTTTTAAAAAAAGATTTATTTGTTTGTTTGTTTGTTTATTTATTTATGTATTTATGTATTTATTTATTTATTTATTTATTTATATGAGTAGACATTGTAGCTGTCCTCAGACATACCAGAAGAGTGCATTGGATCCCCATTACAGGTGGTTGTGAGCCACCACGTGGTTGCTGGGATTTGAACTCAGGACCTCTGGAAGAGCAGTCAGGGCTCTTACCCGCTGAGACACCTCTAAAACCATAATCTTAGGTTTCAGTCTACTTTGGGGATTTCTTTGGGGCTGGGAGCAGAAATTAGGGTCTTAGTCTTGCTTGCCCTGCTCTCTGCTTTTGAGTCCCTTTTCCTAGTCCTTCTGGATTCATTTTGTTTTGCATCTGCTAACTTAGAGCGCTGCTTTCAAAGGTGAGCTTGGAACTTACCGTGCAGCTGAGAATGAGCTTATGTTGCCTAGGTCCCGCCCACCCCTGGAGTGCCAGCTAGACAGGCACGAGCCACCAGGTTTGGCTTTCTGGGTTCTTTGAGACAGGTTCATGCTATATAGCCCAGGCTGGCCCACACTTGCTGCAATTGATCCACCAACCTCTGCCTCTTGAGCACCTCTTGTGTTTTTTGGGGCTAGCTATACAGTCTAAGTTGGCCTCAAATTCACTATATAGTCTAGAGGGCTTCTATGACAGCTGCCTAAGTACTGGTATTATGGGCTGTCACCACATCAGTCTCTTTTCATGTTTTCGCACCTGGCTGACCTAATCGGTTTGGGTCCTAACAGAAGACCCCTCCCCAACTGTAGCTGTGGTGTCAACCACCCTCCGCTCTTGCCCAGATCCTCTTTCTCCCTCCAGCGGTTCGATGCCTAGCTCCTTCATCCTTTGAAAATGGCATCTATTTCCCTCGGCTGGTGTCCTACCCTGTGGGTAGCAACGTGAGCTTTGAGTGTGAGCAAGACTTCACCTTGCGGGGCTCACCTGTGCGGTACTGTCGCCCCAACGGCCTGTGGGATGGAGAGACGGCTGTGTGTGACAATGGGGGTAAGCATTCTGACTGTTGGGGGCGGGGGAGGGGGGGCGTGGGCTTGCAGCCCCGGAAAGCTTTTGTGGGGACAGAGCCTAGTGTTCTTGGTGGTTCAGTAATGTTCCTAGATCGGGGTGGGATGAGGTCTGTGGGCCGCACATCACTGACCGGCTAGGAGCATGTCTAGGTTTCATATCTGACTCACCAGCTCTACAAAACTTTCAGTTTTGTTTTCTCCTTTCCTCCCCCCTCCCTCTCTTTCTTCCCTTTCTTTGAAGCTGAACTGGGCTACTCAGACCCCATGTTTATAAAAGAGAGTGGCTCCAGGGGACCCTGGGAGGCCCACTTCTCAGCTGGGATGACCTTGAACTCACCTCCTTCTCAGTCTCTGGAGTGCTCAGATTATCAGGCAGGAACTACGGAAACCGGGAAACCTGAGCAGTCGGCTTTTCTAAATGCTTCACAACAACACTTTGTATTTAACTCCATAAAGTATTACAGGCAAGACCTGGGAGAGACCGATTGCAGCGGGTTAGGCTCAGAGCAGCCTCTGGGGTTTGGTGTGGCTCCAGCTGCTTTGAGTTAGCCTCTGCACAGCTCACTACCCTTCCCGTGCCGCAGGGTTGTTGTTTTGTTTTTTGTTGTTGTTGGTTTTTTTTTTAGCTTTATTTATTTATTTCATGTATGTGAGCACAATGTCCCTGTCTTCAGACACATCAGAGACAGGGATTGGATCCCATTACAGATGGTCGTGAGCCACCATGTGGTTGCTGGGAATTGAACTCAGGGCCTCTGGAAGAGCAGTCAGTGCTTTTAATTGCTGAGCCATCTCTCCAGCTGCTGTACCTCAGTTTTTACACCTGCAAAATGGGAATAGTGTGGCTCTCAAGATGATCAGTAGTTACAGCACGTGCTGCTCTTCCAGAGGACCAGAGTTTGGGTCCCAGCAAGCACACTGGGCTCACACCCACCAGCTCCAGAGGACCCAATGCTCTTGTCTTGGTCTTCACACAGAAATACACATAAGTAATAATAATATTTTTAAAATCAGAATAGCCAGGCAGTGGTAGCAGACACCTTTAACTCCAGCACTCAGGAGGCAAAGGCAGGCATCTCTGAGGTTGACTCCAACTTGCCCTCCAAAGTGAGTTCCAAGACAGCCAGGACTATACAGAGAAACCCCGTCTGAAACACACAAACAAAAAGATAAAAACTTTAAAAAGGGAGTGCCTGGTGAGTTAATGGGGCTGCAGTGGGCTAGAGTGGCCATGCTGTTCCCGCCCCCCCCCCCATCCTCCCTGGCCCTGGCTTAGTCATGTGTGGTTCTTCCCAGGGTCCTGCCATCCCAACTTCCCTGAACAGCTGCTGGAACCTGGTGATCCTTAAGTACTTCCCAGCCCTAGGAGTGGTGTTTGGGAGAAGTGGGTCTCCTAGGATCCCCTTGAACCACTTTGTTTTATAAACACGGGGTCTCAAGTAGCCCAAGTTAGCTTCAAACGCAGGTCGACCTTGAGCTCCTCCCGATTCTCTTGCCTAAGCAGGCAGAGTGCGGATCAACATGCCCAGCTTCACCATCACAGAGAAAGCAGTGTCCCCTAGGTAGCAGGCCTCACCCAGCTACCCGGACAGTGACACTTTACTCACTCCCTTGCATTCGTCTCAAACTGCCATTTATTCAAACCTAAATATAATTCATTTTAAATTGGACATGTAATCTCCCTGTATTAAAGCATGCAACTTGTGTGTGAGACTGGAGGTGGGACCCAGGGTTCTTGGAGTGCAGGCAGGCACTCTGGCACTGAACTATACTCCAAACTCCATAGTAGGAAGATTAAAAAATATGAATTTCTTCAGCTCCACACACTCTTAATGCTAGCTGCACTCAGGAGGCAGAGGCAGGTGGGTCTCTTAGAGTCTGAGGCCATCCTGATCTATGTAGAGAATTCTATCTAAGCCAGCTAGGGCTACACAATGAGATCCTGTTTCAAAACATTTATTTATTTGTGTGTGTGTGTGCGCGTGCGCGTGCACGCGCATGTATGTGCCACACTGCAGGAAACTTCCCTTCCACAAGGTCTCCTTTGACAAGGCAGCCTCCTCTAACTTCCAACAAAGTCTACCTGTTATTTACTTCATTTTACATATTATTTGCTTATTTATCCTGTGTTCTCCCGCAAGGCATGGTTATGCCATGGCGGCGGTGTGGAGGTCAGAGGACAACTGGAAGAGCCTGATATAATGGGACTCAGGTTGTCAGCTTGATAGGAACTGCCTCTGCCCACTGAGCAATCTTGCCAGCCTCATCCTACACACCATACAAATAGAGTCATGCAGGGATGTGCGCTTTCTTTAAAAAAAAATGGCTTCCTTTAAAAAAGAGTTGTTGTTTTTAAGATTTATTTATTTATTATGGATACAGTGTTCTGCCTGCATGTATGCCTGCAGCCCAGAAGACAGCACCAGATCCCATTACAGATGGTTATGAGCCACCGTGTGGTTTCTGGGAATTGAACTCAGGACCTCTAGAAGAGCAGCCAGTGTTCTTAACCACTGAGCCATCTCTCCAGCCCCTAAAAAACAAACATTTTTATTTATGTGTGTATGTACATATGTGAACGTATGCTGCATGCATGCACTCCCATAGAGGCCATAAGAAGATGCTGAATGCCTTAGAGCTGAAGTTACGTATTGCTGTGAACTACTTTGTGGAAGCTGGGAATTAAACTCAGGTCCTCTGGAAGAGCGGCAAGTGCTCCTAACCTCTCGTGGAGCCACCTCTACGGCCCTCGACCCCGCTTCCTTTGCTCGGCAACTTTCCTTTTGGAAGTTATGGATGTAGTCACAAGAGTTTGTGGTCCTTTTTTTTTTTTAATTGTATAGTATTCTGTTATGAATGCGTTATAAAGTATTACTCATTGTTCTCGTCCTGTTGGGTACTTGAGTGATGTCTGGTTTGGGGCTGTGGAGAGTGAGACTTTAGGAATGATTTCTCACCTGGCTTCATCCTCCCAGGTGATACATTGGCCAACCTCAGCTTTATTCAGGATTTCCCCAGTGGGTGTTCCAGATGTTTAGCAGAGTTCTCGATGCTCCACATTCCCCCCCACCCCCATCTGAAATCGCCTCTAGGTTGAGAGCTGACCATCCTCATGGTGCGTGGCAATTGCCCAGTGGTAGATAAAGTGCACGTGACACCTGGGTCAGTTCTCAGTGGGTGGCTGAGGACCTGAACTCTAAGTGCTGGGGGTTATTTAAGGTCTCCAGCCTGATGGTTCTGGTGGCTTAGGGGGTCTAGAATAAGGAAGAATGTGGCCTGAAGGACAAGGACGATTAGACCAGCAGACATTTCCAGGTCCTGTCTACCTGTCTTTATTCACTTGCAGCTAGCCACTGCCCCAACCCTGGCATCTCAGTGGGCACAGCTCGGACAGGCTTGAACTTTGACCTTGGGGACAAGGTCAGGTACCGCTGCTCCTCCTCAAATATGGTATTGACTGGCTCTGCAGAGCGGGAGTGTCAGAGCAATGGAGTGTGGAGTGGGTCGGAACCCATTTGCCGACGTGAGTATCTTTAATGTCCTCCTAGGTCTCCATGCCCAAGCCTGGTCCTGGCTGCCCCTCATATGACTCTTTCCACAGAGCCTTACTCTTACGACTTCCCTGAGGATGTAGCATCTGCCCTAGACACCTCCCTCACCAACCTGCTTGGAGCCACCAATCCCACCCAGAACCTTCTGACAAGTGAGTATTGGAAAAGGGTCTTGGATGAAGCAGGAGAGAGGCAAGATACCTGGGTACTAGGAGGTTAGATGACCCTTGGTGGAACACAGGGTGGGGCTGGACATCTGATGCATTGTTTCTTGTTTGCTTCAGAAAATTTGGGCCGTAAGATCATAATCCAGCGCTCGGGTCACCTGAACCTCTATTTGCTGCTTGATGCTTCTCAGAGTGTGACAGAAAAAGACTTTGACATCTTCAAGAAGAGTGCCGAACTCATGGTGGAGAGGGTCAGAAATCAAGGGCTACATGGCTTCTCAGTGCCATCCATTCTCCTTCCTTGTTCAGAGCCCCAGACAATCTGTCTCCTTCCAGAAGTCTCCCCAGGGTACCAGAACTATGAATTCAATGTATAGGAGATATCTTTATTCCATAAATGTTTCGGGACACCTACTGTGTAGAAGGCCCTGGGTCAGGTGCCGAGAGACACTACCACACAGGAGCCAAGCTCAGCTGTGTGTTCTCAGGAACTCATCATCTATGTCATCTATGTAGGGCTGTGGCCTCCAAAGAGTTATCAACATGACCTATGGCGTGTACCAGAAGAATCTGACTCTCCTATTGAATAATTACAATTTTTATCAAGCCACTGATTTCACATTTCAAGCTAGGTAAGGTAGAGACAGGAGGATTTTAGGAGTTCAAGGCCAGCCTCGGACTGCATAAGGCCAAGGAAAGACTAAAGGACTGGGGAAATGGGGAAGTGGCTCAGTGTGTAAAGGCACGAGCTGCACAAGCTTCATTTCAGATCTCTGGAATCTGAATGAAATATCAGAAGCCATAGGTGTGTTTGTAATCCCAGGGAGATGGGAGGCTCAGACTGCTGGGTGTGTGAGCAGCTTCCGTGAGTTCTGAGTACAGAGGCAGAAACACTAAGAGTCTCTCTCTCTCTCTCTCTCTCTCTCTCTCTCTCTCTCTCTCATACACACACACACACACACACACACACACACACACACGCACACACACACACCACATCACACACACAGGAAAGGGGAGAAAGAAAGCACCAACAAAAACCACAAAAGGAGCCAGGCATGGTGGCGCCCGCCTTTAATCCCAGCACTGGGGAGGCAGAGGCAGGCAGATTTCTGAGTTCCAGGACAGCCTGGTCTACAAAGTGAGTTCCAGGACAGCCAGGACTATAGAGAAACCCTGTCTCAAAAAACAAAAACAAAAACAAAAACAAAAAACCACAAAAGGTTCTGTCTATATAGCCTTGGCTGTCTTGGAACTCTACGTAGACCAGGGTGCTCTCAGAGATCTACCTACCTGCCTTTCCAAAGGGCTAGGCCACCACACCCAGCCCAACAATTTTAAAAAGTTGTTTATTTAAGAACAGTTCATATATATAGTTTTTTCTTCCAGCTACATTGAAATTTTGTTGTTGTTCTTGGAAAGTAAACCTAGACTTTTACGCACGCCCAGGACGTGCTCTGACACTAAGCTACACCACTAGACACTCTCCTAAGTTTGTTTGTTTGTTTGTTTTGAGACAAATTTACATATAGTCCAGAATGACTTTGGACTTTCTTTTTCTTTCCAAGACAGGGTTTCGCTATAGACCAGGCTGGCCTTGAACTCACAGAGAGTCACCACAGCTTGGCTGATTCATCTCTTCAGCCCTGTCCCAATTTGGATTTTTTTTTAAAAGAGAAGTTGCTTAAGGGAGAGACAGACAAGACAGGAGGAAGGGAGTACAGTGCAGGAAGAAGAGAGTACAGTAGAGTTTGTGGAGAACAGTACAGTACAGTTGAAAGTAGAGCCGCACAGAGATGAAGGGAAGAAGGAGGCAGTTTTTTTTTTTTTTTAAAGATTTATTTATTTATTATACATAAGTACACTGTAGCTGTCTTCAGACACTCCAGAAGAGGGAGTCAGGTCTCATTACGGATGGTTGTGAGCCACCATGTGGTTGCTGGGATTTGAACTCCTGACCTTCAGAAGAGCAGTCTTACCTACTGAGCCATCTCACCAGCCCCCAATTTGGATTTTTAAATTTAATTTAATCTGATTTTAAATGTTAAATTAATGTATTTACATTCCATATTTTATCCCCCACCCCTATTTAATTTAATTTTTTAAATTCATTTTCTTCTCGCTCACTGCTCCACTCCTGGTCACTCCCTCCCACAGTCCCTCCTCCATCCCTTCTGGAGTTGGGGTGGGGATACCCGATTTGTATTTTAAAGAGAGTGTGTATGTGTGTTCTAAAGACTGCCTCAGGGCTTAAAATTAAGGAGCTTCAGTGCTGCCTGCACCTCTCATCAGTGGTATGGTTCAGGCTGAAGTGGCTAAGTGAGGTGGGCAAGCTCATTATGCCCCTCACTGAGCTGATGGGCGGGTGAAATGAGGAGGGGTCATCCGTCTGTCGGGGCACAAGCTCAGCATGTGTCATTCCCTTGGTTTTTTCAAGGCTGCTCTCCTCACGAAGGGTCTTTCCTGTCAGGTTCAGTACTGTCTCTCTGTGTCCCTTGGATTTTGCAGCGCCCGCCCCATACCGCTTGTCTCCCACTCTCCACAGATCTTCAGCTTTGAGGTAAATGTCAGCGTAGCTATCATCACCTTTGCCTCTCAGCCCAAAACCATCATGTCGATCCTGAGTGAGAGATCCCAGGATGTGACGGAGGTGATCACCAGTCTGGACTCTGCCAGCTACAAAGGTTTGCCTGTCCCCCACTGGGTGAGGTGGACAGTAGAGGGTGAAGCAAGCACCATAGACAGATTCGGGGGGGGGGGGGGGCAAAAGAGGGGAGGGATCAGAAGAGGGGGCGGAGCCTGAAGAGGGGACGGCCCTATAGAGGGGAGGGGCCTGGAGATGTGGCTCAGTTGGCAGAGGGTTTGCCTAGCACATTTGAGGCTCTAGATTCCAACCCTAGTACCTCATAATCCTCCTGCCCCCGTGTCCTAGGTTATCCTTGGCTACGAAAATTGAGGCCAGCCTGGACTACATGAGATCCTTTGTCAGGAAGAGAGGGAGGGAGGGAGGGAGAGAGAGAATGCACATTTGTTCATTCTTAGGGCATCAGTAGGATTCCAGTTTCCATAGCTCATAGGTTTCCACAACACACTGAAGGTCCACGTTCAAATGCACCTGCAGGACTTAAGCTCCCTGCAGCCCACTAGCATGTGGTGTGCTTCTCAAGGCTTTAATTAGCCACCCGAATACTGTGTAAAACCTGTTTGGGTGCCAGCTGGAACACCATAAAACTTTTTGGACGCTCCATGTTTAAATCTTGGGAACTTGTAGTGGCCCGAGATGGACGTCTATGCAATGAGCATTTTCACTTAATTAATTTATTTTTGAGACAGAGTCTTAGTGTGTAGCCCTGGCTGGTCTAGAACTTGTTCTGTAGACCAAGTTGGCCTCAGACACAGAGAGATCCTCCTGCCTCTGCCTTCTGAGTGCTGGGATCACAGATGTGCACCATCATATCTGGTTTCGCAATGAACTTTCTACGGTAGAAGAACCAAAATGTTTGAAAAGACACGCAAAATATCAGAGTTTATTAGAAACTCAGTTAGTTTGCGTTTCTGGTGGTTTCTCAGAGTTTCCCATTCCCAGGTGACAGGGAGAGCGTTTTTGTTTTCAAGAGATTTTTCTTCTGGAATATTCCAGATCACGAAAATGCCACTGGCACTAACACTTATGAGGTTCTCATCCGCGTTTACTCCATGATGCAAAGCCAGATGGATCGCCTGGGCATGGAGACCTCTGCCTGGAAGGAAATCCGTCACACCATCATCCTTCTGACTGACGGTGGGTGTCTCCCTTTCTGCTGGAGGAGGTTGGCAACAGTGGCAGAGTGCCAGGATAGGTTCTGAAGTCTTGTGTTCTGGTTGTCTTTCTGCAGTTGTGAGACTCATTCTCTTAATCTTTGCTTGTTTGTTTTTGAGACAGGGTTTCTCTGTATACAAGGTTTCTCTGGCCTGCAACTCACTGTGTAGACCAACCCATCCTCAAACTCAGAGATCTACCTGCCTCTGCCTCCAGAGTGCTGGGATTAAAGATGTGTGCTGTGCTCTGTAGCCCAGGCTAACTTTGAACTCATAGTCTTTCCTCTCCAGCATGCTGAGTGGCTGGAATTACAAGCATGCGCCGAAATGCCCAGCTCATAAACACACACACACACACACATACTCACACAGGTACACACACATTCAGATTCACACATATACTCTCACACAAGTATACACTCATACACACATGTGCACACTCACACATACATATACTTACACTCATACTCACACACATGCACACATATACTTGCACAAGCACTCATACATACACTCACACACACTCTCTCATACAACACTCACACATACATACACTCACACACATACATGCACTCATATACACATGTACTGGCTAGTTTTGTGTCAACTTGACACAACCTGCAGTTATCACAAAGAAAGGAGCTTCAGTTGGGGAAATGCCTCTACGAGATCCAGTTGTAAGGCATTTTACCAATTAGTGATCAAGTGGGGAGGTCCCCTTGTGGGTGGTGCCATCTTTGGGATGGTAGTCTTGGTTCTATAAGAGAGCAGACTAAGCAAGCCAGTAAAGAACATCTCTCCATGGCTTGCGCATCAGCTTCTGTTTCCTGACCTGCTTGAGTTCCAGTCCTGACTTCCTTAGTGATGAACAGCAGTATGGAAGTGTAAGCTGAATAAACCCTTTCCTCCCCAACTTGCTTCTTGGTCATGATGTTTGTGCAGGAATAGAAACCCTAACTAAGACATACACACACTCATTCATACATACATATACTTACACTCATACTCTCACACGTGCACACATATACTTGCATACACACTCACACATACATATACTCACATACCCACACTCACACACACACTTGCTCACACACACTCACATATACACATACTCACACATGCACACATACACATACATACACTCACACACATACATACACTGACTCACACTCATACACACTTACACACACATATATACACTGACTCATACACATGTACACACACATATACATACACACACACTCACTCACACACACTCACACACACTCACATACACACTCATTCATGCATACACACGCACACATACATACTCTCACACATACATACTGACTCACACTCATACACACTTACACACATTTACACATACATATACTCACATACACTCATACTCACACTCACTTGCTCACACACATTCACTCATATATACACATACTCATACATTCACACATACATACACTGACTCACACTCATACACACTTACACACATATACATATACTCACATACACACACTCACGAACTCACACTCATACACACTTTCACACACTCACTGACACACTCACACACAGTCACACACATATTCTATTCTTTCACAGTCATAGTATTTATGAGCTACAGTGCGGCATGTCAGTACATAAACTCAGTGTCATGATCTGTGAGTAGCCTGTGACCTGAGTATTGACACATCTGTCACTTCAGTCATTTTCTTTGTGCTGGAAGCACTTATAACTCTCTAGCATGATTCTGAAGTAGCCCAGCTACTGTTTACTAACCTTGGCTGTGGTGCTGTGCTATGTGACATCAGAACACTGCACTATAGATACTTCAAAGCTGTGTTGCCATCCTGGTGCAGGGCCATCTGACCCTTTTCTGTGTTTTTCTAATTTTTAGTGTGTGTCTGTGGAGGCAAGCCTCAGTTTCTTTCTTTTTCTTTCTCTCCCCTCCCTCCACCCCGGTTGTTTTGATACTATCTCATTCAGTACCCATACTGGCTTTGAACTCCTGACTCCCCCCACCACCACCACACACACACATCCTCACCCACCCCCATCCCCATATTTCTGTCTCCTACTTAAGTGGAACTTGTGTTGATGATGGCTTAATGACAATGGGGACAGCAACAGCTGCTTTCTTGTCTTACACAGGGTTTTTTATTTGGGGGGGGCATTGTTTTTTTCAAAACAGCATATGTAGACCAGCCTGGCCTTGAACTCAGAGATCCACTTAATTCTGCCTCCTAAATGCTGGGATTAAAGGCATGTACCACCACTGCCAGATTGCCTTACACAAGATTTATGGAAAGCCACTTGAGCAGTTTGCACAACAAGGGTCTGTGATTTTAAAATGTCTACTCTTGCCTGGTAACCTTGCTGAGCCTGGGAGATACAGCTGCTCTGGGTGTGATGGAAGGGGCCGTCTGGAGTGGATCTCACCTCCTTGATTTGGTTCTTGATGTGAATCCTGCAGGGGACAGACAGCTCTGTCTGTTTTAAAATAAAGTTGGCCATACTTCCTGGGGTTTTCTGAGGATTAAATAAGGAAAAGTATGGAAAGCCTGCATCCTGATGTGGCAGTGCACACCTGTAATCCTAGCAGCTGGGGAGGGAAGTGGGAAAGAAGGATCAGGAGTTCGAGGCCAGCATTGACTACATGGCAAGTTAGAGGTCAGCCTCAATTATATGAGACCTTGTCTGAAAAAAACAAAAAGCAGCTGAGTGTGGTATGATGACACTTGCATTTAATCTCAGCTCTGTGGAAGCACAGAGGCAGATTTCTGCCTGGTCTATATACCAAGTTCTAGGCCAGTCAAGGCTATATAGCGAGACCTTGTCTCAAAAACGAAACCCAAACAAACAAACAAACAAACAAACAAGCCAAATCTTCTTCTCCCCTATGAAGCTCCTTGTCCAGTGTCTGGAACACAGATTAATAATTGTATTTTTATTTTATTTTATTTAAAATACCTTTAAATTCTGGGAGGTGGTGGGCACGCCTTTAATCCCAGCACTTGGGAGGCGGAGGCAGGCAGATTTCTGAGTTTGAGGCCAGCCTGGTCTACATAGTGAGTTCCAGGACAGCCAGGGCTACACAGAGAAACCCTGTCTTGAAAAAAAACAAAAACACAAAAAACAACAAAAACAAAAAAATACCTTTAAATTGTGTGTGTGTGTGTGTGTGTGTGTGTGTGTGTGTGTACTTGCGCATGCGCATATGTGTCAGGAGCCATCTAGGAAAGGCTAAGGTTAGCAGATGATTTTCCTGGAGGTGGCCCACCTTTTTGCCTGGCCTAAGATGGGTGAACTCTTAGAGGAAAGGTCCAAGAGACTTCATCTCAAGATTGATCCTTGCAGATGATGGACCTTTCTTGCCAGTATCACATAGCCTAAGGAGTCCTGGGCATCAGCCCATCCTATTGAGCAGGTTTCCTGCAGATCAGGATACAGATGAGCTTTCATGAATTAATGATTTTTAAAGAATTCCTGATTTAATTAAAATAATCTTAGGAAGGAAGTTTTAAGAGATGGTCTTAGTTGCTTTGATAGAAAGATATAATAAAGTTAAAATCGGGGGCTGGAGAGGTGGCTCAGCGGTTAAGAGCACTGGCTGCTCTTCCAGAGGTCCTGAGTTTAATTCCTAGGAACCACACGGTGGCTTACAACCATCTGTAATGGAATCCGATGCCCTATTATGGTGTGTCTGAAGGGAGCAACAGTGTACTCATATACATAAAGTAAATAAATATTTTAAAAAAGGTTAAAATCAAGAATAGAATATGCCCACTCCTCCTAATAGCAAGTAAAGGCTGCATAATAAGGAATACAATGAGCTTTCATAAATTGCACTAAGAAGAGAAATCGACTTGGGACACATTTGTGATCAAGGAAAAACATTCATTCTAGGTCAGATCCAAGGAAGAGGCCACAGGTGTGTTCTATGATAAAGCCAGGCTGTGTGAAAACTGTTGCTTTGAACTTATAATGGAGCTTACAGAGAGGAACACTGCTTTCAACTTAACTACCAACACCCTTCTGTAACTCCCAATTTTGTGTAACATTTTATTTATGAGGTAATTTTCTAAAGAACTTTTGTCTAAGAAGGTATAAAAAGGCTAGATGGGGGCTGGAGAGATGACTCAGTGGTTAAGAGCACTGACTGCTCTTCCAGAGGTCCTGAGTTCAATTCCCAGCAACCACATGGTGACTCACAACCATCTGTAATAGGATCTGATGGCCTCTTCTGGTGTGTCTGAAGACGACGACAGTGTACTCACATATATAAAATAAATAATTCTTTAAAAAAAAAAGGCTAGAGAAAAGAAAGTTGTTGGCTTAGGGGCTCTCTTATCCACCCACCCACCAATGTATGTCTGTTGGTCTGTGTGTAGGTATGAGTGAATACTTGCGGAGTAGATGAGACAGGTGGTCGAGCACAGCCAGAATGTGTATATGAATGTATATGTGTCTGTGTGTGTTGTCTATGTAAATGAACTTCTTTCTTTCCTTTTCTTTTCTCTCTGGTTCACAAAGGGTTAATGAGCCAGGTGTAGAGGCCACAGAAAGGAGCACTAGCAATAAATCCTTCACCCAATCCCTCCCCGCTATACAGCAAGAGTTAACTACCAGAACCCAGAGACTTTAGCCTTAGAATAGCAAAGAGTTTAAGAAAGGTAAACATTACCAAACGTAAGCTGCTTTTGCCCCAGCAATTATAACTTTTGCCATCACAATTGCCAACACCTCCATAGCTGCCTTCTAGACTTGGAAACCCTATAGATGCTGGGAAGGTCACTGGCATGTGTGTGTGTGTGTGTGTGTGTGTGTGTGTACACATACATACGTATACTCCAAAATTACACAATATTACATGCACACACATATGCACACACTCCAAATTTTCATTATCACTCATCTCCTTTTTTTTAAAGATTTATTTAATATATATATATATATATATAAGTACACTGTAGCTGTCTTCAGACACTCTAGAAGAGGGAGTCAGATCTTGTTACAGATGGTTGTGAACCACCATGTGGTTGTTGGGATTTGAACTCGGGACTCCCGGAAGAGCAGTCGGTGTTATTAACCACTGAGCCATCTCTCCAGCCCTTTTTTTTGTTTTGTTTTGTTTTGTTTTTTGTTTTTGATTTTTGTTTGTTTGGTTTTTTTTCCAAGGCAGGGTTTCTCTGTGTAGTCCTGGCTGTCCTAGAACTCACTCTGTAGACCAGGCTGGCCTTGAACTCAGAAATCTGCCTGCCTCTGCCTCCCAAGTGCTGGGATTAAAGGTGTGTGCCACCACGCCTGGCTTCCACTCATCTTCTGATGGACAAGAAAGTTGGCTCCAATTCTTTGCTCTAGTAAATGAAGCAGCAATAACCACAGGGTGCAGATATTTCTATGGTAGCGTGTGGAGTTGTCTCAGTTATGCCCAGGAGTAAAATATAGCTGGGTTATGTGGTAATGTATTTCTAATTGTTGAGGAATTAACAATGGCTGTATTAACTTGCAGCACGCCATCATGCCTTTGCAGGTCATGATAGGGCCTTGGATGTTTTGGGAAGGGAGTTCTAGACAGTTGTGAGCCACCATGTAAGTGCTGGGAACTGGACCTGGGTCCTCTGGAAGAGCAACAAGTGCTCTTACCCACTGAGTCGTCTCTCCAGCCTGAAGCAGTGTGTTTTGAAATGGCTGAACGTCCTGCATGTTTCCAGGGATGTGCAGGATTCTGAAGTTAATCTAGACGGATCATTCTTTTCCTTTGCTGTTCTAGGAAAGTCCAACATGGGTGACTCTCCCAAGAAAGCAGTCACCAGAATCAGAGAGCTCCTGAGCATCGAACAGAACAGAGATGACTACCTGGGTGAGGCTCTGCCCTATCCAAGCCCTATCAGTAGGGGATAGGAACAGGATCCTCTGTCACAGGATTCAATGTGACCTAGCTCTGGCCCTGAACCATGAGGGTTTCCCCATAGTTCTGTGTGATTGTATCTGAGTATCCCCTGGAAGAGCTGGCTACCAAACTGCGCCTGCTCCCTACTCTGGCTCCATCTCCAGAGGGCTGCGGCTGTGGGCCACTCCTTCCTCTGTGAGAAACAGTCAACAGTGTGCCTGCTTCACAGGTAGGAGAGGAAGCTAAGGAAAATGTGAGCTGATGCAGAGAGCGACCGCCACTTCATCAGCATCTCACATTTCAGGAAACTGTAGGAAGAACCTGCCTGGGTTCCTGGTAGGGACTGTCCCTCTGCTGTCCCTTCAGCAGTAGGCACTTCGGTGAAGTGTTGGTGGGTAAAGCTGCTGAAGAAACAAATAATTCTTCAGGGCTAGGGCGACTGAAAACTGTGCTGACCTATGACCAGACAACAATTAAAGATTTTTTTCTTGGTTCGTTTCTGAGACAAGGTCTTTGTAGAGGCCTGGTGGCTGCAGGGGGTCCTGGGCTTGTAGCCACAAAACCCCAATCTTCACCTCTGTGGTCACACCAATTTTTGTTTGGTTTCTACAGTGTCTAGCTAGCTATGTTTGGGTTCAAATAGCCTATGTATTTATTGCAATGTTGGGAACTGAATGTAGTTTTTGTTTGTTTGTTTGTTTTTTGCCTACCAGGCAAGTACTTGCCATTGAGTTATAACCCCAGGCCTTTGTTTACTTTTATTATAGACATTTTTTTTATGTGTGTGTGTGTGTGTGTGTGAGATTGTGAGTGCCTTTGGAAGCTGGAGGAGGACATCACCTCCCCTGGAACTGGAGTTACAGTCGATGGTGCTGGAGCCTGAACTCCAGTCCTCTGGAAGCGCGGCAAGCACTGACCACTGAGCATTCAGCCCTCTTTTGTTTTCTTTTGGGGATGGGCCCAGGTTGGCCTCCAACTCAAGAGGTAGCCTAGGCTGATGTTCCTAACTCCACCTCCTGAGGCAAAAGACCCTGGGGGGGCAAATGCCTTTAACTTCAGCACTTGGGAGGCGGAGGCATGAGGATCTCTGTGAGTTCGAGGCCAGCCTGATCTACAAAGTAAGTTCCAAGACAGCCAGAGCTACACAGAGACACTGTCTCCAAAAGAAAAAAAAAAAAGACCCTAATTCTAATTCAGGTCACATCCACAATAGAATAGAACTTGAACACATCCTTCTGGGGACACACAATTCTACCCACTGCAGGCAAACACAAAAGAGAAACAAGGCAGCCCGTTAGCATTCTAGTGGTGACATGATGTGAAGCCAAGTGGGGGTGGCATGGGAGGGTCTGGGGCATTGCAGCCTGGGGGAGAGCACCCCAGCCAGAGGTGCAGCTGGAGCAGAGGCCTGAGGAAGGAATGTACATGCTGGTTTGAGGAGCTTCTAAGAGGCTGGGGCATGGGGGGCTGAGTGGCAGTAGGAGAGGAAGCGAGCCGGAGTGAAGGAGATGGAGCCCATCTAACTCAGGCCTTTGTCAGCTGGTGAGTTCAAGTACCCACTTCCTGTCTCAGGTGGCCTCTCAGTCACAGGCTCTGGTGATTTCCCTCCTTCCCACCAGACATCTATGCTATTGGGGTGGGCAAGCTGGATGTGGACTGGAAAGAACTGAATGAGCTGGGTTCCAAGAAGGATGGCGAGAGGCATGCCTTCATCTTGCAGGATGCAAAGGCCTTGCAACAGATCTTTGAGCACATGTTGGGTGAGTAAGCTTTGTCCCCCGCTGCAGAAGAGAGCATAGTGGGGACTCAGATGGGGTCTCACAGTGGCAGCCTGGACCAGTGGCCCTTACCCACTTCCCTCCCCATCTTCCTTTGCCCATAGATGTCTCTAAGCTCACAGATACCATCTGTGGGGTGGGGAACATGTCCGCCAATGCCTCTGACCAGGAGAGGACACCTTGGCAAGTCACCTTTAAGGTATCAGGAAGGAGGGACAGGGCTTAGGCATCAGAGGTAAAAACAGCCAGGCACAGCAAACCCGGATTGTTGTCTCTTCCCTGCAGCCCAAGAGCAAGGAAACTTGCCAGGGATCACTTATCTCTGATCAGTGGGTGCTGACAGCAGCTCACTGCTTCCATGACATTCAGATGGAGGACCACCACCTGTGGAGGGTCAATGTAGGTAAGTCAGGGGCTGCAGTAGATCCCTCACTGCAAGGCCAGAGTCACCACTGTCTCTCCTCAGCCTTTGGTCCAGTCTAATTCACCTTTGTTTCCAGGTGATCCCACCTCTCAGCATGGCAAAGAATTTCTTGTGGAGGACGTGATAATTGCCCCAGGGTTTAATGTCCATGCAAAGCGGAAGCAGGGCATCTCAGAGTTCTATGCTGATGACATTGCCTTGCTGAAGCTATCTCGGAAAGTGAAAATGTCCACCCATGCCAGGTGCCTGAACCCAGATGGGAGAGTACCCTATAGAGGATGGTGCTCTGGAAAGCACCAGAGGGGATACTGAGGATGGGCCTGTTTGACACTTGGCTTTCTCCCCAGACCCATCTGCCTTCCTTGCACTGTGGGAGCCAACATGGCTCTGCGGAGATCCCCAGGTAGTACCTGTAAAGATCATGGTGAGTGCTGGAGGCTTGAGGTTCTTGGTGGGTTGCAGCCAGAGCTTGCAGGGATCAGGTTCTTGCAGAGTGCCAGCAGGGACCGGGCTGCAGTCCTCAAGCTGAGTAAAGAAATCTGTACCAACACCCACTTCTCCCCAATGGCAGAGACAGAACTTCTGTCACAGCAGAAAGTTCCTGCACATTTTGTAGCTTTGAATGGGAACAGACTCAACATCAACCTCAGGACAGGACCTGAGGTGAGAGCTTAGTAAGGGATGCTGGGATACCCTGGAGGCAGCTCCCAGAATGTCCAGCCCTGCCTGGAGTCTCGATTCTTGGACCTTACAGGTCTGCCTAATGTCTCCTGGAATGTCCTCATTCTTCTCTCCTATGCCCCACACCGCAGTGGACAAGGTGTATCCAGGCTGTCTCCCAAAACAAAAACATCTTCCCCAGCTTGACAAACGTTAGCGAGGTGGTGACAGACCAGTTCCTATGCAGTGGGATGGAGGAGGAAGATGACAATCCTTGCAAAGGTTAGTCTGATCCTGGACTTCCAGGGAGAAGGCTACGGTGTCCCTGTAACCGGTTAGCAAGCACTCCAAATGCTAGTGTACTGTTCTGGACAATACTGTCTTTTCTTTCCCTGAAGGAGAATCTGGGGGAGCCGTTTTCCTTGGACGGAGATACAGGTTCTTCCAGGTGAGAAGCAGGACCCGGAGGGGCCTCCCTGCCAGGGCACAAGTTCTTCTTGCTGGGGGCAAGTGGGAGGCCTTTGAGAGGAACCAGAGAGCTCGAGGCTTGGAGTGGGGCCACCACTATCTCCACCCTGTTGTCTCTTCCCTCCAGGTGGGCCTGGTGAGTTGGGGTCTTTTTGACCCTTGTCATGGTTCCTCCAACAAAAACTTGCGCAAGAAACCTCCACGTGGTGTTCTGCCAAGGGACTTCCACATTAGTCTTTTCCGCCTGCAGCCCTGGCTGAGGCAGCACCTGGATGGTGTCCTGGACTTTCTGCCACTTTAACATGGTCACTGACTCCTTTATTAGTCTGAACTTCCTGTCTAATACCTCTGAGCGTTCTCACTCCTGGATACATAAATCTTGGGCCCCAGGAGCCCAGAGACAGTGGCAAAAGCTAGGGAATCCCCAGGATTGTGCCGGGACCTCTGTGCCACCTGTGAAGCAAGTCTCTCTCTAGTGTGGATGACCCGTGCTCCTTTTGCTTTCACACGGAATTTCCCAGTTATGTAATTAATAAAAATCAATGATTTCCACATCCTGTCTGTCTTATGTCTTGGGGGGTGGGGAGGCCAGGAAGATTCCAGGAAGGTCAGAGTCCTTGCTGCACAAACAGTGGATGGACTTTGCTCCATCACACAGTCCATGGAAAGACTGATCTTTTAAATTGGGGGTAGTGGAGGTGGTGGTCTGTGCTTGTTAGGAGGGGTCTGGGGGCTAAGAGGGAGCTTTGAAAGGGAAGTTCTGGCCCTTGGTCAGTCAAGGGTGGGGCTCACATAGTTTCTGTTTCCTCAGTTGGCAGTTCAGCTGGGGCCCTCCTTCATGAATGTTCCGGGAAGCAGTGGCTGCGTGCGCAGGGTAGGCTGGCCAGGCTGCAGATGCCAGAGCAGATTGCATAAAAGGTTAGGGGACAGTGGGAAAGGGGTGTAGCCAGATCCAGCATTTGAGTTTCAGTTTGGACAGGAGGTCAAATAGGCACCCAGAGTGACCTGGAGAGGGCTTTGGGCCACTGGACTCTCTGGTGCTTTCCATGACAATGGAGAGCCCCCAGCTCTGCCTCGTCCTCTTGGTCTTAGGCTTCTCCTCTGGAGGTAAGCAAAGGATATTCCATCCTCTTTTTGTCCCCAGCATCTGTCTTTGGCCTTCTGGGGCCAGACTTCACTAGACTTTCTCCTCAGGTGTGAGCGCAACTCCAGTGCTTGAGGCCCGGCCCCAAGTCTCCTGCTCTCTGGAGGGAGTAGAGATCAAAGGCGGCTCCTTTCAACTTCTCCAAGGCGGTCAGGCCCTGGAGTACCTATGTCCCTCTGGCTTCTACCCATACCCTGTGCAGACTCGAACCTGCAGATCCACAGGCTCCTGGAGCGACCTGCAGACCCGAGACCAAAAGATTGTCCAGAAGGCGGAATGCAGAGGTTGGAGATTGGGGGATGTGGGCAGTGGGCAGCTGGGCAGAGTGGGGTGGGGGCTGTTCAGTGCTGGGTAAGATGAGAGCTGTGAGACTGGCAGTCTGACCCGTGGGCTGGTTGAGCACAGGCACACCTCTGCAGGTGTGTGATGGGAGGCTTTCCTCGGGCAGTGAAAACAATACTCAGAAAACCAGAAAGGGGGTCTAGAAATGTAGATCAGTTGGTAGAGTGCTTGCCTACCATGCACAAAGCAGTACTGCATGAAGCAGGTGTGGTGCGTGCCTGCAGCCCTAACACTCAGGACATAGGGGCAGGAGCTTAACGATCTTCAGCTTCATAGTTGGAAGCCAGCCTGGGCTACATGAGACCTTGCCTCAGAGCAAACAAAATAGTCCCATAACACAAGAGGCGGGGACAGTAGGGTTGAGGGGACTAGGCAGGTACTGTTTCTCAGTCACAGGATTTCTAAGACCAGGAAGGACCTAGAAACAGCGCTCAGTGACTTTTACCTGTCTTTCCTAAAGCAATACGCTGCCCACGACCGCAGGACTTTGAAAATGGGGAATTCTGGCCCCGGTCCCCCTTCTACAACCTGAGTGACCAGATTTCTTTTCAATGCTATGATGGTTACGTTCTCCGGGGCTCTGCTAATCGCACCTGCCAAGAGAATGGCCGGTGGGATGGGCAAACAGCAATCTGTGATGATGGAGGTGAGAACCTGGTCACCCTTGACTTTACCCTCTGCTGGAGGGCTTCACCCTGGGAATGCATGGGCCCTCAAATTGTCTTATATCTCTGCAGCTGGATACTGTCCCAATCCCGGTATTCCTATTGGGACAAGGAAGGTGGGTAGCCAATACCGCCTTGAAGACATTGTTACTTACCACTGCAGCCGGGGACTTGTCCTGCGTGGCTCCCAGAAGCGAAAGTGTCAAGAAGGTGGCTCATGGAGTGGGACAGAGCCTTCCTGCCAAGGTGACCCTTGACCTGCTCCCTGGGTCTGCTCTTGCCCTGTTGGCTCAACACTAAGAGTCTCTCGTTCTGAAATCCTATCACCCTGTCAGCGTGTCCTCAGTAGTCCATCATCTGACCCACTCTCTGACCATCCCTAGATTCCTTCATGTATGACAGCCCTCAAGAAGTGGCCGAAGCATTCCTATCCTCCCTGACAGAGACCATCGAAGGAGCCGATGCTGAGGATGGGCACAGCCCAGGTTAGAATACAAGGAGGGAGACTGAGCAGGAAGCCCAGGGAAGGATGGGTGGTCTGTCAGGTACTGTACATATCAGAAGCTGAGTCTCTGCTGGCACCTAGGGGAACAGCAGAAGAGGAAGATTGTCCTAGACCCCTCGGGCTCCATGAATATCTACCTGGTGCTAGATGGTTCCGACAGCATCGGAAGCAGCAACTTCACAGGGGCTAAGCGGTGCCTCACCAACTTGATTGAGAAGGTAGATCAGAGTTTCCCTCCCTTTGAAATGAGGGGACCTTATCTGGACCCCACTGCCCTTACAAGACTGGTTTCCTGTGTCCCCAGATCCTTTGGGTCCAGGTCCTGCTGTCCTCCAGCCTCTTCCCTGTCTCAACAGGAGTGTTGACTACCCACCACACTGGTTTTTGTTTTTTTTTTTAAACACAATGGCCTCTTGCTCACGAACAGGTGGCGAGTTATGGGGTGAGGCCACGATATGGTCTCCTGACATATGCTACAGTCCCCAAAGTGTTGGTCAGAGTGTCTGATGAGAGGAGTAGCGATGCCGACTGGGTCACAGAGAAGCTCAACCAAATCAGTTATGAAGGTCAGAGATCAGGGAAGGGAAAGCTGGGAGGTGCACCTTGGGGCTGTGGTAGTCAGAAGCTTAGGGTTCTTCGGGAGAAAGCAGACAAGATTACTATTGGTTAAAGGTTGAAGAAAAGTCTCCTTGGGCAATGGAGAATGCTGGAAGAGTCAAGGGCAAGTGGGTGATAACAAAAGTTAAACACTGTCTGGACTTGGTGGCACAAGCCTTTAATCCCAACATCCAAAAAGCAGGTGAATCTCTGAGTTCAAGGCCAGCATGGTCTATAGAGTAAAAGTTGAAGAATGTGGGATCTCAGTTGTCACAGACTTCTGAGGTACAAATGTGGCTTGAAGATAAGGTTGGTGACCTTTTGTCTATAGACCACAAGCTGAAGTCAGGGACCAACACCAAGAGGGCTCTCCAGGCTGTGTATAGCATGATGAGCTGGGCAGGGGATGCCCCGCCTGAAGGCTGGAATAGAACCCGCCATGTCATCATCATTATGACTGATGGTAAGGCCTTTCTCCTACACCACCATCCTCCGATCTCCTGAGCATGTGTTTGTGTCTCCAGACAGTGTATCTTCTCTGTCCCACTTTCATGATCCTCATGTTTCCCACAGGCTTGCACAACATGGGTGGAAACCCTGTCACTGTCATTCAGGACATCCGAGCCTTGCTGGACATCGGCAGGGATCCCAAAAATCCCAGGGAGGATTACCTGGGTGAGTGGCCCATTTGGGATCCTGCACTCTCAAACCCTCACCCTTCAGGGCCTGGACTCTCACCCTCTCCTTCTCTCCTTCAGATGTGTATGTGTTTGGGGTCGGGCCTCTGGTGGACTCCGTGAACATCAATGCCTTAGCTTCCAAAAAGGACAATGAGCATCATGTGTTTAAAGTCAAGGATATGGAAGACCTGGAGAATGTTTTCTACCAAATGATTGGTAGGAAGACTCAAGGGTGTACAAGGGGAAGCTGCAGACTGAGGTTGCCAACGTCTCCCACCCCAAAGCCATCAAAACCTGGAAGGCTCGCTCTCTGGCCCCGTCATGCCTCCCCCACATCTATTCTTACTTCCTGATTTCTCACACTCACAGAACTCTAATAGCTTGTTTTACAGATGTAGAAACAGGCTGAGCACAGCAAGTCAGCACCAAGACTGTGGCTAAAGATGCTCAGTCCTCAGATCTCCTGGTCAATCTTTTCTTACTACACCATGGGGTTCCTCATCTAACACACAGAACCCTCTCCCTGCTTGCTCCCCTTTCCCCTTCTGGGCCTCTGCTGCCAACAGACACACAGGGACCCAACAAAGTTGACTACAATGACCTGAGCCTTCAGTATTCTTTCCCTGACAGATGAAACCAAATCTCTGAGTCTCTGTGGCATGGTGTGGGAGCATAAGAAAGGCAACGATTATCATAAGCAACCATGGCAAGCCAAGATCTCAGTCACTGTAAGCATTCGTGCAGTGGGTACTTGTGGGAGGGAAGGGAAGGAAGGGCAGAGGGAAGAGGAGGGGAAATGTCTACACTAGCTGTAATCCTGGCTTTCAGGAAGCCGAGGTAGGGTAGAGATTCATGGCCTGCTTGGGCTACAGCGAGTTCAAGGTCAATACAATAACTTATCAAACTGCCTGAAAAAGGGGAAGGATGCTGGGCATGGAGCACATACATGCTGGTGCCCTGGCATTTGGAAGTGAGAGCAGGGTTGCCTTGTGTCTGAGGTCAGTCTGGGCTAGTACAGAGCAGCCTCCAGCAGTACACATACACCAAGGTTAATCTGCATTGGCTTCCTAGCGCCCTCTGAAAGGACATGAGACCTGTATGGGGGCCGTGGTGTCTGAGTACTTCGTGCTGACAGCAGCGCACTGCTTCATGGTGGATGATCAGAAACATTCCATCAAGGTCAGCGTGGGTAAGGATGCAGTCAAGACTCTGACCTCCAGGCCCATCTATCTTCAGGAAACACTGACATGTTATGACCTGTAGCCCACCTGTTCTCAGCACAGCCCCCCCGACCCCCTTAACCCTGACTAGTTAAGGATGGGGAAACAGAACCCCAAAGATGAGATGGGGCCAGAGGCAGGAGGCTGCTTCCATAAACATGGTGCCCATTCTTCTCTTCTCAGGGGGTCAGAGGCGGGACCTGGAGATTGAAGAGGTCCTGTTCCACCCCAAATACAATATTAATGGGAAAAAGGCAGAAGGGATCCCTGAGTTCTATGATTATGATGTGGCCCTAGTCAAGCTCAAGAACAAGCTCAAGTATGGCCAGACTCTCAGGTGAGTGAGGCTGGGGCTCAGAGATGCTATGGAAGGTTGGGCTGGAGGCACAGGGCAGAACAGGTTGTCTGTGGCTCCTTACTGTACCTGTCTCCATAGGCCCATCTGTCTCCCCTGCACGGAGGGAACCACACGAGCCTTGAGGCTTCCTCAGACAGCCACCTGCAAGCAGCACAGTAAGGCATAGTCTGGGATAAGACAAGGATGAGATTTGCAAGACAAAGGGGTCGAAAGAGGGAGTTGAAAGTGTTAAACTGCTTAGTTCAAGGCCTGGCTCCTATGGGCCCAAGGGACATCTGCTGGGTGAGAAGTAAGGGTTCAGCTGGCATGACCCCATTACTTTTCCAGAGGAACAGTTGCTCCCTGTGAAGGATGTCAAAGCTCTGTTTGTATCTGAGCAAGGGAAGAGCCTGACTCGGAAGGAGGTGTACATCAAGAATGGGGACAAGGTGAGAAGAGGATTCTGGAGAGGGTCACATAGGTCTCATTCCTCCCTTAGCTAGCTAGCTTTTTCACCTTTGTTGCCTACAGAAAGCCAGTTGTGAGAGAGATGCTACAAAGGCCCAAGGCTATGAGAAGGTCAAAGATGCCTCTGAGGTGGTCACTCCACGGTTCCTCTGCACAGGAGGGGTGGATCCCTATGCTGACCCCAACACATGCAAAGGTGAGGTGGCTCTCTGGCTATGCTGCAAGTCCACAGGCCCAGCATCTTTCCCCTACAGC
Organism: Mus musculus; assembly: GCF_000001635.26. Classification (NCBI taxonomy): domain Eukaryota; kingdom Metazoa; phylum Chordata; class Mammalia; order Rodentia; family Muridae; genus Mus; species Mus musculus. The sequence continues at coordinate 1,175,403 of NT_187004.1, read as the reverse complement.
TTCTCTCTTCTACAGGAGATTCCGGGGGCCCTCTCATTGTTCACAAGAGAAGCCGCTTCATTCAAGTGAGTGGTCCCCTCTCTAGTCCCTTAGGGAGATGCCCAGGAGTCACAAAAAGAAAGCCTGCTGTACATGGCTGGAAAAGGGGGCTGGAAAAGGGGGCAGAACAGGGCCCACCTCATCTGACAGCTATGTTCTTAACTGGTCAGTGAATGCCAAGTGTCTGGCTTATGTGCACCACAGAAGACAGGGGGAGCTAGGCTCCCAGTGCACTTCTTTAGGCCAGCTTGGAAGCTTTCTGGGATTATTAGTGTGTCAAGTGACCCATGGCATACCCTTATCTACACAGGTTGGTGTGATTAGCTGGGGAGTAGTAGATGTCTGCAGAGACCAGAGGCGGCAACAGCTGGTACCCTCTTATGCCCGGGACTTCCACATCAACCTCTTCCAGGTGCTGCCCTGGCTAAAGGACAAGCTCAAAGATGAGGATTTGGGTTTTCTATAAAGAGCTTCCTGCAGGGAGAGTGTGAGGACAGATTAAAGCAGTTACAATAACAAGTGTGTTCCACATCTTTTTGGGGTAAGGGCGTGCACTGGTTAACATCAACACTGACAGCCGCTTTTGAAGGCTTAACTCCAATCCCAAGTGCTGAAAGACTAGAGGCTGACGGAGGTGAAAAGCTTCTACCCCAGGATTTTACTGAGACCAGCTTGGGGGCATATGAGGCACAAGGAATCCAGCTTCATGTCCTAGAAGCCATCCACAAGGTTTCCTATAGATCGTCACTGTACACAATCTGGGTCCTCTTGTCTCGATGGCAACCCTTAGGGCTGTTCTGGACAGCTAAGGAGGGAGGAAAGTGACAGTTAAGTGAAGCACCAGTGGCGTTAGACCTGGGGTCCAGAGCCCTGGCCCTGGTCCACCAGGGCTTACTCTGCCCTCTGGTGGCCATAACCTCACTGTGGCTTAGAAAATCCAGAATGTTAACACAGTTAGAGATGTGACTATGATAACATCACAAATACATGGAAATTAAAAGATCAGAATGTTTCTGTACCTTGCTGGTACACTGGTCAATTCTGGTTCCTTCCTAGTGTGTGCAAGGACTTTGCTTACTCCTTCCTCAGAAAAGTTTGTTTTGGGTAGAATGGGCTGTCCACACTGAGAGACCCCATGAGGACCTCTCCGAACTCAAGTGTTCAGCTTTTCTTTCCTCATACTGCTCATCCCTCCCAAGGATTCCCTGTGGGGCTAAGAGACAGGCCTCCTCTTTGGTCTTATACTCTTTTCAGAGCCTCTCAGCCCACAGCCCAGAGCTTCTGGGGTTGTTCTTAGCTTGGACTCTTCTTCATGGCTCCTTTGCTGCAGACTTAACTTGGGCCTAGCAAGCCAGGACTGCTGGAGGTATGCTAGGCACAGACAGTAGAGCCCAGCTTCCTAATGCTCTTGATTCTCTAAACCAGTCTCAGGTCACTTTTCAATCTCCAAAATCCCCACCTCTGATGGTTCCAGATACACAGAACACTAATCTATGTTTCCATGCCTGGTCTTCTACTTGAGGTCCAGACCCACAATACCAAGTTCAGGTAACACTCCAGCTCAGAGGCGACAACTAGGCTTCTGCTTTCCTGTCTGTGACAGAGGACCCTGTTCTGTTTTTCCAAATGGCTTTTCTTTTCTTTCTTTTTTTTTTTTTTGGTTTTCTGAGACAGGGTTTCTCTGTGTAGTCTTGGCTGTCCTGGAACTCACTCTGTAGACCAAGCTTGCCTTGAACTCAGAAATCCACCTTCCTCTGCCTCCCAAGTGCTGGGATTAAAGGTGTGTGCCACCACTGCCCTGCCCAAATGGCTTTTCAAGACAAGATTTCTCTGTGTAGCCCTGGCTGTTCTGAACTCTGCTCTGTAGACCAGGCTGGCCTTGAACTCACCTGGCTCCACCTCCCACGTGTTGTGGCTGAAGGTGTGTGCTACCACTGAGATGCCGGGCACATTTCAGTGCTGCTCTCCTTCCCTCACCTGACAGATGCCCTGGCAATTCTTCATCCACTACCTACGTGAAGATCCTGACCTTGGGCACTTTAGGGAACTCAAGGAAGTGCTATGCTGCAGAGAGGGGAAGGGAGGAGCCTCATCCTTACCAAGGGAGCCCCAGACAGATTTGCCAGTAGCAGCGTCCAGCATGGGCTGTTTTCGGGCTATGTTGACTTTAAGCTGCACAGATTCCACCTGGGTCCCATTGAGCTGTGGGACAAGAGGGGAGGGGACAGAGGACGGGCATTACATGGAGCCAGGTGCTGCTGCCCTGGGAGACCAACCAGGAATGTGAGGATGAAGGTTTTCTCAGTCAGGAGAAAAGTTTCCTCTAGAAGCAGATATTGAAAAGAAGAAGCAGGAGGATGACAGGAGGGATGGGAGGAACGGTCTGAGAAGTCCCAACCTCAGCAACGGCCTGATCTGCAGACTCCATCTTCTCATAGGTGACGAAGGCACAGCTGGGTGAGAGAGAAAGCAGAGTCAGGAAACTCCATGGAGACCAGGCAGCTCCCTCCCCGGGATGTTGCTCATGCTTACTTTCTGGGTGGGTCCATGGAGAGGTCGATGATATTTCCAAAGGGAGAGAAGGCCCCGCGGAGGAGGGTGGGCGTCATGTCCTCTCCATACACATACAGTGTGTTCCCCTTTCGAGGGGCCCTCCGTTCGGGGAATGAGTCTGACCCTGTGGGTTAGGAACCACAGTCATTACTGGGTCCACCTCACCTTCTACTTAGCAGGACCCACCTAAACCCTGGCTAAGATCACTCACTGCGGAAAGGGCCCTCTCGGTCTCGTTCCCGATCTCGGTCCCGGTCTCTGTCTCGATCCCGCTCTTTGTCTCTGTCTCGATCCCGGTCTCTGTCTTTGTCTTTATCCCGGTCTCTGTCTCGATCTCGATCTCGGTCTCTGTCTCTCTCTTTGTCCCGATCCCTATCTCGGCTCCGGTCATGACTTCGGTCCCTGCTGCGGCTTCGGGGAGGGGAGGCTGAGGAGCGGGCGCTACCATGCTCTTCATAGCTCCAGTCAAAGCCTCGAGGTGGGCCATCACCAGCCCCGGGGGCCTCTGCTTCTTCTCCATCTTGTCCCAGTTCCCGAAGCCGATCACTAGAAGACACAAAGCTGGGGAGAGGCAGACAGTAAGGACCAAAGGGGGTTCAACCTTCTTCCAAACCTTGTGGAGTCAACACTGCCTCTGCAGCTGGCTCCTCCCACTCTAGCCCTGAACTTTCCAGTCACTCTGGCCTCTGACCCCACACCAAACGGTGCTCTCTCTGACCTTTCATACAGAGATTTCCTCTGGGGACGTCTGGATGGCTAAGGGGAAAGAAAAGACAGAGAACAATTCAAATGATTCCCAGGTGCCGGAGTTGGTCCACAGTGTGTGGGTCTCTTCTTGTCCCCAACCCTGGCCCCACAGAAACCATTACCTCCTGTAGGTCCTCATCAGCAGACATGCTCCTCTGGAACGGCTGGAAAGTGGGGACAGGCCCCTTCTCTGGGTCCTGGAAAAGGGCAGATACCCATGTTAGCGTGGATCAGGAGAGCTCTTCCCTCTCTCTTCTCTGCTTCTCTTTTGCTCCTGTCACTCTTATGATGATGTGCTGGACCGGTTGACTGGTTTTTCAAGATAGTGCTTCTCTGTGTGGCCCTGGCTATCCTGAACTTGCGCAGTAGAACCAGGCTGTCCTTTATGTTAGAGCTCTCGGCCTGTCTGCTCCAAGTGCTGGGATTAAAGGTGTGTGCCACTACATCAGCTGATGTGAGTAACTGGTTTCATTACTCAAACCTCCCTTCAATCCAAGAAGCACAAATATGGAAAAGAGATGTGGGCATCACCCAGGCTTTTTTTTTTGTTTTGTTTTTTTTTGTTTTGTTTTTCGAGACAGGGTTTCTCTGTATAGCCCTGGCTGTCCTAGAACTCACTCTGTAGACCGGGCTGGCCTCAAACTCAGAAATCTGCCTGCCTCTGCCCCACAAGTGCTGGGATTAAAGGTATGTGCCACCACACCGGGCTCAGGTTTCTTTGTGATAGACAGAAACCTAGCGCTCCAGTGGGCTGCAGTGGCAAAAACTACTTCTGAGGCTGAGGCCAGAGCATCACTTGACTCCATGAGTACAGTCAGACCCTGTCTCAAGGAACAAGAAAGAAACACCCTAAACTCAGAACAGCACAGGTTGCTCATATGTGAGCATGCATGACTTCCCCCACCCACCCCCTTCCAGCTGATGCCAGGACGTTCCAGACAATCTTCCTGTGTGCTCACCTTTAACTTCCCTTCCAGGGTCCGAGAACGTTTGAAGCCTGAGTTCTTAGTTTCAGCCTTGATGGCACTGATGGCTCCTGACTTCACCAGTTGTTTGGCCTGTTCTGTTGCTGTGGCAGTGTCCACCACAGGCTGCTCTGACAGTGCTGGGGAGAGAGGGAGGGGGAAGGAGAGAGGCATTCATTATGCTGGCTGTGGAGGGAAGCCCTCTGCTGCTGCCCCCTGGACTCTCTGTCTCTGTCACTTACAGCGTTTGACACCGCCCTGGCTCGCTGGGCCGCTGCTGCTCTGCTTCTTCAGAGCCAGCAATGCCTTTTTCTGGAAAGGAGAGAGGTCTGTCAACCAGGGTCTGGTTCCAGGGCCAGTGTGTGTGGCATCCTGGTCCTGGAGTGGCTCATCCTGCTTCCACATCCTCACGAAGCCCACAGTACTTAACCTAACCAAACTATGGTGTCCAAGGCCTTCCAGTCTCACATTTTGGAAACTGAAAACCAAAAACACCTAAGCCCTACCATATAAGCTGCAAATAAGACCTGAATCCTTGGGGATTTTATCCACCCATCTCCCATCTTCTGCACATTTAATGAGGCCATGCAGAATCAAAACACATAGTTCCCACCCTTAAGGAATTCAGAACCCAGGAAACAATGGCTAGACTGACAGCCAAGAATAATCAAGGGCACTAATCACTCAGGGCTGAGTATAAGCAACACTTTCTGATGCATAAGCAGCTAGTAAACTGAGACCTCACAGAATTACCCAACACAGACAGAAAAGATACTTTAGACAAAGAAATTGGGGTTGCAAAAATGCAGAGGAGGTTTTGGAAGGCAGGTTTTAAGAGAAAATAATTCTCTCTTTTGACAGGTATGGTGAGCTGATATTTCAATTCTATACATGATGTGAAACCTCGGAAGTGTTTTCAATGGATCAGGTGTGCCTTCAAAACAGCAAAGCCAGACCCTGTCAATGAGAAATTACTCAGAGGTTTCACTAGTAAGGAGAGTGCTGAGGACGGTGTTGTGCACCTAGAGTTCCACTTCCTGAGAGAAGCTGAGGGAGGAAGATACCAGGAGCCCAGGAGTTGAAAAAACAAAACAAAACAAAACAAAACAACCCACCCAACCCGGCCACATACTGAGATCCTTGCCAGGGGTAGTGGTAGGGGACAAAGTGGAAGAGGAACTTAGAAACCATCGACAGACTTGACAAATGTTTTGCTGTGTAAATAGTACAGAAGCCAGAGGTGAGGCAGAGCCATTCCAGGCTACCCAAAGCCACATATTTTCAATCCAGCCTGGGCTAAGTGTGAGACCCTGTCTGAGGTGGAGTGGTGTGTCAGAGATGAGAGATTTTAAGGCCTATTAAATGCAGTTGGTTATCTAAAAGCGAAGGGAGGGAGGTAGAGCAGACAGGAGGAGCACATTTACTTGGGCATTTGATGGTTCACAAGGCTCTGGGTGGTACTGAAGCCACAGGGACGATGATAATTCCATTGGGGATGACCAGAGAAGAGGGAGGGTTCAAATAAGACTGGACGATGCTGCCAAAGCTCCACTGAGAGGTCCCCTTCCGGTAGGAGGCAGGAGGACTCCCATGGCCTTACAGTCAGCCCAGGTGTCCCCAGAGTCTGGAGAAGCCGGGCCACCACGCTTAACTAACTCCTACCTTCTTCTTGAGTTTGTTGAACTTCTTCTGCAGTGCCTCTTCCTCTTCACTCAGCCCCGGAGGTATCACCAACATGTTGGCTCCTGGTTCAAGGGCAGAACCCAAGACATCATTCTCTACTGTCACCATTCAAAATTCACACGTCGTCCAACTTGCGTCCATCCTGTATGCACCCCAACCTCCAGGCCCGCCTACTCCAGCCTCTGGCCTTTCCCTAACCCCTCGTTCCTCCGAGGCTGCTTGTCCAGCCTCCTGTTTATGGTAATCAACCGGCATTCCCGCCTATGTCCAAGGTCCAGACACTAGAGCCTTGGGGTACCTCAGCCCGGAGAAGGGAAAGCACTCCCTGCGACGCCAAGGCGATGGCTCCCGACCCCCATGCCCAATGGGGTTAGGTCAGCCAACCTCGGGGTCCGATGGGCAGAGAAGGCGGCCGGGCCCGCGTAGCGCTATCTGGGCAACCAGAGGAGGAGGAAGAAGAACCAGGGGCCGCGCTGGGAAGGCGCGAAAGATGTGAGACGAAGCCCTCACCTGAGGGGGCGGCGCCCGGGCCCGCGGTCTCCGGCGCCGCCGCGCGGGCTACTGCGCGCTGGCTCGCGGCGATGACGTAAAGGGGCGGGACACGCGGTAACCAAGGCGGCGAGTCGCAGTGACTTCCGCCCGGCCTTGCCCGGCTCCGAGTCAGGCTTCGGCGCCGCTCTCGCCCACGCTCCCGGCGGGGAGTGGTGGAGGAGGGGGCGTGTCGGAAGTAATTTCAACTTCCGCCCTTCTCGGGGCGGGGCCGGCTCCGTGGTTACTCTGAGTTTCCGGGCTGCTCGGGAGCTGCCGCGGCTCCAGGATGATGGAGACGGAGCGACTCGGTGAGGGGGAGGGGAGGAGAGTGGACGGGAGAGGAGAGGAGAGGAGGGGAGGGGAGGGAGGGGGGTCCGCGGAAAGGACTAGTTAGTAGACAGGAATGACTTGTGGCTTTTAACCTGTGACCTTTCCCTTGTAGTTCTGCCTCCCCTAGATCCCCTGAACTTACCCCTTCGAGCTCTGGAAGTGGGGTGCACTGGCCGTTGGGAGCTGCTGAACGTGCCAGGGCCTCCAGAGAGCACTGTGAGTGACTTTTGACCCTCACCTTTGACCTATGAGCCTAAAAGAAATTCCACCCTGCTCACAGGAGGATGTAGCTTGACACTGTCATCTTGGCCTCCGGCTCATGCTGGACAGATCCCACTCTACTGGAACTCCAGTAGGTCGGAGCGGGGAGTGCTGGAGTGCTCTCAGAGCTGCCCCTTCACCTGTATCTTTCCTCCTAGGAGGTTCCTTCTCTCTGCATAGCTCAGAGCACTTGGCTCTTTTAAACTGAAGCCTGGCGTGGCTCACACCCTTATTCCCAGCACTTGGGAGGTGGAGGCAGGCAGATCTCTTGAATTGGAGGCCAGTTTGATCTACATACCAAGTTCTAGGCCAGCCAGGGCTATGTAGTGAGATCTCATCCCCAAAACAGAAAGAAAAGAAGCAGAAAATTTAAGACTGGCAGAATGACTTATTAGCCCAGAGATTCTCCACCTTTGATTCACTACCCATTTGAGGGTGGAATGACCCTTTGACAGGGGTCACATCACATATCAGATATCCTGCACACCAGACATTTACATTAAGATTCATAACAGTAACAGAATTACAGTTAATAAGTAGCAACACAATTATTTTTCGGTTGTGGTCAGCACAACAGGAGAACCGGTGCATTAAAAGGTGGCAGCATTTGAGAAGGTTGAGAATCACTGGCTTAGCCTATTAAAGCGCTTGCCCATGCAAGTCTGATGAGACACACGTAAAGGCAGCGAGAGAGCCAGCTCCACAATGTGGTCTTCTGACTGCCATGTGTGCATGCGTGTACCCATGTCCACCCATTACACACAGACCTATACATACTAACACATACTACTACAAATAATAAGAATTCTAAAATGCGAATTCTCAGTTGAGCACATAGCTCACTTGGTGTAGCGCTTGCTCAGCATACACAAAGCCCTGGTTTTGATCCCTGGCTCTGCATGATAGTCAGGTGTTGGTAGCTCATGCTTGTCACCCCCTCACTTGAGAGGGGGAGGGATATGTGTACACACACACACACACACATCAAGTTGGATGCAAACATGGGTTTCATGAGAGCCTCTCTCAAAATAAGAATGCAGATTGCTGTGTCTGGCCTCTGTGTGTCTGAAATCAGTGATTTACCTTAGTTGGTATCCTGGGACATCTACCATTGGATCTGAACACAAGTTCCATCGCCTCTTTTGTCTACACGCTATCCTTTATTAACCAACTTAAGGTTTCTTCTTTTTTTTTTCTTCAATTTATTTATTTATTTTATATACGAGTAAACTGTAGCTGTCTTCAGACACACCAGAAGAGGGCATCGGATCTCATTACAGATGGTTGTGAGCCACCATGTGGTTGCTGGGAATTGAACTCAGGACCTCTGGAAGAGCAGTCAGTGCTCTCAACTGCTGAGCCACCTCTCCAGCCCCCAACTTAATACTTCCTATCTCGCCCTTGTCCCAGCTCCCCCATGGCCTCCCTCCATGCGCCCCAGATCTGTGCCAGGAAGCAGAGCAGCTGTTTCTGTCGTCTCCAGCCTGGCTTCCTCTACACGGTGTAGAGCACTCAGCTCGGTGAGAAGTCTGCAGCCTCCCAGATTGGAGAGATGGACCAATGGAAGGAAGCTGGGATAGGGAGAAAGCCGACTCCAAAATTCCTTTCCTTCTCTCCAGAAAATGGCAGAGGAAGACGGATCCCTGGTCACTCCTGGCTGCCGTGGAGACTCCAGTCCCATCTGACCTTCAGGCCCAGAGACACCCAACCACAGGCCATATACTGGGCTATAAGGAGGTGAGAGGTCAGAGGCCCCAAGAAATGGAATTGGGAGGAAGGGTCAGAAGCAGGCTTGGTCTCACTGGTTATCCAACCTCTTGTCTCAGGTCCTGCTGGAGAACACAAATCTGTCAGCTACAACCTCCTTGTCCCTTCGCCGGCCTCCAGGGCCAGCCTCCCAGTCGCTATGGGGCAATCCAACACAGTACCCTTTCTGGCCAGGTAAGTCATCTTTGATGGTGGTATAAGGGAGAATGTCTAGGGGATGGGCCCTTGCTCATACCGAATTTTCATATTTCCCCAGGTGGGATGGATGAGCCCAGCATAACTGATCTGCATACTCGGGAGGAAGCTGAGGAGGAGATAGACTTTGAGAAAGGTGAAGTGGCCCTCAGGTCGCTGCCTGGCTTACTGTGTCTGGGGAGAGCCCAGCAGGTTGCTGCTAGGCTTCCTGTACTTTTACAAGTCAGGGAAACAAGCCTCCTTGCCCACAAGCGAAAAGGTGTCCTAGTAGCTCTTAAGAAATTGGCCACAGCTGCCATGAACATGCACAGAGTACTGTGAATGTCTGTGTCCTATGATGTATAGTTTACAGAACAGCTGGGCAGTGGCCGATGCCAGTGCAATGGCTGATGCTGCCTCTCTGTTCTCATCCTTCAGATCTTCTCACTGTCCCACCTGGCTTCAAGAAAGGGGTGGATTTTGCCCCCAAAGGTGAGTTGGAGAAGGGTTTGTAGGGGCGCCCTGCTCCGGCAGACATGTGAATTGTGACAGGGTGGCTGGCTGTTGGTCCTCAGATCATCCAGCTCCTGTGCCAGGTTTGCTCAGCCTCAGCCGTCTGCTGGAGCCTCTTGATCTGAGTGGAGGTGACGAGGATGAAGGCGAGGCAGCAGGAGGCCCTAGAGGGGACAATGCCTCCCCCTCCCCCTCTGGTACTCCCCTGGTCCGAGCAAGCAGCTTGGAGGATCTAGTGTTGAAGGTTGGTAGTTACCAGTGGTGGAGGCAAGTAAGAAGGAGCTCTAATGCCCAGCTTGGGTTTGAGGGTGACAGTGAGATACTCTGGGGCATGAGCTGCAGGCAAGATCTCCCTGGCTCTACCTCTGTCCCTCCTACCCAACTTCTCCAGGAAGCTGCCACAGTCGTATCTACCCCGGAGCCTCCCAAACCTCCACCTCAGGAACAGTGGGCTGTGCCTGTGGACGTCACCTCCCCTGTGGGCGACTTTTACCGTCTCATCCCTCAGCCAGCTTTCCAGGTACTGTGGCCAGGCTTCATTCCACCTCTGGGTAGACCTGGCCATGCCCCTCAGGACAGCCCAGCCAGAGGCCACATATCTTCCAGGCCTGTCTTGCCCCTCAGTCCCAGCCCTACACTGGCTTTTCCCTCTTTGCCCTGCATGCCTATGAGGAGGCAGAGAGGCTCTCCCTGCAGCCCTGTCTGTTTCTTTCACACAGTGGGCATTTGAGCCAGATGTGTTTCAGAAGCAGGCCATCCTGCACTTGGAGCAGCACGACTCTGTCTTTGTTGCAGCTCACACATCTGCTGGGAAGACAGTGGTGGCTGAATATGCCATCGCCCTGGCCCAGAAACACATGACTCGGTACACATGCCTCCATTAGCCTGCCCTCCTCAGCCTGCCTGCCTTCCTCCTGCATCCTTCCTGGGCCTCACCTTACCTCCCACCCCTCTGCCTTATGCCTTACCCTGTAGATAAGTGGTTCAGGAGAGAGGCTGAGATGGGGCATCAAAGAGACATGAAAAGGTCTGCCAGAGAAGAGGGGCAGAGAGAAGACCTGGGCTAACTTAGGAAAGGATGGTGTCATGAAGGAGTATGCAAGAGTCATTAGTGTACAGGACATGAGCCTTGGGAGGGCTCCAAGTGGAAAGCAGGATGTCCCATCCGTGAGTCTGTGAGGAAAGACTGCCTGACTTTACACCCCATCTCTAGTACCATCTACACTTCTCCTATCAAAGCCCTGAGCAACCAGAAGTTTCGGGACTTCCGGAACACATTTGGGGATGTAGGGCTGCTCACAGGGGATGTGCAGCTGCACCCAGAGGCCTCCTGCCTCATCATGACCACGGAGATCCTTCGGTGAGAGAGGGCTCTGTCTCCCAGTGGGGTTTTGGGTGGAGAGTGAGTCTCCCTGCAGAAGCTGGGTGGTGACAGAGCTAGCTGCTGGGGTCAGTCTGAGCTTCCTCTCCCCAGCTCCATGCTGTACAGTGGCTCCGACGTCATCCGAGACCTGGAGTGGGTCATCTTTGATGAAGTCCACTATATCAATGATGCTGAGGTGAGCGCTGGGTGAACACGGGATCCTCCGTGGGCTTCGCCCCCTGACTGACCTGCCTCCCCGTGTGTACAGCGTGGGGTCGTGTGGGAGGAGGTGCTCATCATGCTTCCTGAGCACGTCTCCATCATCCTTCTGAGTGCCACCGTCCCCAATGCCCTGGAGTTTGCTGACTGGATCGGGTGAGACCTGTGTCCTGGGTGCTTGAGAGTTGAAGACTGTGGTCTTCCTCAGCTGGGGTTGAGCAGCTCAGGCCATTACAGTAAGGAGAGGGGTCAGGGTTGGGAGCCAGGAAACAGCCCCACCTGGATGGGTGTCGAGTCCCCTTAGGACATGCTGAGATGGGATGGTGGCAGCCGAACTTCTGGGCAAGGACAGGCACACTCATGGTCCTAAGTGAGGAAGGACAGGGCAGAGGCTGGTTCTTGAACCGGTTGGATCAGAAGTGGAGATGAAGCTGAGGCTCATGGCCCCCAATTCTGGGCCTTAGAAGAAACTGCCCTCTCCTCCCTGCAGGCGGCTGAAGCGGAGGCAGATCTATGTGATCAGCACGGTTGCCCGGCCGGTCCCCCTGGAGCACTATCTCTTCACAGGGAACAGCCCCAAGACGCAGGGCGAGCTCTTCCTGCTGCTGGACTCCCGAGGGGCCTTCCACACCCAGGGGTAAGTTCAGGGCTGGGAGCAGAGACTGGGCCTGTGCGAGGTCTCACGCCACCCACCCTGTGCTCAGGTACTATGCTGCAGTGGAGGCCAAGAAAGAGAGGATGAGCAAGCACGCCCAGACTTTCGGGGCCAAGCAGCCCACGCACCAGGGTGGGCCTGCGCAGGTGAGGGCTGGGACCACTCAATCTCTGCCAAAGCCTGCATCCCATCCCCTTCTTTCAGCCCCGGTCCCTGCGGGGAGGGAGTGGACTTGAGGTCTGTGTCCCGCTCCTGTTAAACCTGACTTGAACATGACTTCACCACTTCCACATAAGTTCTATCCCCTCCCCTCCTCCCTCAGGACCGCGGGGTGTACCTGTCCCTGCTGGCTTCCCTCCGGACCCGGGCTCAGTTGCCAGTGGTAGTGTTCACCTTCTCCCGAGGCCGCTGTGATGAGCAGGCTTCGGGCCTCACTTCTCTAGACCTCACGACAAGCTCGGAGAAGAGTGAGATCCACCTCTTCCTGCAGCGCTGCCTTGCACGGCTCCGAGGCTCTGACCGACAGCTACCCCAGGTGTGTGTCTGTAAATACAGAATGAGGAAATGATGTGGTGATCTGAGACCTGCCCCTCCTGCCGAGGGGTTCCTTCTACACCTTCTCTCACCACTGCCCTCTCCTCCCTCCTCGAGCTGCAGGTCCTGCACATGTCGGAGCTCCTTCGCCGAGGCCTGGGTGTGCACCACAGCGGCATCCTGCCCATCCTTAAGGAGATTGTGGAAATGCTTTTCAGCAGGGGCCTGGTCAAGGTGAGCAGGGTGGGTAAGCGGCTCCTGGTAGAAGGGCCAGGACTCAGGCAGGACAGTGCAGTGGTTAAGATCCAGGTACCTGGGTTCGAATCCCAGCTCCATAACCCTGCTGAACTCTAGGTTTCTCCCCTTAACCTTAAATGGGGATGTATATAATACAACATAATAAACACGGACATATATAACGCAACATAACATAACTCTGGGTCTCAGAAGAGAAACCTCCACAGCTGGGAAGCATAGGAAGAGTCACTAATAGTTAGAGAGATGCAAATGAAATGCTGTCAGGAAACGGCTGTTCAATGGCTAGTTAGGATGCCTGCATTTAACTGTGTGTGACCAGTTGTAGGCTGTTGCCATTGTCTGGCACCCGAGTACTGTTGTTGTCTTTCCACCTTGGCACTGTTTAAGCCAATTAAATATAGTAGAAAAGGAAATTCTACCTTTCCGAGGGAACATTGCGTTTGCTTGTTCTCAAGGTCCTGTTTATGATGACGGGGCTCTCTGCTCCTGGGGACCTGGGATGGAAGGCTGGCTGAGGAGCAGGTGCCCTTTACTGGGACAGTGGCTAGGTAAATGTAGGGGTGTCCCGTACAGAGACACATCACCTGCCTCTCTCAAAATCAGTGATGGATTTCAGGAATGAGGAAATGATAATGCCTGCACTTCTGGTCTTCCTGGACGGGTAAACAAAGTCCTGCAGACAGATCTGAGGCCGGGCTCCCAAGTGGCGTGTAGTGACAATTTTGGAATTTTGGTTTCTTTAAAAAACACAGAATGTGCTTTCCTTTTTATCCCAGGTGTGGGATGTGGGGCGGCTTCCGATGTCCACAGCTGCTGACTGTGATTTGCCTGGTGCTCTGCCAGGGGCGTGGTTTTGCCAGCTGCAGATAGTTTCTGCGATTGCGTGACTTTTGGAATTCTGGGGACTTTTCCGAGAGTAGATAAATGCTAGTGCCCTGAGAGAGGTGGTGGGTTGTTGGTTGTAGTTTGTTAAGTAATTGTGCACAAAGAAGAAAGAACATGAAGAAATTAGATATTCTGACAGCGAAGATCAAACTTGCCTCCTGCTCGAAGGCCCTAATCAGATGATAATGTCGCCCCCTTCCCACCCGACATTATTCAGGGATCTCTTTCCTTTCCCCTCTATCCTTTCTTCTCTCTTCTCTAGTGTTAGGGGATTGAGACGGTGGATGAAAAAAGAACCCACAGCTATAGTCGTGTGAGCTCTGCCAGAGCCGGGCCACAGAACCGTTCTATTCATCCAGTCTCTCCGGCTCTGTCCCAGGTCTTGTTTGCCACCGAGACTTTTGCCATGGGGGTAAACATGCCAGCCAGGACAGTGGTGTTTGACTCCATGCGCAAACATGATGGCTCTACCTTCCGGGACCTGCTGCCTGGGGAGTACGTGCAGATGGCAGGCCGGGCAGGCCGGAGGGGCCTGGACCCCACGGGCACCGTCATCCTTCTCTGTAAGGGCCGAGTGCCTGAGATGGCAGATCTACACCGCATGATGATGGTGAGAGGAAGTGGTGTGAGGCTGAGCTGGGAGCAGCACAGCTCCAAGTCCTCAGCCCAGCTGCTGTTCTGCCCCCTTCTGATGCTTTGCCTGGGAGAAGTCAGGTTAAAAGTGAGCCAGTCCAGCTGGGCGGTGGCGGCACATGCCTGTTAGTCTCAGAACTTGGAAGGCATATGCAGGCAGATCTGTGAGTTCGAGGCCAGTCTGGTCTACAGAGTGAGTTCCAGGACAGCCAGGACTACACAGAGAAACCCTGTCTTGACAAACAAAACCAAACAAGTCCAAGGGGGATACCACCTCCTCTTTCTTACTGCCACTGTGGGTGCGGTGCCTGACGAGGACCTTACGAGTCCTTGTCTTTCCTCTTGTTCCCTTCAGTCACTGAGGAGGTGAGCAGGGTATTGGCTGAGGCCCCATGGCTGCAGAGCAGGCTGGGAGTACAGAGGACAGGCTAGGAGCACAGAGGACAGGCTAGGAGCACAGAGGACAGGTTGGGGAGCACAGAGGACAGGTTGGGGAGCACAGAGGACAGGCTGGGAACACAGGGGACAGGCTGGGAGCACAGAGGACAGGCTGGGAACACAGAGGACAGGCTGGGGAGCACAGAGGACAGACTGGGGAGTACAGAGGGCAGGCTGGGAACACAGAGGACAGGCTGGGGAGCACAGAGGACAGGCTGGGGAGCACAGGTCTCACTGACTTCCTGGCTTGTTTCCAGGGGAAACCATCCCAACTTCAGTCCCAGTTCCGCCTCACATATACCATGATCCTCAACCTGCTGCGGGTGGATGCCCTCAGAGTGGAGGACATGATGAAGAGGAGCTTCTCAGAGTTCCCATCCCGCAAGGACAGCAAGGTGAGGTTAGGGTGAGCAACGTAGCTGTTGAGACAGGCAGTCTGGGCTGGCCAGGTGGGCATGCGGAGGCAGTGGGGTGGGGGAGGGTGTAGAGGCTGGGCTGGCAGACTCATCACAGCCTCTGCTTCTTCTCAGGCCCATGAGCAGGCTCTGGCTGACCTCACCAAGAGGCTGGGGGCTTTGGAGGAGCCTGATGTGACTGGTCAGTTGGCTGACCTACCTGAGTATTACAGCTGGGCGGAGGAGCTGACAGAGACCCAGAACATGATCCAGGTGAGTGAGTGGGGATGTGGAGATGGTAGAAGGGGCAGTGGGTCACACTGGTGCTCCTAAACTTAGTCCATGTGTCCTGATCTTGCATCCTCCTATGTCCCCCTGTGCCTGTCCTGTTCTCCAGCGACGCATCATGGAGTCTGTGAATGGGCTGAAATCTCTCTCAGTGGGAAGGGTGGTAGTTGTGAAGAATGAGGAACATCACAATGCACTGGGTGTGATCCTGCAGGTGAGGACGAGAGGGCTCAGCACCACAGTGGGAGGCCTGGCACTGTCGTTCCGTTGGCTCAGGCATGTTATGATTCTGGTGTGCTCATTTTTGCTCTTGTTACCACTTTGTCCTTGTGCCTGGCCCTCAAGCTGCTCTAATTGCTTGGCGTGGCCACCCCTCCACAACTCAAGGGCTCTGTGTGTGGGTCCCAAAGCCTGTCCTGGACTTTTGCCTTCTATAGGTCTCCTCAAACTCCACCAGCAGGGTATTTACAACATTGGTCTTGTGTGATAAGCCTGTTGTGTCTGATAACCCAAGGGACAAGGGGCCAGCCACTCCAGATGTGCCCCACCCAGATGACCTTATAGGCTTCAAGCTGTTCCTGCCTGAAGGTGAGGTGAGAGGCAGGCAGTGCCTGAGCCACAGTGAGGCCTGAGCCACGTCGAGGCCTGGCCTGACCGGAGTCACTTCCCAGGGCCCTGTGAGCACACCGTGGCCAAGCTCCAGCCAGGAGATGTGGCTGCCATCTCTACCAAAGTGCTCCGGGTGAATGGGGAGAAGATCTCTGAGGACTTTAGCAAGAGGCAGCAACCAAAATTCAGGTCAGAGGCTTATTCCATGGAGAATGTACCATGAGTATGTATGTAAAAAGGGCCCGTGAAATGGGGTGTTGGAGGGACTTCCTCAGCCTGAGGGCAAAGCCTCTTGGCTCAGATCACAAAATCTGTCCCCCCTTCAGAAAGGACCCTCCCCTTGCGGCTGTGACCACTGCTGTTCAGGAGCTGCTGCGTCTGGCTCAGTCCTATCCAGCAGGACCCCCAACCCTTGACCCTATCAACGACCTGCAACTCAAGGATGTGGCAGTGGTAGAAGGTGGGCTCCGGGCCCGGAAGCTGGAGGAGCTGATCCGCGGGGCTCAGTGTGTGCACAGCCCCCGGTTTCCTGCCCAGGTAGCTCCTAGGCAGAGCCAGCTCCAAGTCCCCCAACCCTATGCCCAGTGCACTTGTGCTGAGGGCGAGGGGTGGTAACGGTCACTGCTGTGGCTTTTCTCAGTACGTGAAGCTGCGGGAGCGAATGCAGATTCAGAAGGAAATGGAGAGGCTGCGCTTCCTCCTGTCTGACCAGTCGCTGTTACTGCTCCCTGAGTACCACCAGCGTGTAGAGGTAAGTGGGCAGGATGGGTGTGTGAGGTTAGGGAAGCTCAGGGAGACAGCAGGCTCCCCAAACCTCCCCCTTCTGTGCAGGTGCTCCGGACTCTGGGCTATGTGGATGAGGCTGGCACAGTGAAGCTGGCAGGCCGAGTGGCCTGTGCCATGAGCAGCCATGAGCTGCTCCTCACTGAACTCATGTTTGACAATGCACTGAGCGCTCTGCGACCAGAGGAAATCGCAGCTCTGCTCTCTGGCCTGGTGTGCCAGAGCCCCGGGGACCCCGGCGACCAGCTCCCAAGTACCCTCAAACAGGTAGGGGCCATCACCCCTGTCCTGGATTATACATTGCCACCCCGACCCCTCCACCCTCTTCTCAGTCCTGGTAAAGGCCTCCCACAGTGTGTCTGATCTCCTCCTCAATAGGGGCCTCCCTGGTCCTGATGCTGGAGGTCTTAACCCTTCCTTCCTCCTCTGCAGGGGGTAGAACGAGTCAAAGCTGTGGCCAAGCGGATTGGCGAGGTTCAGGTGGCCTGTGGCCTGAACCAGACAGTGGAGGAGTTTGTGGGAGAGCTGAATTTTGGGCTGGTAGAGGTTGTGTATGAGTGGGCTAGGGGTATGGTAAGTGCCGGGTTTGGCAGGTGGCTGGTTGGGAGAAGCCATGCAAGACCTGGCACATTTAGTCTTCACTCTGCTCTTCCCATAGCCCTTCTCCGAGTTGGCAGGGCTCTCAGGGACCCCTGAGGGCTTGGTCGTCCGCTGCATCCAGCGTCTGGCTGAGATGTGTCGCTCGCTTCGAGGAGCAGCACGTTTGGTGGGTGAGCCTGTGCTGGGTGCCAAGATGGAGACGGCAGCCACCTTGTTACGGCGGGACATCGTCTTCGCAGCCAGCCTCTACACCCAGTAAAGGATGTGTGGATAGAAATGTAACAATAAGCTGGGTTGTAGTAGCAGCGAAGGGGCAGATAAATCTCTTTGAGTTTGATGCCAACCATGTTTTGAAAAAACTAAAAACAAACAAACAAAAAAACCCCCCTAAAAACCCAAAAATATAAATAAAGAGCAAACCAGAGTGCTTGGAGTATGGTAACTTGGAACAGATGTGACTCCATTCAGACACAGCAAGAGACCCACTTAGAAACACGCCTTTATTATCTGCACGGAGCCCAGACTTGTCCTCAGTCCTTGGGAGAGGGAGTCTTTGAGAGTGGTGGGAGGTCTTGGGTCATAGTCTCCACATACCATGAGGGCAGGAAGGCATAGGGTGCGTCACGATGGACAGACACAGTGACAGGGCCACCAGGTTCCCAGGAGAAGAGGTGGACAAGCCTGTGGAAGACAGAGGTGTGGGGTGAAGCCAGAGATTGAGCCAGGATCCAGAGGCAGTGCACAAACATGAAGGCCTTACCTGGGATCGTCCTGGACTACTGTGCTCTGGGCAAAGCTAAGGAAGGCAGCACAGAAGTTCATGCACACAGAGGGATTCCAGCCTTCTCGGTCATTCTGGAGGGGGCACAAGAGGCAGAAGACTGGGGGTGGAAAGAGGAAAAGGCAGGTGGCAAAGGGGCACTGGGTCTGAGGACTTGGTACAGGGGGTGGGGAAACAGATGGCCACTCTGACACCTGCCTTACCCTGACATTTTCAAACATCTCCATGGTAGGAAAGGTCTTTAAGGAACAGACGAAACCTTCTGGGTTCCGGAAGCCGGCAACAACATGTGGGACCCCCGGGAGGAACGACTGAGCCCACCATTTCAGCAACTTGTGTCTGACGGGAGAGGCAAAGGGTCAGCAGGACCCTCCACCACCACCCCCCCCCCCCCCCCCCCCCCCCCGTCAGTCCCGGCCCCGGCCAGAACCTGTAAAAGCTCCTCCACTGGCCAGGGCTGTGCATCTCCTTGGATGTCTTGAGCTCCACGTAGCAGGAGGGAGGCTGTGTGCAAGGAGCCTGGGGGTTCAGGCAGTCTACCTCCCCGGAGAACAGGAGAGGGTGGTTTCCCAGGCGGCTGCGTAGCACAGAGCAGTAGGCCACGTTGGTGTTAACTTCCCCAGAGGGGTCTGGGGAGCCTCCGGGTTTGTCTGCACAAGAAGAGAAGGCAGCAGCAGAGGAAGGGGATCTCGACCTCTGTGGAAGGGGAGAGGGACCGCACGGCTGCGACGACTCTCACCTGCGCACATGTACTGCTCAAATTTGTAGCCCATGTACATGAGCTCCCGGAGGAGGGGTGGCCGTGCAAGCCTCTGGGCCCGAGCAGCCGGGGTCTCCACCTCACTTAGGTACAGTGTCCCTTGGAACCGGGAGGCTGCCAGCTGCCAGCCCTCCTGCCGCTCATACGGCGTGGTCAGCAATTTTGTCAGGTGCCCTCTCCATGTCACCGTGGCCCCTGCCAGCCAGCCGGGACCCCTGGGAGGGAAGAATGCGGGGTTTATGGTCTGACTCGAGTTTTACTTCTGTTGACTCAAAGTCCCCACTAAAGACCATTTGGCTTTCCCAACTTCAGAAGAGAAAGCCGGGTCACCAGGTCAGCTTCTGCGTTGCACCGGGCTCACCCCTCCAGCTGGTTCCGGTGTTCCAGGACCCAGCGCAGCAAATGGTCCAACCTCTCTTGGACTTCCTCGTCCCGGGGCTGGTATCGGTCAGGGTATCCATCTCTGAGGTCAAAGTCCGGGCCTGGGCCGTTGATGGGAGGGGGGCTGTAGTAGCGGAGGGCTCGGGCATCTCCATGGTACTGGCGTTGTGCGTCCAGGGAGAAGCAGCCCAGTTCGGATGGACGCCGGTAGAACGGGAAGGGTCCCGAGTACAGAGAGGGCTGTGTCCGCAGTGAAGGGACTGCCCGGGGGAGTTTGTTCAAAGGCTTTTCCACCTCTGTCTTCTCCGCTTTTCTCTTAGTCCCTCTGGGTTCCATAAGGTCCTGCGAGGAAAGCGTTTCCAGTGGATAAGGAGCGAGTGAGCTTCCAGGTTTGGGCTCTGCGTGTCAGGAGCCGGGCGCCTCGTTCCCACCCACGGACCAACGAACGCGGCGAGCTTGAGGAGTTTGGGGGTTGAAGCTAAGACTTGGTTACCTCAAAGCTCCCCACCCTGACCGACCTCCACCTCCTCGAGGCTACGGCGTCAGGGCCGCACGTCAGAAGCCGGAGAAGGATGCAAACACGGAGTTGCTGTTTCTGATGACGCTCTCATCCGCCCTCAGCGTCGGAGTGGGCGAGGTCCGTCTGCACCGGAGCGGGAACCCAGGCGGGCCACTCGCGCCGCGGCGCGCCCCAGTGAGCGCTCTGGTCGGGAGCCAATCAGCAGCGGTGCGGGCGACGGAAGTGAGGCTGCCTTCGTCATCAAACTCAGACGACCAGCCAGAGGGCCCGTCGTCATTATTCTGTGCCGGAAAACGCGGTCTTCGGGACTCCTTTCCCGGAATCCTGAAATCCGGGTTATGAATCGCAAGAGACAGCTCCTGGCGTCTGAGGCTTTTGGGGTGAAGCGGAGGCGGGCGCCGGGGCCCGTGAGAGCGGATCCTTTAAGAACAAGAGCAGGTAACCATGGCAACCTGGGCGCGGAAAGCCCGAGGGTATCCACCCTTGGAGGAGGGGAGGAGGAGGAGGAGGAGGAGGAGGAGGAGGAGGAGGAGGAGGAGGAGGAGGAGGAGGAGGAGGAGGAGGAGGAGGAGGAGGAGGAGGAGGAGGAGGAGGAGGAGGAGGAGGGAGGAGGAGGACCTAGGGTAGTAACCATGGCAACCCAGGCGCTGGGCAGCGACTCTGAGGGCTGGGGCGTCCGAACCTCCGCGCTGTCTCCACCCTCGCTCTCCACCCGGACCTGACCGCGCGCTTGCTCCACCACAGGCTCGGCGCGCGAGGCCATCGAGGAGCTCGTGAAGCTGTTTCCCCGGGGGCTGTTCGAGGATGCGCTGCCGCCCATCGCGCTGAGGAGCCAAGTGTACAGTCTGGTGCCAGACCGGACGGTGGCCGACCTACAACTGGTGAGCACCTTGGAGACCTTTGGCGTGTCCCCCCACCACCAGCCCCGGCCCTCCGACCCGCAGCCTCGAGGGCACTCGCCAAGTCCCTGTCGCTCAGACACTCAGTCGTCCGTCAGCAGGCGTTAGGCCAAGG
Source organism: Mus musculus (assembly GCF_000001635.26). Classification (NCBI taxonomy): domain Eukaryota; kingdom Metazoa; phylum Chordata; class Mammalia; order Rodentia; family Muridae; genus Mus; species Mus musculus. The sequence goes on along the minus strand of NT_187004.1, from coordinate 1,154,724 downwards.
CAAATGCAGAGCAAATCCCAGGGGTTTGGAACTGCAGGCAGATGTCACATCTGACAGGTGATGGCTGTTAGAGAAGGTTAGTGAGCGCGGACAAAGGTGTACTGAAGGTCACCGGTGAGAGAGATTGACTGAAGGAGAGAGATGAGTCTAGTGTTAATTCCCAGATTTCCCAAGTGATCAGTTAGTGATTAAGGGGATTGACTAGAGGAGGGAGGCACCGAGTAGCTGCTTGCCTGATGTGCGTACACTGAGTTGCAGATTATAGATGTATGAGACAGTGGGCTATGACGCTGCAGATCATTCTAGGCTGTGGTGCACAAGGCATAGGGGCTAAATGAGATACTTAGGGAGACTAGAGGAGTGATTTAACCTCGTGGCCAAGTTTAGAAGGCGATTGAAAGCCAGGGCCATGTCTCTTCACACAAAAAAAATCCACAGTGGGCAGATTTCAGTCTCTGTTTTATAGGAACTCTCAGACCTCTGCCTGAGTTGAAGGTCAGAACACTGTGAACGGCTCTCTGCTGCTACATACCTCTCTGGGCTCCTTTTAACTAGGGCAGTTCCTCCTTAGAGGCTGTCACAGATCCTTCTTGCTTAGCTTTGTCCTTATATTGTTACAGAGTTTCTGACCTTGATTCCTGCAGGTGACTTCTGACCTCCTCCTCAGGCCATGGCCCCTGTGCTTCCTTTTCTATAACTGTTTTTTTTTTTTTTTCTTTAAACAAAAAGCTTTCAGAGTTGCACAAGTTTTGTTTTAAGACAAGGTCTTAATTTGTAGCCCAGACTGCCTTAAACTTGATATTCTCCTGCTTTCATCTCCCTAATGCTGGGGTTTACAGTAGTCAGAAGGTTAACTAGAGGGAGTCTCTTCTTTCTTTGGAGAGGGGAGGATTGAACTTGGGTCAGCAGACTTGACAACAGAGTCACCTCCTCAGCTCTGTCACCAGCTCTAAGAAATTTCTCTTGTCCTCTCTCATTGCTTTCTTCTGGCACTGAAATTACATAGACATCTTCTCTTTGAACCCCTTCAGACACTTCCATGTTCAATAGTTTTGGGCTTTCTTTTATAATTGTACTGTTTAGTTTCATCTTAGATTAATAATCTGTTCAGAAAGCTTAATTTCATTTGCTTGTGGCTATGTGCTTGTGAGCATGGGTGTGTGTACATGTGGGTTTGCACTCTCAGATGCCAGAAGATGGCACTTGATCCCTGGAGCTGGGGAGGTACAAGTTATAGGTGGTTGTGAGCCACCAGATGTGGGAGCTAGGAACTGAATGTGGGAGCTCTGCAAGAGCAGGAATTACTCTGCCACCGAGCATCGCTCCCACCCCAGATCGATAGTCTTTTATTCAGCTGTACTAAAGTATTTCACACTCATTGAAGTCTTAGTTTATTGTCTTCATTTCTCAGTTTTAAATTCTCTACTGGGACTTTTTTTTTTTTTTCTTCTTTTTATGGGTCTTATTATGCAGCACTAGATGACCTGGAACTCAGTCTGTAGACCAGGCTACCCTTGAACTCATAGAGACCCACCTACCTCTGCCTCCTGAGCGCTGAGATTAAAGCTATGCACCACGGTGACTGACTGGGACATATTTAAGCCTATATCTTTTTTATGATTATTTTAAATTTGATTATTATTTTTGGCCATGTGTACTGCCATATGGCTTTAATCCCATTGCTCTAGAGGTAAAGGCAGACAGATCTCTGTGAGCTTAAGGCCAGCTTGGGCTACCTACTAATGTTCTATTTCCAAATTATATGTGTGCATGTGCAAGTTCATGTGTACATGCCACCATGTGTGTGTAGAAGTCAGAGGGTATTGTGTGGTTGAATTCCCTCCTCCCATCACGTGGATCTCAGGGGCTGACTCAAGCCCTGGGGCTCAGCAGCAGGCCACCTGACCCACTGAAACATCCCACCAGCCTGCTATGTCTTTTTAGAATTTCCTACCAGTAGTTTCTCATCTAGTTTTTTTTTTTTAACACGTCAGCATTAGCAGCATTATTTTAAGTCGTTTGAACTTCATGTAGTCGTACATCTTGCTAAGGTGTAGTGGGAGAGCTTACAGCGTGGAGTGACCAGTTATGAATCAGCGTCTTTACCATCATTTATCATTTACCCATGTCAAGAACCTTAAAACACCTCTTCGTTGTTTCTAAAATGCCTAATAAATAAATTGTTATTAGCCAGGCATTGCGTCTCAGATAGGTAACTCTGGGACTCAGAAGGCTGAGGCCGAGGGATCCTACTAGTTAGAGGCTGGTGTGGGAGACAGAGGAACCCTGTCTCAAAAAGCTAAATAAAACAGTCCAAAGTGTTGTGATGTGTCCACACCCTCTGCTCTTCCCTGGGGAGGAGTTTTTTCCTCCTGGTGGCTGTCCTGGTGGGATTAAAGGTGCAGCCCGGGCTGCATGTCTTCTGAGCTTTACTTCCTGTGAGCCCTTTATTTTTGGCCATGTGCTGGGCAGATTTGCTCAGATCAGCAAATGCCCCCTCCCTGTTTCCCTTCTCCCAGAGTCTTTGCTTGCTTTAATATATCTGTCTGGTAGTTCTTGTGATCCTGTGAGCTTTTCAGTGTTATTGTTTTGAACCAGGGCCTCTTCATTTTGTATCTCTGGCTGCCCTGGAATTTCACTCTGTAGACCAAACTGCCCTTGAACTCAGAGATCTGCTTGCCTCTGTCTGTCTCCTGAGTGCTGGAATTAAAGGTGGAAGCCAGCATGCCCGCTACTTAAACAATTAAAAACTTTTAAAAGACCCATTGTTTCTGTGTATGGATGTTCTGCTTACATGTGTGTCCGCACACCACATGCGTGCCCTGTGCCTCTAGAGGTCAGAACAGGGTCAGATCTCCTGAAACTGGAGTTACAGACAGTTGTGAGCTGTCACGTTGTTGCCAGGAATCGAACCAGCATCCTCTGGAAGAGCAGCCAGTCTCTTAACTGCTAAGCCATCTCTCTAATCCCTTAAAAAGATTTTTTTTCCAGACAGATATGTGTTTTATGTGTGTGTGAGCATGTAGACATGCCACAGCGCGTGTTTGTCCCGGGGCCTGAGCTGAGGTCGAAAGATTGGTGAGGTGTCTTTATCCACTCTGGCTTCTGTTGTGTTGCTGCCCACAGAAGTCCTGGATGGTTTGTTTATTTGGGTTTGTTGTTTTTGTTTACTTCTTGTTTGCTTGCCTGGCATTTAGGCAGGATCTCATAGCCTAGGCTGGCCACAGACTCACAAGTTCTGCCTTCCCCTATCCAGTACGGAGTACAGGCATGTGCCATCATGGCCAGCTCCATTTTTATTTAAGTATTTTATCCAGTGCTTCTCACACACCTCCACCCAACATCTAGACTGATGAGTCTTCGGGGGTAGGATCTGTCTTTATCACTATTTGTCTTGTCCTTTTGAAACAAGCTCTCGATGTGTAGCTCTGGCTAGACAGTAGACCACACCAGGCTACTTCTGCCTCACAAGTGCAGTGATTAAAGGCACGACCTGCATCACTGTTTAATTGTAGTGACTGATAAGTCTGATGTTAGAAAATATGTATATTGATTATTAGCAGCTCATAAGGTGAGTAGGTGACTGGTTGGAAGCAGCTGCTTGATGGTCACCTGAGTGTCTCCGTGGTAAATGTCCTAATCCTCCCTCCCCATCCCCCCTCCCCGAAATCAGACTCTCTGCCCCAGAGCTCAGAACATGGCTGCTTGTCTTACTCTGTCTTTCTCTTTCCCCTCTCATCTCTGTGGAGACAGAAGGAGCTTCAAGAGCTGGGAGAGATCCGAATTATCCAGCTAGGCTTTGACTTGGATGCTCATGGGATTGTCTTCACGGAAGACTACAGGACCCGGGTCTGTGAGAGAGGAGGGAGGGGTGGGGGTGGGGAGTACACCAGTGTGGTGGTCTCAGGAGGGAAGCTGGGCATAGAAATAACTGACATTATGTCTAACCCACATAACCCATAGAGGGCACAGAGTTCTGGTAATTAGTAAGATGGGGAGGAAGGAAGGAAGAGTGGGAGAGGGAAGAAGGAAGCAGGGAAAAAGGGCAGTAGAAGGACCCAGGATTGGGGGTGGGGTCAGAGATAGAGAGCCATGGTGGGGGATGGGCTCATGCTGGTTACCGACGTCAACTCTGGTTCTAGGTCCTCAAGGCCTGTGATGGCCGACCATGTGCTGGGGCGGTGCAGAAGTTCCTGGCCTCAGTGCTCCCAGCCTGTGGGGACCTCAGTTTCCAGCAGGATCAGATGACACAGACTTATGGCTTCAGGGACCCGGAGATCACGTGAGATGTGGTGGGGTCAGTAAAAGTTCACAGGGTCCCCTGTAAAGTACTAGGCAAGGTCTCAGTACAGAAGGATTTTAGGGTACCACACCTGTGTCAGGCCTCCTGCTTTCTAACTTGCTGGTATGGGAACTCACTGATCTCCCCTGGGAAGTAGCAGGGACAGAGTGGGGAGAGTTCATAGGTCATGGTGAGCCCAGAGATGACGCTTACTCCTCAGGCACATTTCAGAGCCTTTGCTCAGGGAGGGCTTCCCAAGGACACTGTTTTATGAGCAAGCAGTCTCCACCAAGAGGCCTGGGGAGCTGGCTTGCTTGGAAAAGTCCATGCTGTGTGAGCATGGGGGCCTGAGCGAGCTGCAGTTCCGGCACCCCCATAAGCTGAGCACAGTGAGGTGCCTGGGACCCCTGTGCTGGAAGTCAGGAGAGAGGCTAGCAAAGTGCACCCAAGCCAATGAGCTCCAGGTTCAGTGAGAGTCGCTATCACAAAAAATAAGGTCCAGCTAAGTGTGATGTTGCACACCTTTAATCGCAGCACTCGGGAGGAAGAGGCAGGTGGATCTCAGAGTTTGAGGTCAGCCTGGCCTACAGAGCAAGGTCCAGGACAGCCAGGGCTATACAGAGAAACCCTGTCTCAAAAAATAAAAGGAAAAAAAATAGGCCAATGTGAAAGATCCCTGAAGATGGGAGACCCTCACTCAATTGTAGGGATGACGCGACCCCCCCCCCCCCAAGAACTCACGAGAGACCGTCCTTGCTGCAATTGCACAAGGTTTATTGACAGGAACCAGCACGCTGGGGCCAACTCGTATCCCACGCAGGGGTAGAGGAGTTCAACCTCGAGCAGCTGGGAAAGGGGGTATTTAAAGGAAAAACTATAACCCAAGTGGGTAGGGAGGGTGTTATTGGAAAATACCAGTGAAGAATCACAAGGGGGAACTAAAAATCACAAGGGGAAACTCCCTGCTTCTCAAGATTGTTCTCAAGATTTTAATCTAACTTTTGTGGTTGGCCAGGTCCTGGAACAAGGTCACTGAACCTGCTTATGTAATTATCTGTTCTGTGGTCAGCCAGTTCTCAGAACAGGCTGTTTCAGGGCCCAACTATTTTTCTTTCTTGGCTCTAACTTGGTCTGTGGGGTCAAACTTAAATTTTTTACCTTACATTCCCCAGTTCTAGTGGCTAGTTCTAATCATAGAACTAAATTTTAGTATCTTTACAATATTGATTTTTTTTGACTTTCTAAAGTATGATATTGTTGGCATAACATCAAAATCTGAACAGCACTCACTCTTTCTCTAATAAAGGTAACTAACTTACTTAACACACATGGACCTATTATTAAAAGCAGAAGCAAAAATCAAAAGGGGTCCCATAAGGGTAGATATCAAAGTAGTCATCCAAGGATATCTACTAAACCCGCTCTTGAACCATCCCTGATGTGCTTCTCTGTCTCTCTGTTGTTTGTCTAACCTTTCTCTAAGTCTTTAATTATTCCTGAATGGTCTACATAAAAACAACAAACAACATTCTTCTCTGAGAGCAGCGTATAATCTGTCTTTTAAGAATAACAAATTTAATCCCCTTCTATCTGTAAGACTACTTCTGAAAGGGAAGTTAAAGACTCTTTAAGCTTGGAAATAGATTGTTCCAGAGCCCTCAAATCTTTATCCAAGGCTATTCTTAATTCATTAAAGTACTGAGGGGCCTGTATTAGGGCAGCGGTGCCTGTCACAACACTGGTGGCTACCCCGAGATCCAGGATTACTGCTAGTGTCAAAGAGACAGGCTCTCTCTGAAAACGGGTTGGGCACTTGTCAAACTCATCTTTAGATGGTTCCGGGGCCCACTTCACGAGGTAGGCTTGGATCCCAGCGGAAATATCTTTAACTTTCACCGCTGTAGGGGTCATCAGGAGTACCAAGTATGGCCCTTTCCAGCAAGGTTCCAGATTCCCCACTTGATGGTGTCGGACTAGGACAGTGTCTCTGACCTGGAACTGGTGGGGCACGTCCGGACTCCCAGTCTCATAGGCCTCTTTCAGTTGTTCCCAGGCTTGGCGTCTCACCTCAAGGGCCTTTAAATGGGCAAACAGGGGTTTAGAAAGAACAGCATCAGGATCATGTACTCCACCTGACTCAGTGAGCAGGCGGTCCCCCACACAGGATCTAATAAGGGGTGACTTTAAATCACCCTGGAGTGTTCCGAACTCGGAACAGGGCAAAGGCAAGGAGGGCTGTCCTGTCATTCCTGCCGGTCTCTAAGGCCAATTTTCTTAGGGTCTCTTTTAGGGTTCTATTCATCCTCTCTACCTGACCTGAGCTCTGGGGTCGGTAAGCACAATGTAATTTCCAATTAATCCCCAGTTGAGTGGCCAATCCCTGCCTTACCTGGGCAACAAAGGCAGGTCCATTATCAGACCCAATTACCTTGGGTATTCCGAACCTTGGGAAGATTTCTTCTAGGATCTTCTTGGCTACCACGTTGGCCATCTCAGTCCTGGTAGGAAAAGCTTTTACCCAGCCTGAAGACACACATGTATTGGTTCACTTTACATGGTGTTGTCTGTAAACACTAATAAGTACTTGTTGTCATATCTAGCTGGCTTAATTTCTGTAAAATCTACCTCCCAGTAGGCCCCAGGCTGGTAACCCCTGAGCCTCTTCCTAGGAGTATATATGGAGTGTCCTGCATTAGACATAGCACAGGCCTTGCAGCTTTTGACTATTTCCTCTGCCAAGTCAGAGAGTCCTATAAGATAGTAGATGGAGGACCTAACCATACCTTTTAATTTCTTGGCCCCCAAGTGGGTCAGGTAATGTAAGTTGGTAACATACTTGTGTTCTTCTTCCCGTGGGACGACTAGTTTTCCTTCTTCTGTTTCTACTACCCCATATGGGGTTTCTTTTATCAGTCCTAATTTGTCCATAACTTGATAGTCCTCAGGGGTGTATCTAAAGCTGGTCTCTCTGACATCATATAATCTTTAGGCTCTTTGACTGCCAGGATCATTGCGCCTTGGGCTGCTTGTTTGGTGGTTAGGTCTGCCATCTGATTCCCTTTAGCCATACCAGTTTTCTGGTGTCCTGGACAATGTATAATGGCTACCTTCTTTGGTAAGTGTATGGCCTCGAGGAGGCTCAAAATTTCCTCTTTATTTTTTATGTCTTTCTCTGCAGATGTCAACAGCCCTGTCTTTGTCTCTATATTGCTCCATGTATATGGGCAGTGGCAAAAGCATACCTGCTGTCAGTGTAGATGTTGATAGACTTCCCCTCTGCCATTTGTAGAGCTTGTATCAAAGCCACAGGTTTGGCTTTCTGGGCCGATGTCCCTTCAGGGAGGCTGCTGGCCCAGATCACTTGCTTCCTGTCCACTCCTGCTGCCCCTGACTTCCGCTTACCTTCAACCACGAAGCTACTGCCATCCGTGTACCAGCTCCGACTCCCAGGCCAAGGCTGATTGTTCAGATCATTTCGAGTACCAGTTTCCTCTGCTAGGATGTCAGCGCAGTGATGAGTAGGTGAAGAGTCATTAGTCTCGGGCAGTAGGGTAGCAGGATTGAGGACAGCAGGGGGTGGTGGTGGTGGGGGTGGTGGGATGGGGGTGGTGGGTGGTGGAGCGAAGGTCACTCGTTCAGTCGTTCAGTCAACCAAAGGCTCTGATAATGTGTCATACGAGTGTTGGTCATCCATCGGTCTGGGGGCTGTCAGATAATGCTTTCAAGAGTGTGGGGTGCCGCTACAGTTATTTGCTGTCCCAGAGTGAGCTTATCAGCATCCTTGTCAAGCAGAGCTATGGCAGTAATAGCTTTCAAGCAAGAAGGCCACCCACTGGCAACAGGGTCTAACTTGTTGGATAGGTAAGCCACTGGCCTTTTCCAAGGTCCCAAAGTCTGAGTAAGGACTCCTCATGCAGTCCATACTCCTCTTCGAGCCTCAGGGCCAATACTGTGGAGGTGGGAGTTTTCCATGTCACCTCTGGCCCAGTTCGAATAAACCTGACCTGGGCCTTCAACTTTGTTAACAAGTCTCTTCCTAGTAAAGGCAGGACACTCAGGAATAACCAGGGAGGAATGGGTTACTTGTCCTCTCCCCAAATCTACAGTTTATGAGGTGGTCCATGGATATTGTTTCTGTCCAGTTGCTCCTATTGCTGTAGTCTTCTTGTTTTTTAACTTCCCCAACAGGGAAGCACAGAGTACTCTGCCCCTCTGTCTACCAGAAAGTCCATAGGGGTCCCCTCCACAGTCAGGGTTACCCTAGGCTCGGGGAGGGGGGGGTCTGAGTCCCGTCCCCTCTAATCATCATCTTCTAGGGCCATTATCTTAGGGGCCCTCCCTTTCTTCTTTGGGCACTCTCTTGTCCAGTATGCTTTTTCTTTGCAATAAGCACATTGGTCTTTATCCAAGGGTGCCTCTGTCCGTCATCATTCATCCTTGGTCTTCTGTTGCCCAGGTTTCCTATCTGTCTAGGTCCTGTCTTTTCTTTCTTTCCTACCACTGCGGCCAAAATTCTAGTCAAATTTCTCTCTTGCCTACGATCCCTCTGGTCCTCTCTTTCCTCTGCCTCCCGCCCCTCTCTCTCTCTTTCTTCTCTTCCTCAGTCTCCCGCTGATGAAACACTTTCTTTGCCTCCTTAACCAAATCCTGCAAGGTATAATCCTGCAACCCTTCTAGCTGCTGTAACTTTTTCTTAATATCTGATGCTGACTGCCCTATAAAGGCCATAGCCACCACAGCTTGCTGACCCTCAAAGGTTGGGTCAAAGGGAGTATAATGCCGATTAGCCTCCATTAAACGTTCAAGAAACACAGATGGTGGTTCAACAGGCCCTGAAGAACCTCTTTTACCTTAGCCAAATTGGTGGGGTGTCTAGCAGCCCCTTTCAGCCCTGCCACAAGAGCCCGGCAGTTGACCATCAGCTGCTCCCTACCTGCTGCTGTATTGAAGTCCCAATCAGGTTGGTTAAGGGGAAACCTGGCATCTATTTCATTTGGAAGACTGGTTGGTGCCCCATTTGCTCCGGGGATGTTCTTCCGGGCCTCCAACAGGATCCTCTCTTTCTCTTCTGTAGTGAAGAGGACCTGTGAAAGCTGGAACAATCATTCCAGGTGGGTTGGTGGGAAAATATCAAAGACTCCACCAATCCTGTCAGGCTGGTGGGATTCTCTGGAAAGGATGGGTGATTAGTTTTCTAGTTACAAAGATCAGCAGAGGAAAATGGCCAGTACTGAAGGGGTTGAAGGTTCTCGGGCCCACCGGAGCTCTGTAGGTACGCAGCACAGACTCACGGTACAGTCTGGTCCATCCATATTCTGCGCTCTCCAGCTCTGTGTACCTGCAGCGGGTCTACCTCTCACCACCCCGAGAGGTTCGGGGTTCCCTGGCAGTGGGGGTTGAGGCTGTGGATAAGGGGAGAAGCCTTCACTTTCGATTTATCCTTTGGTGTTTCACAGAGAGCCAGGACTGGGGAGCCTAGCTTTTGTTCACGCACCCAGGGTTTGACCCAAGACGGGGTGGTGGTGGTGGTGGTGGTGGTGGTGGTGGTGGTGGTGTGTTCTGAACCAGATCTTGCCACACTGTGATGTATGGTTGCTGATCGGGATGGGATCCCAGCCCTTCCTAAAAGACAATGGCTTTAATTTCAAGAATGATGGTTAAGTCAAAGGTCCCCTCTGGACGCTAGCTGACATCAAACTTCGGCCAGTCTGAGGAGCAAAAAGTCTGCCATGATCCTTTCTTAATCTCAACTGACAAGTTGTGTGCTCTAGACCTAACTTCAGTCCAGTGATTCAAAGTCAAACTCAGAGGAGTCATCACAGTCTGTCCCATCATCAAAGTCACAAGTAAGACAAAACAGAGACCTAAGACACAGAAAGGCTAACAGATGTCCGACTCCACCTAGATAGATAAAACCACTCCAGAAATAAAAGACAGCCTGGAGGGCATGTAGCTTCTCCAATCCAGGAGAACTACCGTATCCTCACCAGCACCCAGGCGGGAATCTCCCGGGCGTCCATGGGGTCCCTCCTGACCTCCTGGGACAGGCGGCAGTTGGTGATCTCCTAGCACATCGGCTGATCACACCCTCCGTCTCCTCCGGAGACCTGAAACATGAGACATGAGCTACTGCGAGAAACTGAAAGTACAGAACTCAGCTGGCACAGAAACAAAAAGACACAACGTCTCACCTTCAAGTGGGTCTTCGGAGATGACGGTGGTCGCAAATCTTGGGATGAGCCCCCAAGATGAAAACCCCCCCAAGGAGGGGAGACCCTCACTAAAGTCTCTGGATGATGCAACCCCCCAAGAACTCACGAGAGACCGTCCTTGCTGCAATTGCACAAGGTTTATTGACAGGAACCAGCGCACTGGGGCCGAATTGTATCCCACGCAGGGGTAGAGGAGTTCAACTTTGAGCAGCTGGGAAAGTGGGTATTTAAAGGAAAAACTATAACCCAAGGGGGTAGGGAGGGTGTTATTGGAAAATACTGAAAATACCAGTGAAGAATCACAAGGGGGAACTAAAAATCACAAGGGGAAACTCCCTGCTTCTCAAGATTTTAATCTAACTTTTGTGGTTGGCCAGGTCCTGGAACAAGGTCACTGAACCTGCTTATGTAATTATCTGTTCTGTGGTCAGCCAGTTCTCAGAACAGGCTGTTTCAGGGCCCAACTATTTTTCTTTCTTGGCTCTAACTTGGTCTATGGGGGTCAAACTTAAATTTCTTACCTTACAAATGTTTTAAGAGCACTGACTGCTCTTCTAGAGGACCCAAGCTCAATTCCCAGAACCCACAAAATGGCGCTCAATAGTTTATAACTCCAGTTTCAGGGGACCCAGTACCCTCTCTGGCCACCACAGACACTGCATGCATGTGCATAAACATGTAGTCAAAGCACAAATACACATAAAAAATATCTTTATAGAAGTCAACAGTTATTGCAAATACTTAATGTAAACCTGTAGCCTCTACATGCTTGTGTACCTGCCCAGACAGTATATGACACGCACACACCCACACACTCCCCCACACCCAGGCAGCAGTGGTGGACCAACAGGGTAAGTGGGTCCCTGCTTGGGTTGCCTGTGTTTCTGGAAGCTCAATGTCCACGCATCAGCAGTTGGGGAAGGGAGGGTTCTCAGCCCAGGCTGCATCATCATGGCCGCCTACCACCTGCAGGCATCTGGTGAACGCTGGGGTCCTCACTGTCCGAGATGCTGGAAGCTGGTGGCTGGCTGTGCCTGGAGCTGGGAGATTCATCAAGTGCTTTGTTAAAGGTATGATGCCTGAGGAGCAACACCCATGGGGGGTCTTTAGGTCTCCAAATTTGACTCACTTCTTCCTTTTCCTGGACCTTCTCCTCCAGGGCGCCAGGCTGTACTGAGCATGGTGCGGAAGGCCAAGTACCGGGAGCTTGCCCTGTCAGAGCTCCTGGGCCGCAGGGCCCCTTTGGCAGTGCGGCTAGGTCTTGCCTACCATGTGCACGACCTCATTGGAGCCCAGCTAGTGGACTGGTGAGTCTAGTCCTGAGACTTGGGAAACGTGCAGGGACCCAGGGTTGGCGTCCCTGTAAGTGTTGCATCTGTCATCAGTGAAGCCGAGATTCTCTCATTCCGGGACTCGGGAGAAGACTGGACTAAATTCTGGATTTGCACACTTTGGGTCTAGGCAGCTGACTCCAGTCTTGTCTTTCTGTTACACAGTGTCCCCACCACTTCTGGAACCCTCCTTCGCCTGCCAGATACATGAGGAGCCAATGCTTGGATTCTGCAACTCACTGAGTGAGGTTCCTGGAAGTGCCACCCCAGGGTGGCTGAGCAAGTCACCGCAGTGGGTGCCAGGCTCTACTGCTGCAAGCTGGGCTTCTACCTGAGCTGGGCTGTGGGCATTGCAGCTCTTGCTTCTGTGCGTGTGGAGTCAGGAGCCGAGCCAAGGGGATGAGAAGGTGGGGTTGCTGGAGACACTGGAGCAGGGAGTAGAAAACTCTGCCCTTCACGTCAGGCTGAAATTGCCAAATAAAATACTTGTGCCTGCACTTCTTTCTGTGTCCTTTGTTCAGTGTGGTGTATGTACTGCTGTGTGAAGCCCAACTTAGGGCTAAGCATTTCATCATAGTTTAGAGAGAGAACAAGGCTTACTCAGCCCAATTTCCCTGTGGGGGTGTGAGTGTACCCCATCTTCTGAGCTATAGGCTTTCTGTTAGAGCCATACCAAGCAGAGGACTGCCTTGAATATGAGGTCAACGACTGGGGAACCCATTCGAGTTTTGTTAGGAACTTTACCTGTCCTATCTGTGTGCCATGTTGGAGCTGAATACACTCACACATTGGCAAGCACATGTATTCGTGCACACACATACACACAAAAGTACTTGGTACTGGGAATAAACAAGTACAAGATTCAATTTGGGACCAAGATTTCTTCAGAGACCCTGGTGTTTGGGTTGCCTCCCCAGCTCTGGGCCTAGGGCCAGATCTGTTTCTTGACCATCACGTGGTTTCCGGGCTCATGGGGTCAAAGGGAGGGGCAAGGTCCAGATCAAACTCTGCCCCAAACCTAGGTTGATCAGAAGGGAGCAGACAGTCAGACCAGACAGGTTGACCTCTCCTGGATCCTCCAGCCATGTGGCTCCTCTGGGGGCTGGCCTGGGTGTTCAGCTTCTGTGCCTCATCCCTGCAGAAGCCCAGGTCCCCGGGAAGACACTGGCGTTTGCATGGGCCAGGGGTGAGAGAGAGTGGGGTGGTGGGGTTCGGCTGGGTCTGAAGATGTACCTCACTGTTCTAGGTTGCTCCTGTTTTCCCCTTCTGTGGTTAATTTGGGGACCCCCCTGTCGGTGGGGGTACAGCTCCTGGATGCCCCTCCAGGACAGGAGGTAAAAGGATCAGTGTTCCTCAGAAACCCAAAGGGTGGTTCCTGCTCCCCAAAGAAGGACTTTAAGCTGAGCTCGGGAGATGACTTTGTGCTGCTCAGTCTTGAGGTAACCAGTACCAGCACCCCTGCTGTTTCTCAGGTCTCTCTGCTGCACCCCATTGTCTGCTTATTTAGCAGCAGACAGCAGCTTGTTATGTGACATAGGCTGGCTTTGAACTCACAGCTGTCCTCTTGCCTCAGCCCCCAAAGTGCTAAGATTTACAAGTACACCTGGTTTGCCTGTTGCCTTTTGTTTTATTGTTTAGTTTTGCTTTTGAGACGGGATTTCAGGGTGTAACCTAGATTGATTGAAATTGCTCAGTGACCCTACTGTGGGCCTCTCAAGTGTTGGGATTACAGCCGGGAGCCATTGTGCCTGGCACTTCTGTTGCCTTTTCCATCCCTGTCCCCCTCAATGACTTCCTACCTCTCTCTCCTCTGGCACAATGGCCTTGCTGTCCCTACCTTAGGCTCTGTATTGGGTTCCTTTTGCTCTGTCTGATAGTCTCCTTCTGTCTTGATAGGTCCCACTGGAAGATGTGAGGAGCTGTGGCCTCTTTGACCTGCGCAGAGCCCCCTACATCCAGCTGGTAGCTCAGTCTCCGTGGCTAAGGAACACAGCTTTCAAAGCCACAGAGACTCAGGGTGTCAACTTGCTCTTCTCTTCCCGACGAGGCCACATCTTTGTGCAGACCGATCAGCCTATCTATAATCCGGGGCAGCGGGGTGAGCCTCCAGCCCCAGGGCCTTTGCTCTGTCTCTCCCAGGCTGCTCAGGGCATGTTTGGTGCCTTCCATGTAAGGCAACTTCACAGATAGAGCCACCCTGGGGGCTTGATTAGCAGTTAAGTCCCCGTTGTCTCCCTGCAGCAGTTCCATTCGGTTTGCTCAGGACTCTTACCTCTCACCCCCACCTTCCCTCATCCTTCTCTTAGTTCGTTATCGGGTCTTTGCACTGGATCAAAAGATGCGCCCATCCACTGATTTCCTCACCATCACAGTGGAGGTGAGTGTCTGACCTCTGACCCTCCCGACACTGTGCACTGATGTGACCTCCCACTTGACCACATCGACTCCCCTCACAGAACTCCCATGGCCTCCGTGTACTCAAGAAGGAGATATTTACTTCCACACCCATCTTACAAGATACCTTCATCATTCCAAACATCTCAGAGTGAGCTCTCCCACCTTAGGGTATCCCTTTATCTGTACCACCCCAAGGCATGCTTCCCTTGGCACTGTCCACCACCTCTGACAGACAGAGGCACGTTCCAGATGTTCTGACCCTGCCCCTCCCAGATCTCTGGTCATACCTCAGCTTTCTTCTGGAGGAATCAGGCCATAGCTGTCTGTGGGTAGCCTGGACTCACTCACACTAAAGTTGTCTATGGGTGGGTAGCCTGGACTCACTCAGGCCATGGCTGTCTGTTGGTGGGTAGCTCAACTCCCTCCTTTGTCCATTTTCAGGCCTGGGACCTGGAAGATCTCAGCTAGGTTCTCAGATGGACTGGAGTCCAATAGGAGCACCCACTTTGAAGTGAAGAAGTATGGTGAGTGCTGAAGTACGGGGTAGAGGAGGGTGAGGTGGGCAGCCTGAGGGGAGGACCCTGTCTCTAGTACCTGGCCACCCATCTCTTCACCCTTATTCAGTCCTTCCCAACTTCGAGGTGAAGATTACTCCTTGGAAGCCATATATCCTGATGGTGCCCAGCAACAGTGATGAAATCCAATTAGACATCCAGGCCAGGTACCCACCGTCCTGCCCTGCCTCACTCCTCCATCTTTGCAAAGCCCAGCTTCCTTGCACCCTTGGCTTTCCTCTTTTTTCCTCTTTTATTTGAGATTTTTTGAGACAGAGTCTCACACCCACTGTATACTCACCGTGTAGTCCTGTCTGGCCTTGAACTTACTGAGCTCCATCTGCCTCTGCCTCTTGAGTGCTGGGATTAGGGATGTGCATGCATGTGTCTATGTGTGCAGGGGAATGTGTGTGTGTACATCTGTGGAGGCCACAGAAAACCTATGGTGTCCTCCTTGGAGACACACACTCATTGCAGTGGAACTCACTGACTGGGCTAAGCTGGCTGTCCAGGCAACCCTCAGAACCCCCACCTCTGTGCTCCCAATGGTGGGATCACATTGGATGCTGCCACGCCACCGGGCATTTCTACAGGGATCCTGGGGCACCGAACTCAGGTCTTTGTGCTTTCTTGGCAATACTTTACCAACTGAGTTATTGCTCCAGCCCTCAGCTCTCCTCCTGTCTCCCCATGGCAACAGGTACATCTATGGGAAGCCCGTGCAGGGCGTGGCATACACACGGTTTGCGCTCATGGATGAGCAAGGGAAGAGGACTTTCCTTCAGGGCCTAGAGACGCAGGCCAAGGTAGGGTAGCGTCAAGGGGGTGACAAGGGGAAATGGAGACCTAGCATAACTCACAGCCTTTTCTCTTCTTAGTTGGTGGAAGGCCGGACCCACATTTCCATCTCAAAGGACCAGTTCCAGGCTGCCCTGGATAAAATCAATATTGGGGTCAGAGACCTGGAGGGGCTGCATCTCTATGCTGCTACAGCTGTCATTGAGTCTCCAGGTGGGTGGCTTCCCTCTGCTGGCACTTCAAGCCTTGCCCTTGAGAACACCCTCAGGGGCAGTTTAAAAATGCAAATGGCACCATCAGACAGCCTCTGGTCCTCACCATCCAGTACAGCTCCTGATGCCAACACAGACCCAGGTCCTCCCATCACAGTCCTGTCCTTTCCTGTCTCCTTTTATCTAACTGTTTCCAGTCACTCTCCTCTTGGTTCACCATCTGATAGGCCGTGCACACATGTGCAGATGAAGCAGTGCACAACCAGTTCTTGGTTCCCTTCCCTAGTTTCTGCCCTCTGGCTCTTGCCTCCCCTTCCCTGGGTTTTGCCCTCCATCTCTCTGCTCTCTGTCTTGCAGGAGGAGAGATGGAGGAGGCAGAACTCACGTCCTGGCGCTTTGTATCATCTGCCTTTTCCTTGGATCTCAGCCGCACTAAGCGGCATCTCGTGCCTGGAGCCCACTTCCTGCTGCAGGTTCCTCTTGGAAGGGCAGGGCTGGAGGGGAGAGGGTATGGGCCACACAGTCTTAATGACGCTTCTTTCTGACTGTCTCCTCCAGGCCTTGGTCAGAGAAATATCAGGCTCTGAAGCCTCTAACGTTATTGTCAAAGTTTCTGCCACATTGGTGTCAGGCTCTGATTCCCAAGTCCTCAACGTTCAACAGAGCACCAATAGAATTGGCCAAGTCAGCATTTCCTTCCCCATCCCACCAACCGTCACAGAACTTCGGCTCTTGGTAGTGCTTCCCTGAGGACTGGGGATGGGCATGGAGGCAGGGAGGGTGCATGAGTTGTTTCCTGGGTGCTTCTGATGGAGTTTGGGAGAAGGGATGGCACATTTGGGTCCTTGGCATAGACCCTGCCCTTCATGCCTTCAGGTGTCTGCGGGCTCCCTCTACCCAACGATAGCCAGGCTCACTGTGCAATCCCCACCTTCAAGAGGCACTGGCTTTCTTTCTATTGAGCCACTAGACCCTCGGTCCCCTCGTGTGGGGGACACCTTTATCCTAAACTTACAAGCTGTGGGCATCCCTGCACCTACCTTCTCTCATTACTACTACATGGTATGTGGGACTTGAGGTATAGGAGTGCTGGGGTTGGACTCGGGGCAGGGTGTATACCAAGCAGGAAGCCACTCACTGCCTCCCCATGGCTCAGATCATCTCCAGAGGCCAGATCATGGCTATGAGAAGGGAGGCCCGGAGGACCGTGACCTCTGTCTCCGTGTTGGTGGACCATCAGCTGGCTCCTTCATTCTACTTCGTGGCTTACTTCTATCACCAAGGACACCCGGTGGCCAACTCTCTGCTCATCAACATCCAGCCCAGGGACTGTGAGGGCAAGGTGACTGGGTCTGGATAGGTGGTGTGGGCTGTGGTTTGTGTGTGTGTGCATGTGTGTGCACATGCCTGTTAGCCTGCATGTTCATGTGCATGTGTGTGCACACATGCACATGCGTGTTTATGTACATGTGTGTGCTGAAATGCATGTATGTGCATGTATGCTTGTGTGTGTGCATGTTCAAGTGTGCATGTGCACCCAGGGGTTCAGAGGAGGACAGGATGACTGGTTTAGCCACTGAGTGTGCATGGGGCTGGAGGTGAGAGTTCACTCTTTTTCTTTTTTCATCTTCACACATGTGAGGTGGGCATGTGTGTGTGCACATTTTGCATGCTGCATGGTGCATGTGCTTGTAGAGAGCTGGGGGTCATCTGTCTTACTCTTCAGCCTTAGTCATTGGGGCAGTTTCTTTCACTCAAGCCTATAGCTCACTGATAAGCCTCATCTTCTAACCACCTTGTTCTGGGGATCCCACCCACCCACCCTGTCTCTGCCTTTCCAGGCTGGAATGACAGGCATGCCCTCACCCCCACCTGGATTCTGGGGTTCAGTCCTCATGCATGGATGGCACACCTCTTAATTACTGACCCATGTCCCCAGCCCACTCTCCATGTGCTGATTGTCTTTTTCCTCACATTTCTGCCAGCTGCAATTGAAGGTAGTTGGTGCCAAGGAGTATCGTAATGGGGACATGATGAAGCTCCAAATTCAAACTGACTCCAAAGCCCTGGTGGCACTGGGAGCTGTGGACACCGCTCTGTATGCTGTGGGCGGTTGGTCTCACAAACCCCTCGACATGAGCAAGGTTTGTCAAACCTTCTCCATGCATCCTTCTTCTCTTCCTCCTTGTCCTTCTCTTCCTCCTCCCCCCTCCTCTCCCTTTTCATCTTCCTTCTCCTCTTTCTCCTCCTCCTTGCCCTCTTCCTCCTCCTTCCCTCCTCCTCTGCCTCCTCCTCCTCCCCCCTCCTCCCCCTCCTCTTAATCCTCCTCCCATCTTCATACTCCTTCTCCTCTTCCCTCTCCTCCTCCTTGCTTAAGGTCTGGGGCTTAGTTCTCAGGTCTCAGTCCCTATAGGCTCTTCCCAGTCTTCCCTTGCGTCCTAGATGTTCTTGGTCTCCCCACTCGCTTCTCTCATCTTTGAGCCGTACCCTAATACTCTCAGCTGAGTGGCAGATCCTGCTCCTCAGTTGCTCACATCTCCCAGCATCTCTTGCCTTTTCCTGCTAGGTCTTTGAAGTAATCGACAGCTACAACCTTGGCTGTGGTCCTGGAGGTGGGGATGATGCCCCTCAGGTGTTCCAGGATGCTGGTCTGGCCTTTTCTGATGGTGATCGACTAACTCAAACCAGAGAGGGTAAGAACGTAGTGAGTGGGAGCAGACAAAGGAGAAAAGGCCGTGTGTGTGTGTGTGTGTGTGTGTGTGTGTGTGTGTGTGTGTGTCTTTCTGTGTGTATGTGTGTGTCTGGGTGTCTGGGTGTGTGAGATTCATGGGTCTAAATGTGGGTGGGCTGAGGGATGGAGAAAGAGGAGGCTTGACGACTCTCTTGCTCTCTACCAGACCTGAGCTGTCCCAAGGAGAAGAAAAGTCGGCAAAAGAGAAATGTTAACTTCCTGAAGGCTCTTAGTGAGAAGTGTATGTTGTGGGTGCCCATGGAGCACTGGGAGCCATGTCTTGGGGTCAGGGTGGGATCTGCTTCTCTGCCCTCTGCAGCCCCCTGGCCAGTTGTGGTATGGAGGGTGAGGAGGCCAAGGGCTGAGGTGGAGGCTGGCTGGTGCAGTCCATCGGCCTGCTGACTTCTCCCCGAGCACGTGCTGGTGGTTCTAGGTTTGATGGATGCTGAGGCTTCAGTCCCTCCCACCTGCCTAGCCTTCCCTGGCCCAGCAGTGGGCCAGTATTCTTCTCCAGATGCCAAGTGCTGCTGCCAAGACGGGATGGCGAAGCTGCCCATGAAGCGTACCTGTGAGCAGCGGGCTGCCCGTGTGCCTCAGCAGGCCTGCCGTGAACCCTTCTTGTCCTGTTGCAAGTTTGCTGAGGACCTTCGCAGGGACCAGACCAGGAGCCAGGCACCCCTTGCCCGAAGTGAGCAGCCAGATGAAGCTGAAGGAGGGATGGGCGGTGACGCCTGAGAGGGCAACACATTCCCTCCTCAATGCCGTCCCCACTGCCCCCAGAGGTCCGGGACATGGTGAATTTGATAGAGGAAGATGACATTCTTGTGCGCACCTCCTTCCCAGAGAACTGGCTCTGGAGAGTGGAACCTGTAGACAGCTCCAAACTGTGAGGGCCTGGCATGCCTGATCTTGCTTCTGGGCTGGGTCTGGGGAGAGTGACAAGGCTGTGAGCAACAGGGCTTCTCTGCATTCCCCCCGACCCTCCCACAGGTTGACAGTGCGGCTTCCTGATTCTATGACCACATGGGAGATTCATGGTGTGAGCCTGTCCAAAAGCAAAGGTGAGGCGGTGCTGTCCAGACGTCTTCTCATCCCTCCATGCTCTGACCCTCCCTCTGCTCTCTGCATGGATCTGGGGAAAATCTTCACTGGCTTGCCTGCAGGCAAGAGCAGAGGGCGGTCATTCCAGAACCCTTCCTCCCCGAGGCCTGAGGTCCATCTCTGTCACTGCCCCATCTCCCTGTCCACAGGTCTGTGTGTAGCCAAGCCAACTCGTGTTCGAGTGTTCAGAAAATTCCACCTTCACCTGCGCCTGCCCATCTCCGTCCGCCGCTTTGAGCAGCTTGAATTACGGCCTGTTCTCTACAACTATCTGAATGATGACAAGAACGTGAGACCGTAGGGGAGCCTGAGCATCCAGGGTGGGCATAGGGAGGGGTGCAGCCAGGGACAGGTCAGGTCAGGCAGTGGTCCTGATCACATTAGGGATCGCTGTCCATCTCTGTTTCCTGTCCCCAAGTGAGTGTCCATGTGACCCCAGTAGAGGGCCTGTGCATGGCTGGTGGTGGAATGATGGCCCAGTGGGTGATAGTGCCTGCAGGCTCTGCCCTGCCTGTGGCCTTCTCTGTGGTACCCACAGCTTCTACCAACGTGCCCCTGAAATTGGTGGCTAAAGGGACTTTGGATTCAAGCGATTCTGTGTCTAAGATTCTCCAAATTGAGGTGAATGACTGCATGGAAATCTAGCCACCCCACTCCCCGGGCTCCTAGCCATTTAACATTCCATTGGCCAGGCCATGGTTCTGCACTCAAACCCAGTGCATGGATAAACTTACAATCCACTATTGTGACTCAATTGTTTACTTATATTGAGACAGAGGCTAGCTATGTAGCCCAGGTTTGCTTCAAACTCCCTCTGTAGTCCAGGCTGGCCTTGAACATTCAGTAATCCCCCTGCCTTTGCCTTTGGAATTACTAGTCTACAGGCACCACTGTCACACCTAGCCGGCTGTCTCTGAAACAGTTTGTTCTCTTTTATGTTATTTGTTTGGTCATGGGGGTTAAGTCCAGGACCTTGTACATGGTAGAGAAGTGAGTTTAGTCCCTGTTTCTGATTGCGAAGTTCACATGCCAAGACCCAGGGGTGTTCACCCAGAGGGGAGGCTGTAGCCATGGCTAATCCCCCACTGTATTTTCCAATTGAGACAGAAGGAAGGAGCCATCCACAGAGAAGAGATAGTCTACAACCTCGACCCCCTAAGTGAGTAGGGCTCCCCCAGCCACTAGTACCCTAGTAGAGTTATGGGGCACAGGGGCTCACCCACCAGCTCCTCTCCTCTGCCTAGATAACCTAGGTCAGATGTTGGAGATACCTGGCAGCTCGGATCCCAACATAGTCCCTGAAGGAGACTTCAGCACCTTTGTCAAGGTTACAGGTGGGTCCAGACCTTTCCCATGAGCCTCTGTGTTCACCTGAAGTCCATGGTTGTAGTCTTCTGGTGCTGAGTGCATAGACCCAGTCTCATCTTCAACTTCTCTGTCCTTTAGCCTCTGAACCCTTGGAGACTCTGGGCTCTGAAGGAGCTTTGTCCCCAGGAGGCGTGGCCTCCCTCCTGAGGCTTCCCCGGAGCTGCGCAGAGCAAACCATGATCTATTTGGCTCCTACCCTGACTGCTTCCAACTACCTGGACAGGACAAAACAGTGGAGCAAACTGTCCCCTGAGACCAAGGACCATGCTGTGCATCTGATCCAGAAAGGTTCTGGGTTAAGGGAAAGCAAGAGTCAGAGCCAGGGAGGGCATGAAAGGCAGCCAGGAGCCTAGAGAGAGAAGCTGGGGTCAAGGGTAGGGCGCTGGGAGTACAGTCCTGGCCCAAACAGCAGGAGAGTAGGAACCTTGGCACCTCTTTTTTCCCAGGCCACGTTCGGATCCAGCAGTTTCGGAAGAAAGATGGCTCTTTTGGGGCTTGGTTACACCGGGACAGCAGCACCTGGTGAGGCTGGGGACTCTGTTCAGGGCAGCCAGAGGTCAAAAAGCAACCAGCCAGGTCTCCTGAGAGACTAGCATTTTCTCCAGCCACGCCCCCTCCGCTCTAGGCTGACTGCCTTTGTGCTGAAGATTCTGAGTTTGGCCCAGGAACAGGTGGGCAACTTCCCGGAGAAGCTGCAGGAGACGGCTAGCTGGCTGCTGGCCCAGCAGCTGGGTGATGGCTCCTTCCACGACCCATGTCCAGTCATCCACAGAGCAATGCAGGTGTGAACACGCTGGAGGCATGTGTAGGATGTCAGCAGGAAGACGGGCTCCTCACAACTCTGGCCTGACAGCCTCTCTCTCTCTCCTCACTAGGGGGGCTTGGTGGGGTCCAACGAGACGGTGGCACTGACCGCCTTTGTGGTCATTGCCCTTCACCACGGGCTGAACGTCTTCCAGGAGGGGCATGCGAAGCAGCTGAAGAACAGAGTGGTAAGGAAGCCGTGCTCTGTCCTTCCTGCCTGGCCATCCTTGCCCCGGGAGCCCGGGCATGCAGGCTCAGGCCTCTGCTCTCTTCTAGGAAGCCTCCATCACCAAGGCAAACTCTTTCTTGGGGCAGAAGGCAAGTGCTGGGCTCCTGGGTGCCCATGCCGCCGCCATCACAGCCTATGTCCTTACGCTGACCAAGGCCTCGGAGGACCTGCGGAATGTTGCCCACAACAGCCTGATGGCCATGGCTGAGGAAACGGGGGGTGAGGGCGAGGGCACCCTGGCAGAGCACCTGGGACTTGGGGCCCTTGGGATGCCTGAAAAGGGCTGAAAAGAAGGGGCCTCTCATGGCTGTGGAGTGGAAGCAGGGGCTGCCGAGAGGGGGCGCCAGAGATCGTGGCGGCTCAGCTCCTCACCTGTAGTTTCCTTGTTCAATATGTATTTCCCTCCCTTCCAGAAAACCTCTACTGGGGCTTAGTCCTTGGCTCTCAGGACAAAGTTGTGTTGCGCCCCGCAGACCCCCGTAGCCCAACAGAACCTGTGCCCCAGGCCCCAGCCTTGTGGATCGAAACCACAGCCTATGCCCTGCTCCACCTGCTTCTGCGTGAGGGAAAGGGAAAAATGGCTGACAAGGCTGCATCCTGGCTCACCCACCAGGGAAACTTCCACGGGGCATTCCGCAGTACCCAGGTAGGGGCAGCCACAGGGCTCGCTCAGGGTAGGTGGTTCTGAGACCAAGTGCCCCACTCCCACCCTAACCTCCTCAGGACACTGTGGTCACCCTGGATGCCCTGTCTGCCTACTGGATCGCTTCGCACACCACTGAGGAGAAAGTGCTGAAGGTGACGCTCAGCTCCATGGGCCGCAATGGGCTCAAAACCCACGTGCTACACTTGAACAACCACCAAGTCAAGGGCCTGGAGGAGGAGCTGAAGGTGACCTCCTCCATCCCTGATGGGGTTGCTGGGGTATTGGGCCCAGGTAGAAGCCTCTGTCCAATGCCCAGTCCAGCCCTCTCCTGAGGGTGTGGTGGGGAGACTGACTTTCTTCTGGCCGTTTGGTCAAACCTCTGGGCTCTTCTTCCTTCATCTGTAAAACAGTGTGTCTATAGAGTCCACACCAGGGTCTAGGTCAGTGTTTCTTAGTTTTCAGAACGCTGTGACACTTTAGTACAGATCCTCATGTTGTGGGGACCCCAACCATGAATATATTTCATTGTTACTTGATGACCCTAATTCTGCTAGTTATGAATTGTAATATCTGACATGCAGGATATCTGATACACAACTCCCAAAGGGTCACAGGTTGGGAACCGCTGGTCTAGTTGTTCTGGAGATTGACACTGTAGCCAAGCACAAGTTTCTGGGATAGAGGTTGTGTGTGGGGCTACTACTGGTCTGCTCCCCTGTGCCATCTGACCTGCTGCCTCTCCCTCCTGGCAGTTCTCCCTGGGCAGCACAATCAGTGTCAAGGTGGAAGGAAACAGCAAAGGCACCTTGAAGGTGAGGGGAGAGTGGTGCAGGGGTGAGAAGGGAGGGGGTGCAGAGGTGGAGGAGGGAGAGGGTACTGGGGTGGGGTGCAGGTTGGGGAGCTTGGGTGTAGGGGTCAGTGGGGGTAAGGGAGTAAAGTGTACAGGGGTGGGTTTTAGGAGGGTGTAGGGAATGGGGAAGGGTGGAGGATGTAGGGTGAGGTGGGGAGTTGGACATGGAGTACCATGGTTGAGTGAGGTAGGACAGCTAGGTGAGAAGAGGTGGAGTGGAGGTGTGGGGTGCAGGGGTAGGCATGGGCGGTGGGTGGGGTGGGGAGCTGGGCCTTGACTGGGACTTTGTGGCGTAGCATGTGTATTGGGGAGGAGGAGGCCATCTCCTGGCTTGGTGTCCCCTGTTCCTTCCCTGAGCCTCCATCTTTGCTCTGGTCTGGTTTCCCTCCATTTCTGGGTGTCTGACGTCTCCTTCAGCTCCATCCTGAGTACCTCAGACCTAGGTCCCCATGAGCTCCCCCCACCCCCCCGTTTCTTCCTTTATGTCTCACTTGACCCAGGGCACCCATAGATGTCTTGGTAGCTCCCTCCTCTGGCCCAGGTAACTCTTGCCTCCTGTCACACTAATCCCTCTGATCACTGCCAGCATGGCAGTGAGGCCAACAGCCTGGGGAAATGTGCCCCTTCCAGAATGAAGTGGAGTCAGGAGGATCAGTGGCCCAAAGTCATCTTTGCTGTGCCCAGTGTGAGCCCAGGCTATGAGAGAAGCCAGGAGCAGGCAGCTTTCTGGCAGGCTGGGCTCTCAGGACGGCTCCACCCCTCACTGCAGCTGCATCCCACCCCTTGCCTGGTGTGCTGCTATTCACTGGGGTCCGGGATGGGGCAAGGGAAGAGTTGGGGCCTCAGATCCTTCAGCCCAGGCACCCCTTCAAATCTGTGCCATATGTGTCCTGTGTCTCTCCCCCTCTCTGACTGAGGCAGATCCTTCGTACCTACAACGTCCTGGACATGAAGAACACCACATGCCAGGACCTTCAGATAGAAGTGAAGGTCACAGACGCTGTGGAATATGCATGTAAGCCCCGGGGTCAGGGGGCCTTGACTGACCCCTGCAGGGGGGTCTGACAGGGGCTTCTGCCTCCTCACCACTGTACTGCACAGGGAGCGCCTACGAAGACTATGAAGACGACTATAACATGCCAGCCACAGATGATCCCAGCGTTCCCTTGCAGCCTGTCACGCCCCTGCAGCTATTTGAGGGTCGTCGGAGCCGCCGCAGGAGGGAGGCCCCCAAGGTGGCTGAAGAGCGGGAGTCCAGAGTTCACTACACTGTGTGTATCTGGTGAGTGCTGAGAGCTCTAGGGAGAATGGTGGTGGGAAGAGGCGGGGTGTGGCACAGTCTGAGAGTCTATACATCCGGCTTCTCCTCCCACTAGGCGCAATGGCAAGCTGGGGCTGTCTGGCATGGCCATCGAAGACATCACCCTCCTGAGTGGATTCCATGCCCTGAGGGCTGACCTGGAGAAGGTACAGTCACCCACAGACACCTCTCCATCCTTAGGAGCCGACCTCCCTCTTTGTAGCAACCCCAAGTGTTGAACCCAGTCTCACAATGACCAGGGTCCCTGACCTGTGGCTACCTCCTCTTTCCTGCAGCTGACCTCTCTCTCTGACCGTTACGTGAGTCACTTTGAGACTGACGGGCCCCATGTCCTGTTGTACTTTGACTCGGTGAGTAAAGAGAAGTTTCACAGGAGGGGACACTGGGTTTTTGAGTCTGTATGATAAGGGTCAGATGTGTCAGGTGGCCTTAGAGAACTCACAGCTTCTCCCACATGTCACCATGAGGCCGGGGCTGTGACCTCAGCTTAGCAAGGTTTATGGGGAGCCACGGAGAGGTGGAGTCCACCGTGGACACTCACTGGGAGACTCCGAGGGCCTGCTCGGGCACCTGCTCCTGGGAAAGGAGGGAGCAGGGGAGGCAGGACTGATTCAGAGTCTGACCCACATCATGGAGGGTTTCACAGGAAGTGCCTGTAGCACACAGAGGTCCTGGGACAAGGTCTCCCTATTGGCAGTGAAGTCATCAGAGGCCTTGGGGACCAGATTTTAGAGTCTAGTGGCAGAGAAGTGACAGCATGAAGGATCCTGGAGACAAGGCCATGGCAAGCAGTCCAAGGCAAGGCATTGAAGGCAGCCCTGGCTTGGCCCTGAGCAGGCTTCCATCTTCCATCCTGGGGCCAGGTCCCTACCACCCGGGAGTGTGTGGGCTTTGGAGCCTCACAGGAGGTGGTTGTGGGACTGGTGCAGCCAGCCAGCACTGTCCTGTATGACTACTACAGCCCTGGTGAGCACTTGGGATGCTTTGGCAAGCATGATTGTGGGGGTTAGCCCTCTCATCGGGGACACCGCGGGGTGGGGGAGGCCTGGGCTCCAAGAGGCCCTCATGTCTTGCCGCCTTTCTCTAGATCACAAGTGCTCTGTGTTTTATGCTGCACCCACCAAGAGCCAGCTCCTGGCCACACTGTGCTCTGGAGATGTATGCCAGTGTGCCGAGGGTGAGAGGAGACCCAGGTTGGGGGCAAGGGGGATTGGCTGGGAGGGCAAGCTGGTCTCATGTGACACCTTCCTGCAGGGAAGTGCCCTCGACTGCTAAGGTCACTGGAGCGAAGGGTGGAGGACAAGGACGGCTACCAGATGAGGTTCGCCTGCTATTATCACCAAGTGGAGTATGGTCAGTCCCTCCTCGGCCTCCATTCCCCTTGGCACGGGCTCCTTGTGCTCTTGGGGTTGCCTGCTCTTCCCCCACCCCCACCTGTGGCCTCCCTGCTTTGCCCTGACTGCCTCCCCCTTCCCTGTCCCTCCCAGGCTTCACGGTTAAGGTTCTTCGAGAAGATGGCAGAGCTGCCTTCCGTCTCTTTGAGTCCAAGATCACCCAAGTCCTGCATTTCAGTAGGAAGGAGGAATGGGCAGACAAGCAGGCTAGGGAGTGGTGGAGGCTGAGGTCTGGGTGTGGGGCTTCTTGGAAATGGGAAATCTCAAAGTCTGAATGTGACCCCCACCATCCTGCTGTCTCCCCAGACCCTGGTCATTGGGAACCTGGGCTTGCTCATAGTGAGCAACAAGTTCTGTAGGGAGCAACGTGGCTTAAACAGCAGGATCTACACAGAGTCCTGCCCAAGGTTTCTCCTGGCCCTTTCTTCTCCTCTGATGGCTCCATCTCTTTATTCCCTCAGGAACGGACACCATGGCCTCCATAGGTCAGACCCGCAACTTCCTGAGCCGGGCCTCTTGCCGCCTTCGTTTGGAGCCTAACAAAGAGTACTTGATCATGGGGATGGACGGGGAAACCAGTGACAACAAGGGAGAGTGAGTCCCCCAGTCCCTCCCTTGCTCTCCTCATACTGTGACCTTCCTTTTGGGGACAGATCCTAGGCACCTAGCTCTGCCTCTCCAAAGCCAAACGCCTTGAGTACATGTCCTGACCCTACTATGTCACCTGCAGCCCCCAGTACTTGCTGGACTCAAATACCTGGATTGAGGAGATGCCTTCGGAACAAATGTGCAAGAGCACCCGCCATCGGGCAGCCTGTTTCCAGCTCAAAGACTTCCTGATGGAGTTCAGCAGCCGGGGGTGCCAGGTGTGAGGCCTTAGGACTCTGGCTCTCTGAGCTCAGCTCAGGGTCAGGGCCTCGCTGGATGAGGGGCTCTGCTCTACAGGGTAAATAAAAGAAAAGCTTTTTGACAGCCAAGTCCTCTTGCGTGTCCGTCTGTAGGTGTGGCAGTCTGCCACCCACCCAGGATTTTCAGGCCTGAGCCTTGGACCAGAAAGCTCTCCCTGAGGTTTGCCTCGGACTCATGCCATCTTGGGACCCAGTAGCCAGTGTCCCAGGTGCCTGTTGCTGGGTGTCATAGTTTCCGCACCCTCAGGCCATCTCTCCTCTTTAGCCTACTGTCTTCGTGCCTTTGGAGTCCTGGGGTCTGGTGGCTTGAATTGTGTCATGGTCTGTTGACTCTGTTATCAGTGGCCTTAGGCAACTTCTCTGCAGTTGAGCAACCTTCAGGTCTGACCAGATGATCATCCAGGCAAAGGACAGGACAAAGATTGACTGTGTTGTTCCTGAATGTTCAAGGGGAAGCAAATCTTGAAGGGTCAACTCAGCCCCACCCTGTCTGCCTATCTTTGGTTATTCAAGGCAACCTAGTTCTACCAAGGAAATTTAGCAAGGTCAGACGAATCTGCCATTTGACCATTCTGCAGAGATCCATGGTCTGTCTCTTTCCCCGTTCTGCCCAGTGAGTGGTACCACAACCAGAACCATAGCCTCTTATCACAGTGGCTCATCACTGGGGAACACGATGGGACCAGGTAGTTCCTGTGCCCTGAGGAGGTCAGATGTCAGAGCTCACATCAGTGAGGAGAGCATCAGAGAATTGTGGATATTTCACGTGTTTTTCTGCTTTGTTTGGTTATAATGCATCT
This sequence comes from Mus musculus, assembly GCF_000001635.26. NCBI lineage: Eukaryota > Metazoa > Chordata > Mammalia > Rodentia > Muridae > Mus > Mus musculus. The sequence continues at coordinate 1,126,786 of NT_187004.1, read as the reverse complement.
CAGCCTGGCTTCAGACTTACTATGGAACCTGGACATTTGAGTGCTTAGATTATAGCACACATCACCACACCAAGGATTTTGCAGTGCTAGGAATTGAACCCAGGGCTTTGTGCACACCAGGCAAGCACTTTGCCAACCGTACCATATCACTGAAACAAATTATATTTATTTTCTTTTTTTCTTTTTTTACTTTTTGAGACCAGGTCTTATGTAGCCAGCACTGGCCTTGAACTCCTGATCTCAGCTTCCCTGGAATTACAGGTGCATCCCAGCATCTGTGGTGTCTAGTCTGTGATAGAAAGGGGCAATAATTGGGCAGAGAGAGTCTGGGGATAGGCAGTTGGGGGACTTGTCACCTATCTCCATAAGCTCCACCCCCCTAATTGGAATAGTCTTACCCCAGATACTCTATGAGATTCCCAATTGCTCCCTTATCAAGTGCCCCTGGGATGGTCCTGGGGAAACCCCATCTCTAACAGTTGTAACTTCTGAACCAGCCGTGTCTTCCCAGTCCCTCCTGGGGCAGCCGAGGTTGGAGGACTGTCTTTATCATGATGGGAGCCATCTTCTCCCTGAGCTGGCAACCTGTGGGCCCTGACCCTCAAGGTTGCCTTAGCAAGCACATAGCAAGCCCTCTTCTCTGTCCTATTCCTGTCCTCAGGCCTACGAGCAAGGCCCCCTCCTTTTCTCCTTTCCTCATCTCAAGGTTTTCTCAAACTCCTTCACATTTGTGTTTTCAGCTTTTGTTTGTTTGTTTGTTTGTTTTTTTTTTTTTTTGTAAGTCATCTCCAGTTGGTCATTTTGTTGCTATTGTTGTAGCCAAATGATTAAAGGTACAGACTCTGCACCCGGGTGCCTGCTGAAGCTTGGTTCTGCCTCTTTGCAGTTCTGCACATGTGTAAGCTCTTCAGCCTTGACTTCATTAAACAACCGGGGCAGTGGTATATGGTGTAGCCTGTGGGTCATGGTAGGCATGGTGGGGGCAGAGCAAAGCAGGTAGGAGCTGGTACACATTGTTCCAAAACGTGGTCCCTTGTCTTCTGAGCACTTTTTGTGTGGTGCAGGGGTAGAACCCAGGGCCTCTCACTATGAGGCAAACACTAACACTAAACCTTGCTTCTTCTGAGATAGGGTCTTGCTATGTAGCCCAAGCTGACCTCAGACTCAGTCTTTCTGCTATTGCCTCCTAAGTGCTGAGATCATAGGCAAGCACCACCACACCTAACAACGTGTTTACGACACTGAAAGAGACCATATAAGCAATGCTACCAGGCCAGGCATTGTGGAATATGCCTGTAATCCCAGCATTTGGAGATGGAAAAGGAGGGGTCAGGGTGAGGTCATCCTTAGCTACATCAAGACCAGTCAGGGCTACATAGTAAGACCTATGTCAGAGAGAGAAGGGAGAGGGGAGAGAAGAAGAAGAAGAGGAGGAGGAGGAGGAGGAGGAGGAGGAGAAAGGAGAAGAAGAAGAAGAAGAAGAAGAAGAAGAAGAAGAAGAAGAAGAAGAAGAAGAAGAAGAAGAAGAAGAAGAAGAAGAAGAAAAGAAGAAGAAGAAGAAGAAGAAGAAGAAGAAGAAGAAGAAGAAGAAGAAGAAGAAGAAGAAGAAGAAGAAGAAGAAGAAGAAGAAGAAGAAGAAGAGTGGACATCCTGGCAGAAGAAACTGGAACTAGGAAAGACCTCACTGACCGGCCATGGCCAGGCTGCCCCAACTGGTACACGGATGGTAGCAGCTTTTTGGTTGAAGGTAAGTGAAAAGCAGGGGCTGCAGTGGTCAACGGAAAACAACCATCTTGGCCAGCAGCTTGCCTGAAGGGAGGACAGCCTAGAGAGCAGAGCTAATTGCACTCACCTAAGCTTTGCAGCCGGCAGAAGGGAAGAACATTAATATCTACACAGACAGCAGGTATACTTTCGCCACCGCTCACATACATGGGGCGATCTACAGACAAAGGGGGCTATTCACATCTACTGGGAAAGATGTTAAAAAAAAAGAAGAAATCTTGAGCCTATTAGAAGCCATACACTTGCCAAAAACAAACAAACAAACAAACAAACAAACAAACAAACAACAACAAAAACTGGCCATCATACATTGCCCTGGTCACCAGAAAGGCCATGATGCCATAGCGAAGGGAAATCAGATGGCTTACCTCGATGCCAAACAGGCGGCCCAAGGTTCCTCATAGCTAGAGAAAAAAAAAAAAAAAAAAAAAAAAGAACTGTAAGACCATTATGAACTCAAAGACGTAGGCGTTGACTACACTCCAGAAGATCAGGAACTGATAGACAAAATACCTGAGATATGTGGGTATACTCCCCAGGGAGTGGCTAAGACCCAAAATGGTCACTCGGTTCTGCCTACCAAAGAAGGACAACAATATGGAGCCAATCTACACTGGCTCACACACTTGGGAACTAAGAAGTTCAAAGAAATTGTTAAGAGCTCAAGCTACTATGCTATAAGATTGCCCAACGTTGCCCAGGAGATTGTTAGTAAATGCCAAGCCTGTGCCCTCCCCAATGCCGGGCACCACAAGAAAGCCCCCAGAAAGCAGCTAAGAGGTGAGTGGCCAGGGGCATACTGAGAAGTAAATTTTACTGAAGTTAAACCAGCCAAGTACGGTAATAAATATCTATTAGTTTTGATAGACACTTTTTCAGGGTGGGTCGAAGCCTTCCCCACTAAGAAGGAGTGAGCCAATATCGTGGCAAAGAAGATATTAGAGGAAAATTTCCCAAGATCTGGCATCCCTAAGGTACTTTTGTCAGACAATGGCCCCTCCTTTGTTGCCCAGGTAAGCCAAGGGTTAGCCAGACAATTGGGGATCAATTGGAAGTTACATTGTGCTTATAGGCCCTAGAGTTCAGGACAGGTAGAGCAGATGACTAGAACATTAAAAGAAATATAAGTAAATGTAACGCTAAACAACCAAAGAAGCCCCTCTGTGTTTTGTTAGTACACATGCATGTGAACGTTGTGAATATGCAGTACCACTCTGCGGCCAGAAGAGGGCAGTGGAACTGCAGAAATAGAGTTGCAGAAGGTAGTGAGCTGCCACAGAAGTGCTGGGAACTGAACCCAGGTCCTCAGCAAGAGCAGCCAGGGCTCTTAACCACTGAACCACATTGCCAGCCCTGTGGTATATGTTCATCATTCGAGAAATGGTGAAGCAGAGGCAGGAAGATAGCCGGGGCTCAGTGGCCAGCTTGCCTGGATGAATCAGGGAGGTTCAGGAAAATGAGCCCTCAGGGGTCTTGTACCTTGGACAGACCAACTGAGGCTGACCTGTGGTTACCACACACAAGCACAACACCCTCTGCCACGCCCCACCCCTACCCAGACATCAAACCAAAGGGAAGTCTAACAAAGAATTGCACAAGGAGCCAGGTGACTCATGTCTGCATTCCAAGCTATTTGGGGAGCTGAAGGAAGGTGCAAAGTTTCTGCCTGTCTGAGCTACACGGTGAGTTCAAGGTACCCTGGGCAACTTAGTGAGGCTCTTTTTCAAACTAACAAAAGAGGGTCTAGGACTGTGGATGCAGCTGGCAGTGGAGGGCTGGCCGGGCATCACAAAAATAAAGTTAACAGTAGTGGTAATAAAATCAATAAAATATAATACCCAAAAGGCGTATTGGGCAGAGACTGCTATTCATTTCTTTTCTCTAGAACAAATGCACTCCACTCAGCTGGTCCAAGGGGAGGTATGGTGGGAGGGGCCGGCTCCAGTGGACTCTCCGCCTACTTGGCTGAAACAGAGTTAGGAAACTGACTGCGATACAGAGAGGTCAGGGTCTTGCATCCCTTCCTTTCTTCTTGATGGATGGTCCCATCTTTGATCCACAGATTCTCCAAGGCTGATGGGGACTGTGCCAATGTGAAAACATACTGTTCTGTGTTGGGAACAGGAAGGGACCTGAAGCAAAGGTCAGAGCCACAGCAGAACAAAGGACTGGAGTTGGGGGCTATAAAAGGCCATATCAGGGCCCTGCACAAGTGCTGGGCCATGCTGCTACCTGGGCTGCTGCTGCTGTTGCTGCTGCTAGCTGGCACCCGCTGGCTGTGGGGCCAATGGAAGCTCCGGAAGCTGCACCTCCCGCCTCTGGCCCCGGGTTTTCTGCACTTCCTACAGCCTAACCTTCCCATCTACCTGCTTGGCCTCACTCAGAAACTCGGGCCCATCTACAGGATCCGCTTGGGGATGCAAGGTAAGCCAGTCTTCTGTGTTGATGTGACCCCTCTTCCCTGCCTGACATTGTCCTTTCCCCTCAGATGTGGTGGTGCTAAATTCTAACAGAACCATTGAGGAGGCCTTGATCCAAAAGTGGGTGGACTTTGCTGGCCGACCCCATATGCTAAATGGTAAGGGTTAGGACCCTTGCTCAGTTTCCCCTCCCTTCCCCCCCCCCCGCCCCCCCCGTAAACATGGTGCTGTGAGATTGTGGCAGAGAAGGCTTCCTCGGTGAGGCACGATGGCTCCTCTTCCTCTTCCTCTTCCTCCTCCTCCTTCTCCTTCTCTTCTTCCTCCTCTTCCTCCTGTTCTTCCTCCTCCTCCACCACTCCCTCTTCTTTAAGATTAGGTCTTACTATAGAGCCCTTGTTGGGCTGAAAACCACTATGTAGAAAAGGCTAGTCTTAAACTTACAGAGATCCACCTGGTGTGGCCTTTGGCCTCCTTGGTAGCTTGTGGTCATGTCTTTCTTTCTACCATCTCTCCTGCAGGAAAGATGGACTTGGACCTGTCCCTGGGGGATTACTCTCTCATGTGGAAGGCCCACAAGAAACTCTCTCGCTCAGCCCTGATGCTGGGCATGCGAGACTCCATGGAGCCTCTGATAGAGCAGCTGACCCAGGAGTTCTGTGAGGTGGGGCTAGCTCTTGTAGTAGCCTGACTCTCTTGGGGTCAGCCTCCCTCTCCCGCCAGTACCACTCTGACTCCACAGCCTCTGCAGCCTGTCTCTCCTCCACAGCGCATGCGAGCCCAGGCTGGCACCCCCGTGGCCATCCATAAGGAATTCTCCTTCCTCACTTGTAGTATCATCTCCTGCCTCACTTTTGGAGACAAGGTCCATGTTACCCTCTTGCATACCCCTCAGCCCCCTCTGGCCCTCTGCGGGTCTTGAACTCAAAGCATGCCCTCCTGTTCCGGCAGGACAGCACGTTGGTACAGACCCTTCACGACTGTGTCCAGGACTTGTTGCAAGCCTGGAACCACTGGTCCATCCAAATCTTGACGATAATTCCCCTTCTCAGGGTGAGGAGTTGCAGCCCAGTCTCCCCTGGGTTGTGGGGGAGGGGACCACCAGTCTCCACCCTGCAGCTGACTCTCTTTCCTGCCCCAGTTCCTCCCCAACCCAGGCCTCCAGAAGCTGAAGCAGATCCAAGAGAGTCGGGACCATATTGTCAAGCAGCAGCTGAAGCGGCACAAGGTGGGCGTTGCAGTGGCACCAGCTCCTCTGGCCTCAGCCAGTGATGTGCCTGCCACCCCCACCCCCACCGACCGCCACCACTGCTGGACACACAGCTTCCCCTGCCTTTGCAGGACAGCCTGGTTGCAGGCCAATGGAAAGACATGATTGACTACATGCTCCAGGGAGTGGAGAAGCAAAGGGATGGCAAAGACGAAGAGCGGCTCCACGAGGGGCACGTGCACATGTCGGTGGTGGACCTGTTCATCGGCGGCACCGAGACCACGGCTACCACGCTCTCCTGGGCTGTGGCTTTCCTGCTTCACCACCCTGAGGTGCACTGTGGGAAGACTGCTCCTTCTGGAACCTTGATCCAGTTGCCCTGCTCTTGACTGCTTGGCCTGGGCTATGCTCACAGAGGGGGCTCTAGGGTCAGCTAGATGGCAGGAGGGAGGAGCTGCAGGCTGGGCAGCTGTGAGCCACCTGGGCAAAGTCTGGTCCCTAGAGCTCAGCCTTGCCCCTCCTTCTCAGATCCAGAAGCGACTGCAGGAAGAGTTAGACCTCAAGCTGGGCCCAGGCTCCCAGCTCCTGTACAGGAACCGAATGCAGCTGCCTCTGCTCATGGCCACCATTGCCGAGGTGCTGCGTTTGCGGCCTGTGGTGCCCTTGGCCTTGCCCCATCGTGCAACTAGGGCTAGCAGGTGATTCCCTGGGGGTAAGGGTTGAGGGAGGAAGACCTTGACAGCTCCTGACTCCACCTTTCCCTCAGCATCTCCGGCTATGACATCCCTAAGGATATGGTCATCATCCCCAACATCCAAGGCGCCAACCTGGATGAGATGGTTTGGGAACTGCCCAGCAAGTTCTGGCCAGGTATGAGGCACACAGGAAAGGGAGCGGGAGAGGGCCGGCCTCTGCTGGGACAAACTTCTCTAGCTCTCCATCTACTACCCACAGATCGCTTCCTGGAACCTGGCAAGAATCCCAGAACACCATCCTTTGGCTGTGGGGCACGCGTGTGCCTGGGAGAGCCTCTGGCACGGCTGGAGCTCTTTGTGGTGCTGGCTCGTCTGCTGCAGGCCTTCACTCTGCTGCCTCCACCAGATGGAACCCTGCCTTCCCTGCAGCCCCAGCCTTATGCTGGCATCAATCTCCCGATTCCTCCTTTCCAGGTGCGGCTGCAGCCCAGAAACCTGGCGCCCCAAGACCAGGGTGAGCGTCCTTGACAGGATAGGACGAGTCTCTTTAAAGTTTCTCCTTTATTGCTCAGTTCCCCCCCCCCCCCCCGTAAACATGGTGCTGTGAGATTGTGGCAGAGAAGGCTTCCTCGGTGAGGCACGGTGGCTCTTCTCTACTGGGGTGTGAGTGAGGTAGGCAGCAGGCTCAGGTGCCCCTGGTGGGGGCCTGGAAGTTTCTGGGTCGGAGCTTCATTTCCGTGAAGGGCACAGAAAACTCGAAGCCCTTCCAGTGGTACCAGCTCACTCCCTGAGGAGAGGGTTGTCAAGGGAAGAGAGTCAAGACAGCGCCATATCAATGCCACCTAATCCAGCCCCACCCTGCTCCTGTAGGTGACTCCCAGGGTCCAGTCATCTCCCCCATGATTCCTGAGCTGGTGCCTTCTGCCCAGTAATAAATGGTCTCTTCAGATTTCCTCAGCAAGGTTGGCATGAGTGTCTCATTTCACAGTTGAGCTTCTGAGGCATGAGTTCAGCCCTTCATGTGAGAGGACTTCAGCCCGGGTCACCCAGATCCCAATGTGGAGTCCTGTGGTCCCCACGGCCCCCACCTGGTGATCCACTGTGCTCCCATAGAGCCCATTGAGATTGGCGTAGTGACAGTTCCTGTACCACCAAGCCCCACGATAGGAGACAGCGCAGGAGATGAGCAAGTTGTTGAGGTCTTGATCACGGGCAGAAAAGACACTGCTGCTGTGGTAGCTCATAAAGTTGCTTGGCAGGGGATGTGAAGGCATGGTGAGGATCACCCCGCCTCATGCCCACCTGCTCACACCCCATCTGTGCCCACACTTACCTGCAGTCCCATGGTAGCCCTCAAGGTGTAGGCGGTAGTTCTCCTTTGCTGAGTCTACACGGAAGAAGTCATACTGGGCGAACACGGCTTCCTTTCCGGCCCGCAGGTCCACATGCAGAGAATAGTCTCCAGCCTGTGTTAGGCTGTGCAGGGCCTCGTTGTCTGGGGTGGAGCATGCTTCATCAGGGTACTGGGGTTCACTGGACTGCCATCCCTTCCCTGGCTCCCCAGCCCTATGAAGCACAGACCCAGCCAGAATTCCCCGGAAATGTTCCCAAAACCATGGGCGTACTCCTCCCAGTCTCTCCAGAAGTCCGTCTGTCCATCCATGCGGCGCTGGAACACCTGGAAAGCAGTCAAGGCCAAAGTCAGCCTGTGGTTCCCCTGCATCGTCTCCTGTGCTACACAGTGATAAGCAGGGAGCCGGGCTCTGAATGGAACCCACCAGCCAACCGCCTCCATCAGTCTCCATGTCACAGAACACATCCAAAGGCCGCTCACGGTTGCCATTGAGGAAGATGGTGGTGGTCTTTGAGGCACTGGGCCCATTCTTCAGCTCCTCCCCACAGTCCCGGGGGAAGGGGATCCGCAGCCCACCTGCGGAGAGGAGGTGGAGAGTCTGTCTGTTCTCCTCCCCAAACCTCAGACCCCAGCACTCCCGCCCCCCAATTCAAACCCCAGAGCCAGTACCAGTAGTAAAGGAAGTGAGCACGGGAGGTGTAAGGCTCTCGCCCCAGATGGCCCGCAGCTGGGCACTGTAGAAGGTGGAGGGGAAGAGGCGCAGAAGCCTGTGCGAGGTGGTTCCTGCTGGAAGCAGGATTTCCTGGAGACAGACGAGGGACAGACATGTCAGTGGAGGTCCAGATGGAGACTCTCTAGGAGAGCCAGATTTGGCACCTCCAAATCGAGCTGCGTGGAAAGCTGATGGCCAGTGAAGTGGGGTACCTGAATCTGTCCTCCAGGGGTGTCAAAGCTGAGCAGGTAGCCTGTGGGTGGGACTTCAGGCTCAGTCCAAGTGAGCAGGGCCGTGCGAGGAGTCACTTCCTTGGCCTCCAAGTCCTGGGGGGGCTTTAACCCTGGAAGGAGAAGGATGGAAAGAGACAGAAATGAGGCCCATGTCTGTTCTCCTCAATCTCTTGTGACCCACACGCAGCCATGGCTATACCTGTGGTGAAGGTTATGCTGGCTGGGGAGGTGAAGTTAGGACTCTGAAGACACGCACGGTGTCTGTAATTGGTGTCGAGTGCCAGGTCAGTCAGTGGGTAGTCCACAGCGCTGCCAGGTGCTGAGGCCTGAAGGGGTGGGGCTAGGAGTGGGAGGGGCATTACCTCCTATCCATCTGTCAGCAGGTGGGCAAGAGAGGAGAGCCAAGGAGGTCATGAGGGTAAGGAAAGGGGTCTTCACCTCCATCTGCTAGCTGGTAGGAGATTTTGAAGCTGTCCACCCTGGACGTTGGTGGCACCCATTTGACTTTGGCTGATGTTTCCCCGATGTCGCTGAATTGCAGGTCCCGGGGGCTCTCCAGAACTGGGGGCATAAGGGATGGGTAGAGCGGCTAAGGCACGGATAGGCAGGCTCCTGCCTTTTCTCCTTGGGTGCTCTGGCTCCAGAGAGGCCTGTTACCTTCTCTGGTAGGTTCCTCAGGACAGGTGTCACTCTCTACGTGTTTTCAACCCTTCCCTCCCCCACCCCCACCATTACCACACAGGTTGTTACATGCTGGGTCCCACCCCGCAAAGCAGGAAGCCCTTTCTTTGGTGTTCCTGTGGGCCCTCATCTGGGCTAGCATTCGGGCAGTTCCCTGGATGCTGTCTGCCTTGTGCAGCCCACCCCGTCCATATAGAGTAAGGCTGTACAGGGTCCCAGGACGCAGGTCCCGGAGCATGGCCGAGCACCGCAAGCCTGGCACCATAAGCTCTCGCTGGAGAGGTCGAGGATGCGGCTCCAGGATACTCGGTAGGGGGACCCCAAAGTGTAGCAGGAAAGAGTCAAAGGCCCCAATTGAGGCTTCCCAGTTTAGTCTCAGAGAACTGGTGGTCACATCTGACACTGAGAGCTGGGATAGGCAGGGCTGGGGTCTCCAGGGCCCTGACCAGCAGGAACTGGAAATGTGGGAAGTGGGTAGGAGAAAAGGGTTTGGAGACATGCATACCAGTTCTAAGGTTTAGAGCATGTCCCTTTGTCATCTTATCCTGATCCTCTTGGTCAGTAAAGTTGGGCTAGTGAGGAACAGAGCCACAGGAGGGGTGTTCAGTGGCCCAACATGGGAGCAGAGGCAGGGGCTGTGGAGGGCAAATGGCCTCAACTCTTTCTGGGTGAAAAACTCCACAGGCCTTCCCTGTGGAAGCCACTTTAGGGTGCCACCTTCCACCCTTCCTACTCCAGACTAGGATGGTACAGGCCTGGCCCTACCTGTGGTGCACTCTACAGACACAGGTCTGTGGCGTGTCTCTTCACGGAGGCCATAGAGGAAGAACTTGTAGGAAGTTTTGGGTTCCAGGCCTGAGATGAGGACTTTGTCCTGGTCTCCATCAACAAGCAGGGCCTGGGTTTCATTCTCTGTGTCCTGGTACTGGACCACAAAGGAGTCAAAGGGGCCATGAGCCACAGCCCAGGAGAGTCGCAGGGAGTCTGGGGTTGCCTCTGTCACTGCCAGCATCCCCAGGCAGGAAGCCTCAGGGGGCTCAGTGTGGTCTGGGGCTGATATGTCCACTTCTGAGGCTGCATGGGAGAAACCAGAGCAGAACCTTCGTGGGGGTGCCATGGGGACCCCCTTCCCATCGTGCCCTTCAGAGAAAAGCTGGCAAGGCTGGCTTGAGACTGGTGACACCTCACAGTACTGGCAGAGCAGCCCACGAGAGGAAAGGGAGGGAGGAGATCATCTCGAACCTTCCAGTTCTTGAACTCATTTCAGCAGTGTGCCCCAGGAGACCTCTCTGAGAAGAGCCCCAGGGTCTGTCTCCTGTCTGGGAAGCTGTTGGTCCTTCCTCTACCTCTCACTGTATCTGGACCTGAGACTCACTTCTGCTCTCCCAGTCTTGGGCACATCAATCCCGCCTCAGCAGTGGCTCCACCCGTAGAGCCTTTTGAAAGCAGCTGAAGGTGGCACCGACTGGTGTATGTGCCTGGCAAGACACACTAGCCATGCGCCCTTCTGAGATGGGTGTCAGTGGCCTCTGCCCACTGGCTTTCTCGGTGGTTTTCCATTTGAGAAAACATCTCTGGCTCACTAGCATGGGAGGTGTGTGCTGATGTGGCAAGCCTACATTGTGAGGAGCTAAAGTTGCTCCAACAGGGCGGTGGGAAGCAGCCCTTGAGGGGATGGCTGGGCTTGAGAGAGAAAGCAGGGAATCCTCAAGGCCTTTCCTTCCTGCTTGGCCTGGCTCCTCCTGTTCTTTCAAATGACTGATCAACGCCTGGGGTGGGGTGGGCACAAACTCTCCCTTCTCTGGCTCTGGCCAGGCCTCTCCCCCTCCCTCCTGTCCACTCCAGTCAATTCCGTGGTCTTCAGACCAGGCAGGACAGCCTCACCTGTCACTCCCAAGGCAGAGATGGGTCCCAGGCGCTTTCGTCCAGTGAGCCCATAGAGCAGGAACTTGTATTTCCTGCCTGGCTGTAGACCCTCTATGGTGACCTCTCGCTGGTCTGCAGCCATGGGCACCATCTGGAGCTGTCTGTCCTTGTCCTTGTACTGGACCAGGAAGGAGTCAAAAGGACCCTGGACCACAGACCACGAGAGGTGCATGGAGTCAGAGGTCTCCTCTGTCACTGACAGTTCACCGAGGCGGGGCTGTGGTGTCTTCTCCACGGGAGCTGAGAGGAGGGTAGGAAGATTCAGTTCACAGTCTTCAGAGGAAAGCAAGGATACATGTGTGGCCTTGGGGACAGACACCCAGCCCGTAGATGACAGACAATGCTTGGAAGAGCTAGTGTAATGAGGGTTTGGTGGGGCAGACGTATATCTGAGGGCTCCAGGCCCTGAAGTCGGCTTGGGTGAATCATGGACCTGGGAGTTGGGTCATGGGCCCACCCTACCCCTTTCTTGGTGCTGAGTCATGGGCACAAAAGTACCAGAATTTTCCATAGTCTTTCTGTAGCCAAGGCCTCCCTTTCTATCTCCTGACTTAGGGTTGGGAAGAAGGAAGACAGTGGGATACTTGTCACACAAGGAGCAGTTCAAGTGACACAGGAAGCAGTGGGCTGTGGGTCACACAGGGGAGGAGGTAGGTAGTGATGCACAGCAGGTGGCCTACCCATACCATGTGGCTGGCAAGGACTGGCCTGGTCTTTGACCCCAGGTTAGCCAAGCCTAAAAGCTGCTTTCCCTTGGCAGCAGAAGTGGAAGGAAACAGTGTGAACAAAATGCTGAGGTCCTGCCTGGCCCAGGAGCAGAGATTTGCCTTTGCTGATAAGACCTTTAGTCCCAGACTGAAGACAAAATTAGTCCCTGGAAGGCCCTGGGGATGGGAGCTTCACAAGGCAGGAGGCGGACCCTGGGCTCACCCATGGTACCCGCCACAGAGACAGGCCTCAGCCATTTGAGGCCTATGAGGCCGAAGAGCAGGAACCTGTACTTTCTATTGGGCTCCAGGCTGGAGATGGTGACCTCACGTTGGTCTGCTGCTGCAGGCACCACCTGGAGCTGCCCTCCCCTGTTCTTGTACTGGATTAAGAAAGAGTCGAATTCACCCTCAGGAACAGTCCAGGAGAGACCCACGGAGTTTTGGGTCATATCTGTCACGGTGAGCTCCCCAAGACGAGGAAGTAGCTTTGCAACAGAGACTGGAGAGGAGAGGAGACTGCTTAGAGAGTGTAGAGCAGACAGTTGCAGGGGTGACGGGCTCTGGTTTGGGTCCTCTGGTTTTGGTGGGTTATTGGGCAGGGGTAGGGGTAAAAGAGCCGCCAGCAAAGGAGGCAAGTGTGCCTTCCTCATTCTGAAGACAGTAAGGAGAAGGACCAGAGGGAGGTATGAATTTGGGTAGATCTGACAAAGAAATGGGTCAGCAAAGGTTTGGAATGTGGGACACTGAAATGTGAAATTCCAACAGTTGCCACAAGGGGCAGCAGCGGACGGGAGCTGATGCCAGGCCCTCACTCACCAGTCTTTGCTTCTGTGGAGACAGGGCCATGGTGCTTCCCATCCTGGAGTCCAAAGAGTAGAAACTTGTACTTTCGGGCCGGCTCCAAACCTGAGACGGTGACCTCACCCAGGTCTCCGCTCACAGGCACCATATGGGGCTGCCCATCCCCGTTCTTGTACTGGATCAGGAATTGGTTAAACTGTCCCTCGGGGACTGTACAGGAGAGGGTCAGGGAGTCAGGAGTGGCATCTGTCACAGTCAGCTCTCTCCCCCAGGTGCGGCTTCTTAGGAGGGGTTCAGGAGTTGTGGTGGGCACCACGTGTGTGGTCAGAGCTTCCTTCTCTGGAGCTGAACACACACACACACACACACACACACACACACACACACACACACACACCACATTAGCTCTTCTCTGTTCTTGGAATATAAAGAAGCATTTATAAACAATACGAGCAGCAGTGACTCCACCACATCACCTCTGTCTTTCCAGACTTCCATTCCTAGACCCCACCCAGATTTCTGCCAACACCCATATGACTTCTCTCTTTCCATTCCTTGTCTCATTTGAACGTGCCCCACATAGCTCCTGCCCTGCCACCCCCCCCCCCAAACTGGCTATCCTTGCTGGGCTTGCTTGCTGGGCTCAGATCTTTACCCTGACCTCGTTTGGAAACTTCCTTACTCACCTGTCATGCCCACGGTGGACATGGGGCACACGAGACGCCCCTCAGGGGGTCAGGGGTGGCATCTGTCACAGTCAACTCTCCCAGGTGCGGCTTCTTAGGAGGAGGCTCAGTGGTCACGATGGGCTCTGCCTGTGTGGTCGTAGCTTCCTCCTCTGGTTATAGACAATTATGGGGACAGGTTATTTCCTAAGTTCCCACACAAAGGACATTTATAAAATCAAAGCTCCGAGGAGCAGAACTGCACTGGCCACAGTGACATTTCTTTTCTGTGCCTTCTACCCTGCCATTCCTAGCTCCCACCTGGGCTTTCCACTCCTGCTCTGTCCACCCACGCCCACGTGATTTCTCCCTTGATCCAACACCTGATGCCCGTGATTGTACCCCATGTGGCCACTGCTCTGTGCCTCCCTCTGCTGGTTCTCCTTGCCATTTCCTTCCTCACTGGATTCACAACTTTGCTCCAGTCTGGGCTGGAACAGCTCCTTAGCAATCTGACCCACCCCTCCCAGACACAGTCCTTCCAGATGAGTTAGTTGTTGGAGGTCTCTGGCTGGGAACAACTGACACTTGGCTCCAGAGCGTCCAGATCAGGGCATAGGGTTCTTTGTGGAGTGAACTAATTGATGCACTGGAATTAAAATCTAACATTGCATCAAAAATAAAATGAAATAAAATAAGTAAGCCAGATATGGTGGAGCTCGCCTTTAATCCCAGCACTTGGGAGGCAGAGGCAAAGCGGGTCTCTGAGTTGGAGGCCAGCTGGGTCTACAGAGTGAGCTCCAGGACAGCCAGGGCTATACAGAGAAACCCTGTCTTGAAAATCAAAAATTAAAAACAAAATTAAGTCAATGGAGTGCATTTATAGGTGACAGTGAAACGCCAGGCTCTTTGCTATTCCCTCGTGGGCTGGGTGCACCGGACAAGGACAGAGTCTCTGTAAGGAGTCCTGGGACAGTGCATGCTCAGGGACAATTCCAAGGCTGCTGCCTCTGCTGTGGGCCTTTCTAGGCAGCCTGCTCCTCGGGATCCTGACTGGATAGCAGACTCTGGATGCCCTGCTGGGTCTGAGTGGGATTGGCAGAAGTTGGTGTAGTTGTTTCCTCCCAACTGAAACATCCCCTCTGAGTCTCTCTCAGGAAAGTCCTGAAGCTTACAGGATTTAAAAGGCCTCAGCATGGTTATGGAAGCATGTGGGAAGCCACATGTGCTGTTGCAGGGTGGCACTGGCTACTGCTGGCCACCACGCATACATAGGCAGTAAAGTTTTTTTTTTTTTTGCCAAGATGAAGTTTTGAGAATTAACCAAAATTAACCAATCAGATGAGAGACAAGTTAACCAAACAGATGAGAGACAAGTTAACCAATCAGATGAGAGACAAGTTAACCAATCAGATGTAGGCATGCAAATGAGGTGGTAAGCATAACCCATGCATAACCAATCTGGGTGTGAGACAAGCCTCTCCTAGGCCTATAGAAGCAGCAGCAGTTCTGGGCTTGGAGTCACTTCGCCTCTGCAATCAAGCTCTCCCAATAAATGTGTGCAGAAGGATCCTGTTGCAGCGTTGTTCTTGCTGGCCAGTCAGGCGTGTGCAAGAAGTGGTGCTGAAACCGGGAAAAGAAACATCTTCAGGCACGAGCGAAGACCTCCTGCAACAGGGAGGATTCAGAACTGCATTGTGGGGAAGGAGTGGTTAATAAAGTGTTCCTGTAAAATAGACTGCTAAGAAGGATCCGGCGTTGATTCAGAACTCTTCAGCTGGAGAGCGGTAGTAATAAAGTGTTCCTGTAAAACAGACTGCTGAGAAGGATCCAGCGTGGATTCAGAGCTCTTCAGCTGGGGAACGGTGGTACCGGTAAGTATAAAGAAATTAATGTGAGTCTCTGAGAGGCATCCTCCCCTACGAAATAGATCCGATAATTGGCGCTGGGGTTGTGCTGCTTGCTATCTTTCTTGCCTTGATTTTATGCCATTTCCTTAATTGTCAACACCCAAAATGTAAAGATACAAAAGATAGTATAAAAAATAAAAAGCAGAAAATTAAGTTAATTTACCCTCCTCTCGAGGACTCTGTGTTGTTAGAATTGTCTAGCTCAGAGGATTCAGAATTACCAGCAGGGGAGGAGGAAGACTTGAAGGAGGCTGCTGCGGAGTATGAGGCAGAAAGATCTGGTCTAATAGGGAGGAGTTTCGGTGCTCCCCCACCTACTCTGCCTTATGCAGATAAGAAAGCAATTGGCAACGGTCACTCTTTTTGCACTCCTAGAGGGTTGCAAAAAATATGCCAGGCTTTTCCTGTTTTTCAGGATCATGCTCAACAGTGATATCATGAGCCAATATCACATAAACAGGTGTTAGAGTTAGCAGAGTCAGTAAGGACCTATGGAGTTAATGCCTCATTTACTCAGTCCAAAATTGATAGACTGGCTCACAATGCCATGACTCCTTTTGATTGGATGAGTGTGGTAAAGGCATGTCTTACGATGGGTCAGTATCTAGATTGGAAGTCTATATGGCATGATCTGTGTTTGAGTCAGGCCCATGCTAATGCTACTGCAGGGAAACCAGCATGGAGCTTTGAAATGCTTACAGGTCAGGGTATATGGACAAACAATCAATTAGCATACCCAGTGCAGGTCTATGATCAAATCAATCAGGAAGCAGTGAAAGCTTGGAAAGCATTGCCTAATCGAGGAGAGGTATTTGGTAACTTGACAAAAATTATTCAGGGAAATAATGAGCCGTTCTCTAAATTTGTGGCTCACATGATGGAAGAGGCAGGATGCATATTTAGTGATTCTGAGGCCGCAATGCCATTAATTGAACAATTAGTTTACAAGCAATGTACCAAAGAATGCAGAAATGCTATCACGCCATGGAAAGGGAAAGGACTACAAGCATGGATGAAAGCCTGTAGAGAAATAGGAGGACCCCTTTCAAATGCAGGGTTGGCTGCCGCAGTTTTGATGGCGCAAACAAAAGAAATAACCTGCTATAATTGTGGACAAACAGGTCATATGCAAAAGCAGTGTACTAAGGGTAGAAAGAGTAGGTTTGAAAAGACAGTACTAGGTACTTGCCCAAAATGTGGGAAAGGAAGACATTGGGCAAATTAATGTAGATCAGTCAGAGATATAAAAGGAAGGCCAATACCTCAGTTTAAAGTACAACAGCCAAAAAACGGAGTAAGGGGCCCCCATCCCCAGGGCCCCCAAATGTATGGGGCATTTCAGACCACAGTGTCCATGAGGCCACCCAGAGTCCAAGGAGAGCCACTCTGGGTTCAGCAGGATTGGACATCTGTGCCACCTCCAGAGTAATTCTTACACCTCAAGTGGGGTGCCAACCTATTTCATCAGATTTTAGAGGTCCCTTACCAAAGGATACAGTGGGCCTACTATTGGGTAGGTCCTCTTCTGCTTTGAAAGGATTGATGATACATCCCGGAGTTATAGACTCAGATTATGAGGGACAAGTTAAGATTATGTGTTCTGCACCCTGAGGTATCGTAGCCATTTCTCCTGGAGATCGCATTGCTCAATTGCTGATTCTTCCTAGTTTGCATAACATGTTCCCTAGTAGCCAGGATTCCCGAGGAGATAAGGGACTTGGTTCTACAGGAACTAATGTGACATACCTATCTTTAGATTTGGATAATCGTCCCACTTTACAATTACAAATAGAAGGAACAACCTTTCAAGGTATAATGGATACAGGAGCAGATAAAAGCATTATATCCAGTAATTGGTGGCCTGCTTCTTGGCCTGTTAATCAATCGTCACATAGCTTACAAGGATTAGGATATGAGGCTAATCCTTACTTACAAGGTAGAATTTCACCAGTTAAAGCCACAGAAAAAGCAGATAAGAAAGGGCTGGGTTTTTTTCTAGGGGCCGCTGAGGAGCCTTTGCCTATTCCGTGGCATACGGAGGATGCGGTGTGGGTGTCTCAGTGGCCTTTACCCCCTGAGAAGTTTTTTTTTTTTTTTTAAGATTTATTTATTTATTATATGTAAGTACACTGTAGTTGTCTTCAGATACACCAGAAGAGGGCATCAGATCTCATTACGGATGGTTGTGAGCCACCATGTGGTTGCTGGGATTTGAACTTTGGACCTTCGGAAGAGCAGTCGGGTGCCCTTACCCACTGAGCCATCTTACCGGCCCCCTCTGAGAAGTTAAAAGCAGCTAAAGAATTAGTACAAGAACAATTAGACCTGGGACATGTGGAACCCACACAATCACCCTAGAATACCCCTATTTTTGTTGTAAAGAAAAAGTCAGGTAAATGGAGATTGTTACATGACCTAAGAGCCATTAATGCACAAATGCAAATTATGGGTCCTGTACAAAGAGGACTCCCCCTACTCTCAGCTCTACCTAAGGATTGGAGAATTATAGTAGGAGATATTAAAGATTGTTTCTTTTCCATTCCATTGAATAAGAAAGATCAACCTAGATTTGCATTTACCCTGCCTTCTATTAATCATATGGAGCCTGACAAAAGGTATCAATGGCGGATATTTTCCCAAGGAATGGCAAATAGCCCTACCATATGTCAGTTATATGTAGGAAAAGCTTTGCAACCAGTTAGAGATGGTTTCCCCTCCTTAAAAATTTGTCACTATATGGACGATATTGTGATTTGTGGAACTGAAGAAGAAAAAGTATACAGCAAGCTTATGAATTGCTTAATGAAACTTTAAAAAATAATGGCTTGATTATTGCACCAGAAAAAGTACAGCAGTCTAATGTTAGTCATTTTTTAGGAGCCACTATTACTCTACAGTGTGTCACCCCACAAAAGATTAGTATAAGAAAAGATCATCTAAAGACATTAAATGATTTTAAAAAATTATTAGGAGATATAAATTGGATTAGACCTTATTTAAGGATCCCTACTTCGGAATTAAAACCTTTATTTCAAATTTTAGAAGGAGAATCACATATTACCTCATTGAGACAATTAACACCTGAGGCTTCTGATGTTCTTAAGAAGGTGGAAAGAGCTATCAAAAAAGCACAGTTAAATCGTATAAATGAGCAAGAACCTTTGTACCTATGCATATTAAGAATCATAAATTTGCCAACTGCTGTGTTATGGCAAGATGGCCCTTTAGTATGGATACATCCACATATATCCCCTAATAAGACTATAGAGTATTATCCTACCATGGTAGCAAATATGGCCCATAAAGGTATAAAAAGTTCAATTACTCACTTTGGAAAAATGCCTGATAGCATAATTATTCCCTATACTGCCGCACAAATGCAAATGTTGTGTGCGACTATAGATGAATGGGCCATTTTTAGATGCAGTTATTCTGGTTTAATTGATAATCATTATCCTAAACATCCTTTATTACATTTTATGCTATTGCATCCAGTGATATATCCAAAGGTAATGACTAATGCTCCTATAAAGGGAGCCGTTGATATTTATACCGATGGATCCAAAACAGGAATTGGAAGTTATATGATAAATGAAAAGGCTGTAAGGTTGCAATTTACACCAGGAGCCCCTCAATTAGTAGAATGTTTGGTGGTTTTAGAAGTCTTTAAAAGATTTCTTATGCCCATAAATATTATCTCTGATTATGTTTATGTGGTTAATGCTGTACTAGCATTAGAGACTGCCGGAAATTTTAAGCAGTCTAGTCCAGTATCTGAAATTTTCATGAAAATACAAGATTGTATTTTGATGCGTGAGCACCCCTTTTATATTCAACATATTAGAGCACATACATCATTACCTGGACCTATGGTTAAGGGAAATGCAATTGCTGATTCAGCCACCAGAGATATGGTTTTCCTACCACAAAGCTCTATAGACAGTGCTAAGAACTTTCATCAACTTTATCATGTCCCTGCTTCTACATTATGACAAAAGTTTAAGCTCAGATGAACAGAAGCTCGAGATATTGTCCTACAGTGTGGTAGATGTGTAGAATTTATTAATGCACCTTCAGTGGGCGTTAATCCTCGCAGATTGCGACCCCTAGATGTTTGGCAAATGGATGTCACACATATCCCAGCGTTTGGGAAATTACAATATGTACATGTGTCCATTGATACCAGTTCTGGTGTCCCACATGCCTCTCCATTGACAGGAGAAAAAGCAGTTCATGGCATATCTCACTGCTTGGAGGCTTGGGCTGCATGGGGCAAGCCCTTAGTGCTAAAGACAGATAATGGTCCTGCGTGTACTTCTTCTAAATTTAGCCAATTTTAAACAAATGCAAGTGAAACATATTACTGGGTTGCCCAATAATCCACAGGGCCAAGGCATCATTGAGAGAGCCCATCGTACTTTGAAACAATATTTGCAAAAACAAAAAGGGGGGATAGAGGCTATGCTGCCAAAGATGGCTCTATCCCTTACAGTATTTACTCTTAATTTTTAAAAATTGGATGATGCTGGAAGATCACCAGCTGAAAGGCACGGACAATGGCCTCAATTGCCCAATGAAATGGTCAAATGGAAAAACGTCCTTGATAATAAATGGTATGGCCCGGATCCTATATTAATCAGATACCGGGGAGCTATTTGTGTTTTTCCACAGGGTGAAGAAAATCCACTTTGGGTTATGATGTGACTGACTAGGACTGTGAAAGATCAAGATGAATCCCAAGATGATCCTGCTATTCTTACTCCTGATGATTGAGACCGGGATAAGTATACCTTTGTGGGCCATAGTAAGATCACGGCCAGTACCTTTACCAGTACATTCCAATTCTTCTACCTAGCCTTTGTTTTTTGCAAAAGAATGTTTTTTTGGATGTGCCTTATGCACGACAAACTCCTCAAGAGCCACGGGTGTATAAGAGTACTAGTTTTCGTTTAAATTATACACTATGCTTTGTGCATAATGTGGATAAACCTTTTACACTCTATATATTTTTTAAAGAAAAAGATTATTTCTAATTGGGCACATCAAATTAATACTGCTGACACCATAAGTCAGATAGCAGAAAAAATCGTCTGAGGCATTGCTTACCCTGCAAAGGGCAGATTCTCATATCGCCTCAGGGTTAATGTTAGTGAATCAGAGAGTGGATATTTTACAACATAACATGGAACAGATGATGGATGTCATACAAATGAGTTGTGTGGCATCCACTCGGCATGTGTGCATTACTCCCAATAGGTATATTAATAATTCTTTTATTAGAAGTACA
Organism: Mus musculus; assembly: GCF_000001635.26. Classification (NCBI taxonomy): domain Eukaryota; kingdom Metazoa; phylum Chordata; class Mammalia; order Rodentia; family Muridae; genus Mus; species Mus musculus. The sequence continues at coordinate 1,106,400 of NT_187004.1, read as the reverse complement.
GATCTATCAAATTATCTGAAGGGGAACTGGTCGCAGGAGCTAGAAAGGTTGCAGACGAGGCTGCAGATACAGATCCTGAACCTTAATGGGACCAGAGTGGAACCAGTGACCCTTGGAGACTTTACCTCTTGGCTTACCTCTGCATTTTCTTACTTCAAGGAATGGGTGGGAGTGATTTTGTTTGGTGCTGCCATATGCTGTGGACTGGTGTTCATGCTCTGGTTGGTATACGAATTCAGAACCCCCCCAAAAAACATGACAAGGTGATTATAACTCAGGCACTTTTAGCTATTGAAAACAGCGCCTCCCCTGAAGTTTGGTTATCTATGCTCAAGAATTAGTCGGCATCTGAGTTCTCTGCTCTTGCACCCCAAGGATATATGGATCCATTGCACTGGGATGAGAGAGACTCGACAATCATTGATCAGCCCTTGCACATTGTTGAGGTTTCCTCATTGCATGCGATAGGGTGATCATGATTTCCCCACTAATTTATTTTTAAAAATTGGCTGGCCTCTTTTGTAGAGTTTGCCCTAGGTCATTTAGCAGTTATTGTCACACGGCACTGCGGTATCCAGAGACGGGCAACTTTCCTCATGCACAGACCAACCTAAGACATGGGGCCCAGTGGCGATAGGGTTACCCTATGACAGGTAAGGCTGTGACATTAGAGGAATGACCTAAAACAGGAGTCACGGCAGATGGACATAATGCACAGGCCTAGACCAGCCTCATTTTATTAAAACAAAAAGGGGGAGATGTGGGAAGCCACATGTGCCATTGCAGGGTGGCGCTGGCTACCACTGCCCACCACGCATACGTAGGAGGTAAAGTATTTTTTTGCTAAGATGAGGTTTTGAGAATTAACCAAAATTAACCAATCAGATGAGAGACAAATTAACCAATCAGATGAGAGACAAGTTAACCAATCAGATGAGAGATAAGTCAAGCAATCAAATGAGAGACGAGTTAACCAATCAGATGAGAGACAAGTCAAGCAATCAGATGAGAGACAAGTTAACCAATCAGATGAGAGACAAGTTAACCAATCAGATGTAGGCATCCAAATGAGGTGGTAAGCATAACCCATGCATAACCAATCCGGGTGTGAGACACGCCTCTCCTAGGCCTATATAAGCAGCACCAGTTCTGGGCTTGGGGCCACTTCGCCTCTGCAATCAAGCTCTCCCAATAAACGTGTGCGGAAGGATCCTGTTGCAGCATCGTTCTTACTGGCCAGTCGGGCGCGTGCAAGAGAAGCATAATAATTGTAACTATCTGGCAGGTGCAAGCTGCACAGGAACTCCAGGAAAAAAGGAAAGGGCTTGTGGGGGCTGTAACCTCGGTTGGAGTTAGGTTTGAGTGATTATCTATTTTCAGTCCGGTATCATCATATTCCTACATTTGACCCCTCTGGGCATGTTGGTTTACTACGCTAGACTTGGATTGAATTGTTTTTTGGGTCTGTTTTCAGTGCCTCATGTAGTGGGAATAGATTCAGGTCACCCCAGGACAGTCAACCAACATAACTGGAGAGAATCCAAGTGAGAAACTTGGGATGTCCTTTTTCCTAAGTTGGATATGGTTGATGAATGGTTTACACTACATAAATATAAGCTTGTCTGCAAAACAGTCAAGGGACTCGAGGGTGTATTCCAGTTCTGAAAAGTAACACATAGGAAAGATGGTAAGCAATCTACAGTGTCAGCTGAGTGACCTCTTCATAGGCAAAGATGTGAAACTGAAACTCAGCTGCCTTCTGCAAAAGAACTTGCCCACACAAGGGAGGAATTGCAATGCTCTCTGCTCATGAGTCTCTGGCTTGGGCCAGGGGAAGTAGAGAAAAGAAGACAAGATGGAGGCATTGTTGACTGTCTCTTACAGATGGCAGGATGCAAGACAAAGAGAGTGCAGATTGGACCCATGATAAAGAGCCTAGCGTAGGATACAAAATCTCAGATGCCCTGGGAGGAACTAGATGATTAAGGGCCAGGGAAGGGTGGAAGACAACAGACTTTAGGTCTGACCTCTGTGAGTGGTCTCACCATGAAGAGAGGAAGAGAATCTGTGACTCAGTATGCAGGCAGGGCATTCATTAGTAATGACTGAGTCCAGTCAGCACATGAACAGCTTGGGAAAGACTTAAACTGAAAGCTTCCAACAGCCCTGCTTTGTGTGGCTGGGGAACAGAGGCAGATGGGATTAATCTGAGTGGAGATGGAGAAACAGCATTATAGCAGCCCATCCCACCCAAAACAAAAGCTTCATAACTGAAGACAAAATGGAATTCAGCTCGCAGGAGCCAACAGGGACACTTAGTCCCCATAAATACCAGGGCCTTGGAGGCAACAGAATGGAGAAGGTGTTGCTGGAAGAAACCAGGAGTAAGAGAAGCAACACTGATACCCAGCCCATCAAGTCAGATAAAAGTGTGTTCCCAGGAGAGCTAAGAAAGAGACCTGCAGCCAGATGTCTTCAATTGCAGTGTTCAAGGAGCAGAGGCAGGTGGATCTCTGTGAGTTTGGGGCTAGTCTGTTCTATATAGCAAACTCTAGGTCAGCCAGAGCTACACAGTGCTTCAGTGGCTTGTGGGGACCCAGGATGGGATGTGGTCTTCCTGAGTCAGAGTCTCTGGGAACTCAGATGACTCTGAACAGTATGTAATCGACTTTTATAAATACAGAAGTAGTTGAGAGGGAATGAGAGAAAGACAAGGAAGAGCAAAGGATCTGTTCTGGTCATGCAAAAGAAAATGTGCTGATATTAGTGTACAGACAATTCCTATGGGGAAAGTGAACAGAAAGCCAAATGCTGCACTAGTGAGTGAACTCATGACAGGTTTCACTCCCAAGTAGCAGTCCACAGAAGACCGAAATCATGGATGGTGTTGATTTAAAAGGTTAAACTCATGGGCTGGAGAGATGACTCAGTGGTTAAGAGCACTGACTGCTCTTCCAGAGGTCCTGAGTTCAATTCCCAGCAACCACATGGTGGCTCAAAAACATCTGTAATGGGAATCTGACACCCTCTTCTGGTGTGTCTAGAGACAGCTACAGTGTACTCACATAAAATAAATAAATGAATCTTAAAAACAAAACGAAACACAAAAAAAACCAAACACCCCCCCCCAAAACCCATTAAACAAACAAACAAATTACATCAGCCCATGTTGCTGCTGGCCAGGAGCTTGTTAGAACTGGGGACCCAGTCCAACTGAAGGCATGGTAGGTTGGAGTACAACTATGGGCCTGAGTTGGTCCTCCAAGACCATCAAGTACAAAGAGATACACAGTGGTCTTAAAGCAACAGTATCTTGGGATGAGGAGGACAGTGTATGGAAGAGGTCTTTGTGCTACGCAAGGCCAGGCAGGATGGTGCACCTATTCTATCTATATGTACTTAACATACCTCTCTTGGTCACGACAAGTGAAAACGATCAGATCATTTTGTACTGTGTTGAGCTTTGGCAATGTTTCCTCACTACTACCTTTGCTGCTGGGCTCCCAAGGTCAATCTGCATTCATTCGGAATGCTCAAAAAGGGATCTTCAGAGCACTCCCCCAAGGCTGTCCTTACAGTCCTGCTTTTGGTCTTGGGATCCCTCGTTGTTATTCAGTCCACCTCTATGAAAGCACTGGGTTACATAGATAACATCATGCCCATCTCTGAATGATTTTGACTATCTAGAAATCCGTCTGAAGAACAGAAAAGTCATAAGTTCAAGAGCCTAGGGATGATGCCCTCCATCAAGGGGAAAGGAGATGTCCAGAATCTATAAGTTTGGTGAATGGAAATCCAATAGGAGGATCGATCAGGTTACCTTCCTATGAGGTTGAGGTTAAGAACCCCCCAAAGCTAAGGCTGTTGTTTGCAACATTAAATTAGATAGTACATCTCTATCGCCGAAGAGCCTGCACACTTGCTGCAGAACATGGAGAAACCAGATGGACACTGGACTGGAGGGTCCCCTCTTGCTGGTCTGCATTTATATTACAGACAGGCACCATGAGGGGCGCTATCAGAAAATTCACTCCAGCAGTCTTGCTTGTCTGTCACCCCTGAATTCTGCAGAGCCACCCTTGCAGGTCCAACTAGCACAATAGAGGCACGGCTTTTATGGGGACAACATAAAGGCATGGCTTTTATGGGGACAACATAATTAGGTCTGTGCCTCAGGAGGGAATTTACATCTCATACTGTAAACCAGGGGGGAAGACTGTGGCTGGAGAAGACATAGGCCCTGATGGGGAGGCAGCAGCTGCTGTTTTATTAAATGGATATAATATGCCTATGCAATGGCCTTCTAAAATCTGTCTGCATCTATGGATTACAGTGGCTAGCAATGCCAATTTATCATGGAAGGAAACATCTCTTGCAATTAGAGGTAGACTGTAGGGACTCAACTGGTGAAATTACTGAAACAAAATGACAGTTGCTCTGTCATATACTCAGCAATAGATGGAAGAAAATAATGAAGCATTTCTATCCCCTCCTTCCAAGGTTCAGGGAACACTGCAGAAAAGTGGTGTGTGTGTGTGTGTGTGTGTGTGTGTGTGTGTGTGTGTGTGCATGTGTGAAAGCCAGAGAAAGAAAGACAGCATTGTGTAGCTATTTCCTCAGAACTGAAGCATTTCCTATCAGAGAAAAGCTCATTACAATTCAGGAAGTAGTCTGCTGTGGTGATGTGTGCCTTTAATTCTAGTACTTGAGAGGCAGAGGCAGTCAGATCTCTGAGTTGCAAGTAAAGCTTGTCTACATAGTGAGTTCCAGGACAGACATGGCTATGTAGAGAGGCCTTTTCTCAAAAACATATCACAGCAAAATATTCAGAAATTAAACAAAAGCTTACTCAAGAAGTAAAGAAAACTCACAAGTCTCAAGAAGCTCCTGAAACTTACAAAACTCAGAGTCTTTCCAAATACTAGCTAAACAGTAGCAATTACTTTCAGGAGAGTTGGAGAAAACTCCAAGGATGGCTCTTTTGTGAGTGATTATTCATGAGGAGGTTGGCTTTTATGTAATACACCTGCAT